>NC_135759.1:9501437-9643110 GCF_052425735.1 Oculina patagonica | reverse complement strand
TCTTATGAGCCCATGCTTATGCTTATACTTATGCGTTTACCTGTCGTATGCCCCATAAAAACAGCCATTAAGAACTCAAGAAAGCATTGCCCGCAATTATAGCCTAAGTGGTCTATTTATGGTAAAAAAAAAAAAAAACGTTCACAGCAATTCTGTCTGCAATCTGCAGATTACATTTTGCTAAAGAAAGAAATCGTAAAAATTCCTGCTCACACAACGTCTAATGCTTCTATTACAGGCAAGAAGAAGAGTACCCTGATCAATCATGATAAGGCCATTAAAACCATCACAAAGAAGTTTCATTGGCCACAGTAATTTTAGTAAGTAAAAAAAAAACTAAATTACTTTGAAGAAGTGAAATGAATTTTGAAATGCTCTCGCAAAGAACAAACATGTGTAAGAAAGTTTTAGCTAAAGACGTCTTGAATTGCTCTTATCAAGGGCTAATGAGACTCTAATCGCCATCTCGTTTTTAATATTTTCTCAAAAGAGTATATAACGGAACAAAGTGTCTTATCCCCGTGACTGTTGCGGAAGAGACAACAGTTATCCCTTAGTGCCAACGATTCGTCGTTTCGGTTGTAGGTTTCCAAATGAGTATCTATTAACAGTCAGGCTTACTTGTATTTGCCTTGTGGAAATATGTTCCCTTTTCTTTCTTCTTATTTACTTGGCTATGTTATGCCCTCTTTCTTTTTCACATGGACTTTATAACGTCTAAATGTGATTTGCTTCTCAGGAAGGAACTCAATGCAAATATTATTAAACGAATCGAATCGATGTTTATATCTACTCCGCGTCTTCTTATTTAAAAGTGACAAAATAATGAGATCCACTTTCCAGTTGTCTTTTTTTTTTTTTTTGCTTTTCATGTCATTGTTTAGATGCAGATTCAGAGCCAGCCACAAAACAAGAAAAAGAAATGTTGCTGATTATTAAATAATAAAAGTAATAGGCCATTTCCGATTTACCTTTAGCTTCTAGTTTCTAACAAAGCCCGGAAAAAATTCTTTCATTATCCTATCAGAACGTTTGCAACGAGTTTCGTTTGAAACATAAGCAAAGGTAACTCGGCAATGGACAATTAATGTTGCCACAATTAACGCCCATTATGGCATTTAGTTATAAATTAAACAATGTGGTTCAACGTTATACAATAAAATAAACAAAGAGCATGACTGAGATGTTCATCTTCTCATTTTTTGGGGGACGGTAATCTTTGTTTTCCTTTATCCTATGCATTTCTGCTCGTTCGCTTTTCCTTCCTTCGTCAACTAAAAATATCCTTCGTTTTTCTTTCAAACTCGCTCCCCTGTCCTTCATCCGTCCCTACATCACACACTCTTTTGATCTCTTTTTCGGCCTTTCAAACACAAGCGGCACTATAAAATAATTTAAGAGCGGCCGTCTGCAAACTAACATCGCACGGTAGGGGCGTCCAAAATGGAAAAAAAAAATAAAAAACTAAACTTGGCCAGAATGTAGGTCTAATGTAACCATTGCCAAAAATACTTCCAGTTCAATAGAATAGCTCATTTAGGCAAGCGGCATCGTTCTCGCATATGTTTTCAAGGGGTATAAATAACAAATGACTTAAAAATCAGCCACAAATGAGGGGAAAAAACACATTCAAGCAATTAATATATCTAATCACCAGAAAGAAACTAATCGCTTAAGAGCAAGTTTCTAGAAAAATCGAACAAAAATGTTTTTCGCGGCAATTCTAAAAATACAGGGATTTCGCTCATCTTCTACATGAAGGTAGTCCTTTATATTAAAACTAAAAACGTTATGTTTTTTTTTTTCTTGAAATATAATTTTATTTTTCAGAGAAAAACGAAATTTTCGATTTGACGTCTAGACTCGATTGAGAGAGTACAAATTGGGTTGAAAATCGACCATTTTCATTCCATTCGCATGTCAAAACGATCAAGCGCAGAAAAAAATAAATACAACCGGTTTATTGCATGTAAAAAAATGTAATTTAGTTACCCACGTGACACGTAAGAGCTCAGGAGCTCGTAAAGACGTGCACGTGCATCCAAGATCGAATTGGAATTTGGAGTGTCGGTTTTTGTGGAGGGAGGAAAACCGGAGAACCCGGAGAAAAACTCTCGGAGCAGGAACGAGAACCAACAACAAACTCAACCCACATATGGCACTGGGCTGGAAACGAACCCGGGCCACATTGGTGGGAGGCAAGCGCTCACACCACTGCGCCACCCCCTGCTCCCCATAACTCTTCCTTGTCCAAATAAGCATAGTTTCAAGAGTTTTGGTTTAAACTAATTATTTAACGGTAAACAAAACCAGACTATTCTCACGCAACATGAAAGTCGGTCGGTCAAAAGAATCGTCATTTTTACTATGTGCCTTATCTCAGAATTCCTTGAGATAAAGGTATTTCAACTGTAAAAGGAGGATACTTTCAAAATATGCAATGTTTGGTTTGGGAAAATGATTAAGCACTTGTAATTTTTTTTAAATCGTACAAAAACGGCATAAAATCACGCCAGCCTTCGAATGCGTAACCAACATTATTACCACCGTATTTGTTCTTTAAATCAATTTAAACGCAATACTAGCATTACCTAGGCATAAATCATAATAAATATGTTCAACTTTGCTTGATTATGATGTCCTGACCGTTGCAATACGTTTCTTTCCTGTCATTTATTCAATGGCTTTCCGTTCAGTTCGCATGTCGCTTGTTGAATCTGTCTTGCGACTGGTGAATTTGAAGCAACCACTAATACGTTTTTTATCCAAATATGTAGCGCCATGATTAATGGGCGCTACTTGTGTTACTTGATTAAGCCATATTTCAGGTTATAGCCGGCAAAGCGTTTTCAATAAGCCACTTTGCAGTGCCTGTTGACAGCCATTATTATACTAAGCGAAGTATAAATTTGCATACTTTCGAGACAAGCCTGACAGTTTTTTATACTTAAGGGGGTGGGGTGAGGTAAGGGTCTTGGTTTGAAAGTGCTTAGCGTTTAAGTTCTGCTTATGATCAAAATCAAAGAGAGAAAACCGTGAATTTATTGGCAAAAAGCCTCTGTCAGGGATGGTCATAAAATACGACTCGACTCTCTATAAGGCCGACACCTCTCTAAGACGGACAGTTGGGGCCGGTCCCGACGGTGTCCGTCTTAGATAGAGTTGACTGTACTCAGTTTAAGTGGCCCATCCCCAACTATATGACAAAATTGTGTCCACGCCATAAACTGGTACAGAAAAACCTAGTGTTAGAACCCCTGAAATGCTCTTTAAGGGAATTCAGCACTATCATAGATGCCGTTCAATGGATAACTGTCCCACGCCTAATGCAGTGCATTGTTTATTCCTGACCCACCCTTTTTGACATGTTGAAAAATACCGACCCACCCCCAATTTTTCAAAGTCCACCCACCTCCCCCCCTATACTTTATGACCAGGCCCTCAGGAAAAAAGTGTTTGTAATCGTTTTAATTAAGCCTTTCCAAAATGTCGTTCGCTTCTCGTTTCCGGTTTGGTGGTAGTCTATAATCTACTAATTGCTGGTTGCTTCTACTATAAAAACTAAAATTTATATCCATATTTCAGTTATGTACTTCGTTATTCTCCTAAACAACAAAGTAAAATATTTGACATCGTGTGTGCGAGAATTCGCATTGTTTACTTTTAGGAGACGAGGCTAATAAAAATTACTAAACTTGATTATATATTTTTTTAATAATTTATTTTTTTCTCACGGCACAACGCTGTCCCAAGGCTGTCCCCAGTCTCTTTATTTGTACTTGGTATACTAATAAAAGTTTCTTATTCTTTTAAAACGATAGTTGGCAGTCCTTGCTTATATGATCAACGGGAAGTCCCTTTGCTGTCTCGAAACAAGGATATAGAAAATCATAAAATTAAAAATGTAAGACCCCACCCCCACCCCCTCAGTATAAAAAACGGTCACGCTTTTCTCGAAAGTATGCAAATTTGTACTTCACTTTTCGAATAATAATGGTGCCAATTAACGGGCATTGCAAAGTGGCTTATTGAAAACGCTTTGCCGGCTATTACCTGGAATATGGCTAAATCAAGTAACACAAGTAGTGCTCGTATATCATGACGATACATATTTGTATATTCCTCTTAAGGAGTAAGAACCTCAAAAACCATATCCTATCCTGCTACTTTTTTGCCTGTTTTCTTTCTTCTTCTTCTTCTTCGCGCTAGTTTCAGTGCGCTTAAACTCGTCTCCTTGAGGATAAATTTACTCTACTTTACTTGTCGCCAAAGACATAACTAGATTTCGGAAAAATACATATTTTCTCAATATTTATACTTCGAATTCAGACCACTTTACTAAACGTTTAATTGTCGTTTTCCAGCCTTTATTTGGAAAAAACGGCACACCATTTCACCTTTCTCCCGCCTTTGTTTTCCATGTCGTTTTGTTTTGAAATTTGCATCGTTAATAACCACTGCATTTGTGAAAATCAAATTACATTGTTTTTTGATCAGAATTAGAAAAAATAAAGGGACTGGGAAAGTGTTATCTGAGCAATCGAAATTTAAGTGCCGTCTTATAAATAAAGTAACGACAATAACTTTGCAAACAAGAAAGTATTAGTGGTGAATGGTTGCTTTAAGTTTTTTGTTAAGGTGTTCGCGTTTGCATAGTGAAAGTGTCGTACGGACGTTTGGACGGAGGGACGGACAATCACGTGGCAACCACAATTTTTCAGCTCGATGTGTTTACCAAAATTTCTTTGGTATGGGGCTTTCAGTAGCTCAAGCCCAGACATTATAGTTGCTTAAGTAACATAATCATCATTCTATGTGCCTTTCTAAACAGGATTACAAACGATAGTCACACTTGTTACGAGGGATTTAAATGGGATCTATCAACAATAGGTGGCTCACAAGACCTGCTGATGTCTTGTATTATATTGAAATATGAAGGGCACTCGATTCCTTAAGGGTGACTTGAAAGCTTTCGAAAGACTACCTGTTATCGCTTGATGGTTTCAATGATAAAGGCGAAGGCTCTGTTATTGACGGGAGAGACAGAAATATATAAGTGTTTAGAGTTAGTTAGTTGATTATCCCCTTGGTAAGTAAAGCTTACTGCCCACAACTATGCCGCAAATTGGAGCGCTTGCATTGAGAGCTTGGATAGTTCATTTTTACAAGTACATGCAAATAGTCTCATTCTCTTATACTAGTATGGTGCAATACAATCGACTTGAAAACCAAAACCAGCTTTTATCAATTCCAAACCAGATTCATGGTCTTTGATGTTATTTACGAAAAGAATCGTGTATATTGTTCTAAAGTCCAGGTTGGGCCAAAAGACAACCTTTCTCAATCTTTAGGCACCTGCTACCCAAGGTCAAATTGTCATGCACCGAGTTAAGAGCTTTTAAAAAAGTACCGGTTATCGCTTCATGGCTTAAACTCAATGTCGGAATTAGGTAATTCTTCTCTGACATTTTCTTTCAGATCCACATTCTTAAGTCAAAGTTGAACAGTCATCTCAAAGGATGAGGATAATTTGTTTGTAGTCATATTGTTATTTTTCTATATATAGATGGAATGTTAATTGCCTGCTACCGATTGATATAGTACTCTGAAACCCAGTGAACTATCTGTTAAAAACAAACGTTTCGTTCCTTCCAGGTTGAAAAACTGAGTAATCTACATTGTCAGATATTTTAGCGCTAGTGGTTACTCATGGAACTTAGTAATCTATGACATTTATACGAAAACTTGGGATGGTCTTCTTGGTCTACGAGAACGTTAGCTTCGCAAATACATGCTGAAAATGCAAGGCCGTGCAGCGCATAATGCCAGGCAAAAAATGTACGAAAATTTGTTTTTATGTTGGAACCTCTCTAATCAAAGAAAATAAACGTCTAGCAAGAAGTAATCGGAAACAGGCTAAAGCACAAATATGCAGCTCGATATGAAAGAAACGCTTTCAAATGAAGTGTATTTTATTTTGCTCACGGCAGATTAAAGGAGAAGTTCACTCCAGAATGGCCATTTATTTTCTTTACGCAAATAAAAAGTTTATATAAAGATATGTTATTCACCAAAATTTCAGCATCCAACGTGCGCTATAACCCTGCGAAATATTTCCCAAAACTCGACAACTGAACGCCGCTATCTTGGAGCTGGTAATGTATGCGTGTTGTCAAAGAGCTCAGCCTAAAGTTTGGCGGGAAAATGTATATACTCAGAACTCCTTGTTTCTTCGTAGTTTCTCTTGTTTGTCAAAATGCCTTTTTGTGCAGTTCAATTTTGCTCAAACAGAGCTTCAAAAAATTCAAAAAACAAGGAGTTTCGACTATTAAAATTTTCCTGCCAAACGTCATGCTGAGCTCTTTGACGTCACGCATACATTACGTGAACTTGTCTCAGAAGGACAGGAAATATAAGCATTTTTTGTTTGTTGTTCTCATAATGGAAGTGGGTAAAGCCACTCTCCACGCAGAGTGACGTTTCGGTGAACTGGTTCCAAGCGCGGATACTTGATTTAAAACTAGGGAATATGGCTCTTATTACATACGCTGTCTTTAAATGTCATGACAAAGGAAAACTACTCCCTAATTCTTAAATAAGCTAAACATATTGCATTTACTCTGCCAATAAAGAATGAAATTGAGTGAATTAAATGCTAAAAAACCTTGTCAAATGTAATTACAATTATCTCGAAAACATGCAATCGTGATTTCCTTAAGAGGCGAATGAATTACTGAGGTCGGATCGGTGAGCGGTATATATCAAAGTACTTGAAATACTTACAAATCGGCTTTAGAATTTTTCACATCTAGATGAATAAACAAGTCTATGATCACCCTCGACAGATCTTTGACATTTGATACCTTTAGGGTTTTCCATTTGTTTGTTAAAAGCTTTACAACGGTCTACTTGTTGATGCTTAAAGGTTCAGTTTACTGCTGGGCCGTGACAACATTGGTATTTACAATTTTTTCACGTTCGTCAGACAGTTGGAATTGCACCCGTTCCTCTCAGCCACCAAAGAAAAATTCACAAATATTTTGTCAGCTGGTATTTCTAGTTAAGGCAGGGAAAATAATCTATTCAGTCATCGAAGTTATTATGATTTCACATCACTTAAGCCCTTCAGCCCTTCAGCCCTTCAGCCCTTCAGCCCTTCAGCCCTTCAGTCCTTCAGCCTTTCAGCCCTTCAGCCCTTCAGCCCTTCAGCCCTTCAGCCCTTCAGCCCTTCAGCCCTTCAGCCCTTCAGCCCTTCAGCCCTTCAGCCGCAAGTGCCGAGATTTTAACTAAAACATCCGATGTGCGCCATGAATAAAGAAACATGCATGTTTTTGGTACTGGAGATGTCTTTTCATCACATGAATTTATTTTTTTTCTAAACGACACTAATAAAAATCATTTTACTAATAAATCTGAATAAAACCAAAATATATCTTTAGTTAGCTTGAGACGTAAAGGGCACCTGAAGGCTGATAAAACACGAGCTTTTAGCTTTTATCGCTTGAGGGTTTCGTCTCTCAAGAGTCTGACGTGACGATGGGGGAATGTAGTTATAATCACGGTCACCGTGCAGGATAATGTATTTCAATGTATTTTTCCGTCAATCTCATTCCGTTTCGTTCTTCAAGGTGCAATTTAAATATCTTAAAATGTAAGTATAACTAACTACACGTTTCACAGACAGATCTAGACCAAAAAAAAATATTTTTTTAAGTTAGCCTTAAGACATAAAAGGGTGTACCATGCAAGCTTTTAGCTTTTATTCTTTGAATATTTTATGTGCCTAGAGGTGCCAGTGGCGAAATATGCCAATAAATATCGACAAGGCAATGCATTTATATTCATTCTTTCCGTTGATCTCGTCGGATCCGTTCTAAAGAAGGTTAGTATTTAATTTTTTCCATATAGTCTATCTTTGTTTCTGACGTAAAAAACTCATAGATATGATTTCGAGTGAGGAGTTTGACAGACTAACACAGTTCTTATTTATTTACTGTAAAATAAGGCAAACTTATTTATTCATCGAAAACTCGACTTTGCGAGAAATTAAGGTAGGGAATTCGAACGTAGAACATTTATCCAAGTACACGAAGACACTTTGTTCAATATTGTTTTAAAACAGTAATGCGGGGATTTTAGTCACAGGAGAGAACATTGTAAAGGTTAAGGTGTTGGAGCTAAGACATTGATATAAAAGTTTCGATAATATCGACGAGGCATCCACGAAAATGTAACAAATAACCTCATGGAGAAAGGAAGCGTTTTTCCGTTTCATTTATTAAATACTTCTAAAAAGTCTTACAGCGATTCCTTCAATTCTATTTTTACGTGATATTGGCGATATCAATTTGGCAATCAAGACTTATTTTTTTTTACTTTTTGTATCTAGTTTTTTTTTTTTTTTGCTCTATTGGTTCTTTGATATCATAAGAGTCTTATGTTCCTGTTTGAATATATTGCACACATCCCTACTCTTACTTACAGTGTTTTCACGAGAAACAAGTACAACCCGACGTTTTAAAATGACTTTGAACGTCCCACTTTTCAAGGTAAGTAAGTTTGTCATGTACCGTTATACCTGGATTTGTTGATCTTCTGTCACTTTTGTTTTTAAACTGTATAAGTGTAATTTGTAAATTAAGATATTAAGGGCTAAATTAATTTCTGACTCACACGTCAAGTGATCTCACAAGCTGTCAATCGAGCATGCAATTTTTGCACTGAGTTTCCCTATTTTGCCGGTGAGGTTTTCTTTGTCTTTTGTTACGGCAAAAAATCAACCGAATTTTTCCATAATCTTCACCCTGATTAAAATATCGCCAAAAATATCCAAACCTTTCCGATGAAACCACTCACCTGTGGCTTGTGGGCTCAATTAAGTTTTGAACATTTCATCACGTCATAACTTTGGTCTTTAAAAGTTTAGAGCACAGAAAAATGTAGTCGATATTTAAACGAACTTTCCAACAGATGAAGGGGAGTAAGTAAGTTGGTCATCTGTCCATAGCATTTTGTGGGTACGCGTCCCACCGAAGGATGTTTTTTTCTTGCTGTGCGTCTTCCTCTATTTACTTACTATTAATTAAGTTCAGATAATAGACTTTGCAAAACACAAAATGGTACCACATTTTCAAGTTGATATTTTTAAAAAAGCTCCATTGAAAGTAATGTTTCAATACACAGCGATGAAGTTATTTGTTTTTAACATAATTCAGATTGAAATTAAAGGGTTTTTTCCAATAATTAAGCATGTGTTGTTCGATTATCACACATCCGTTTAATCTTCAACGAGTTGCTTCGCGTGTTAATTTGGTAAATTGTCTCAGACTTCGCTTAACAGTTACAATCACAGAAAATTAAAAAAAAAAAACGTTCGGTCTAAAAAGATCTCAGAAGGTCCCCATTCTTTAAAGATTGCTTGATTTCGCTTTTTACTGCTATTCTGATTCTCCTTGCCGTTGCTCCTTACAGTTCGTCTGGCTTCTGTGCGGCTTACTCGCAGTCATTCAACCCGCTTTGAGCATAAAGTGCTACCGGCAACTTTGTGATGGCACAGATTGTTATGGAAGAGATGAAACAGTGGAATGCGAATCAGACGCCGACAGGTGCGCTATAATGACCTACAAAACAGACTACGACACCAACAATGTCAATAGGAACTGTGCAAGATCGTCCACTGATTGTGACCAAAGCCCTTGTGACCACTTGGGAACTGTTATGGCCGAATGGGATCTGAGTTTTTCAGACTGTCATAACACTTGTTGTGAAGGCGATGGTTGCAATGCTCCATCTAACGACGAGGCGAAATTCTTCAAAAACCACCACCACGTGGCAGGTAAGAAGATAGGATGGATGATAGCTGGATATTTTGCAATGTCAGTGGTCGAGAGAAATTTTTACGTTATGTCCGTCTAAATTTACAATCAGCTGAATGTTAAAGCGATTTTCACTTGATAGCGAGAAAAATTGATCTTACCGTCTATTGGCTTTGCTAGAAAGAAAATATGATGTACTAATCGTTGCACAAGAGAAAAATGTAAATTTAAAAACTCACACAGCAAAGTGTAAAGAAAGATTTGGACACTTTCTATCGATATAAGTTTTCACGAAAAGAAAAGTCCAATCTGGTAGTTATTTTCTATATTCTAACTGTGTCATGGCATTTTTGTGCGTACTTCAATCCTCTATCGAGATGAAGATTTTTTTTCATGACAACCGCTCAATGCTCGATATTTATTTAATTTTAGTTTTTAAACCCGCAATTACTTAAGTGGAAGAGCGCAACCTTTAGGCCCTCTCCAAGGCAAACCAATTGGCAATCACTCATTCGAACTTACAACAGGACCAACAGTAATCACCAACTAATTGCCACCCAAATTCCACTAAGATCGTCAAATCCCATACCCACGACAGAGAGTAAAATACAATAAAAATACCTGATGATAGGCGAAAATATCTTCATGGTTAAACAAATTATCGTAACTAGTGCTATCTAACCTTATGGGAGTATGTCGAACAATTTGCATGTTGCATTGTTAGCGGAGTTGAAAAGGGTGATTTTAAATGTCGAATTTATTTCAATCCTAATATATAATAGTAAAATAAGTCGGCATTCTTCGTCACGTAAATAAAAGCAGAATCCAAACAAAACACAAACTTTTGGAAAGTGGTAAAGGAAAATACAATGGATTGCGATTGTTTGTCGGTCTTTTTTATTTATAAGTTTTTATTGTTTTTGTTGTTGTTGTTCATTGGATTGTTATTAATTAATTAATGTTAAGGTAATAAGGTGAAAAGTAGGAAAGCGAAGTTGGCCAAGCTGTTATCCAGTCACATCTAAAATAACAGGTGCGTATAACAAACAGGAATGTTGGTTTGTTGATCATGAAGCCAAGTTATGACATCTACCTTAACCCTATTCAGTCCGGGCTTTTTTTGGACCTTCTCTGACCGGGGGGAAGGGGAGGGGGGCGCTTCGGAGGCCCCCCCCCCCTTATGTAACTTCCAGAATATTTAAGCAATCACAATAAAACTTATAGGATGCATTGTATGTCCAAACATCTATCTTTTGGTATACGTCACGTGGGATGATAAAGTCACATCACGTGAAAATTACATTATGATGTCAAAACAGTCGCCATCTTGGATTTCAAAATTTTTCCAAAATGCCAGAAAACCACCCAAATTTACTTCAAAGTACACAAAAACAATAAAACTGTGCTTAAAAACCGTAGAAAGGTAAAAAAATTAATTGCATTTAAGTCAATTTTCATTAATATAAACACGAAAATTACAAATTTGGGAAAACATGCCTATCAAACTGCCGTTGCCATGGTAATGTCAAGTTCCTGACACAACATCTTATCCTACCAAATTATTCCCAGATAAATTTTAGATAAACTCACAAAGTTTGGCAGGGTTTGGTTAAATCTTGAGAAAGTTATAAGCGTTCAAATTCAGCGTGGGCCTCAAAAGCCCCCCCTCCCCGGTCTGAATAAAACACTCTGTTGCCGTACCAAATCGAAGCAAGTATTGCAAGTACTCAGTATGTGCGTTTTGATCACACCCCTCCCCCACCCTGTGACTCCCTTTCTTAGCCTAAAATAAGAAAAAAAAAGTAAACTAGCCCTATTACCGATATTGTATTTCAGTTAATAAATAAACGATTAATAATGATGATAATAATGACGATGACGAAGAGAGTGATAATGATGATGACGATGACGTTGATAATTTATACTTAATTTTATAGATTTTAATCCAAAACTATTCAATTTAATCGAGTAACATTTCATTTGTTTTCAATTTCTTTAAGGTCTCATATGCTAGATTGATCTGGACAGAGCCGGAGAACACAAAAGCTAAATATTATACGTAGATGACTCAAAGTCTTAGTTTGAAAGTAACTGATGTCTCCAAAACAAACGTCTATAATGGATTTATCCATGGATAAATGTGACTTAATACGATGAAGTGAATTACAATAAACAGGCTATAATAAGTACTGGTATGTTTTGAGTTGCTAATTGGTAAGCCTTATTTTTCTCAATATTTCTATTTGTTCTTTTTACTCTTAAGTTTCCATTTTCCCTCCTTTAATACATTTCCCCATCATCCTCTCCTGTCCTTAACGGTCTCCGTAGACGTGCAGTCAAGACGCAGGGAAATGTCGCAGCGACGTGAAGCAGCGACAAAATTATGTGTTGTTCACACTGAGAGGACATGTAGCAGGGACGTGTAGCGCAGACATGTAGCAGCTACAAAATCACAGTGTGTACACATGCAAGAAAATGTAGCGGGGACATGTCGCAGCGACATGTCCCCTTGTGTGTGCTGATATTTTTGGCGCGTACAAAACGAATTCTTGCAACATTTTGTCCCTGCAACATGGTGCACGCAGTCCATCGAGTTTAAATCCGTTCAACATGTCGCAGGGACAAAACTGCCGCAAAAATCGTCCCTGCTATATTGTCACCTCCGTGTGAACAACACATAATTTTTTCGCTGTTACATGTTGCTGCAAAATGTCCCTGCGACATGTCCTCACGTGTGCGGAGACCTTAAGTAAACCGTGCGTTGGCATTTATGTCTGCATTTTTTTTCTGGCATTCCTTGAAAAGCAAAAAGAAAAGGGCTTCCCTTAAAGAAAATGTCAACCGACATTGCAATGCAACTCCAAAAAGCACAGAGTGCAAGAGCTAGATTAAAGTAACCGTCGTCCCCAATTCCCCAATCATCATCAACAAATCTCTTCGTTCCAGTAGGCGCATAAGGCCGTCACGCTTTCTGACCAACACTCCATCTTCCGTGCCACCGCTTTGGCTACTTCCCAGCTTGCTCTTTGCTACCTGCCCTGCCCGTGTTGTTTCTGCCATGGTCCTCACATTCCAGCAACCGATGGTCGTCTGTTGCTTGGGGGATACCATGGGGCCCATCGGCCTTTGGGCTTCCCACTGTCTTTGACCCAAGAGCATCGCATCATCGCAGCCCCAGCAGTGTCACCCCCAGCTAGTGTTGTATCATTGTCCACGTTTCGAGTTTCTGTAACAATTCTGTTTTTATGGCGTAGGGTTGTTAACCCTACGCCCAACCACCAACCTGGAGGACCCGGGGTTCACTCTTTGTCTGGTCTCTACCCTTCGACCTGTTCGGCATGGGTGGCCCTACCAGGAGTACAAGACTCCAGCCGACATAGCTCATGGGATCATTGACACACACAAACCGCTCCACCAAGATAAGGTGGTGACCCCATTCGGAGCATCTTTATGACAAATCGACGTAATGAAACGCAAATAGAAATCACATGATCATTAAGTCATATTTAACAATTATCCTGCGAAATTGCGAAATAATCGGCCATATATTGGGAATTGGGACTTTTTGTTAGATAAGCTCCAAAGGTCACTTTCAGTCTTCCGTTGAGCGCCGAAATTCACATGTGGTTTATCTCTGACTAATACGTGACGGCTTGTGGATATTGTCGCCATCTGTACGCGTTTTATTTTTTATTTTACTGGAATACTAATTATAGCATTTATAAAATGCACTACGAGAGTTTTAGAATTAGGTGTTTAAAGCCCATTTGCAGTTTAGTTTAGAATTAAATTTAACAAAAAAAAAAAAAAAAAAAAAACGTAACCCAACATCTCCCATCGTCGGAACGGCCAACAAGATGAAACGTGATGGAATTTTTTTAAGTGTATGGACAATCGACGGCAAGGTATTAACAAAAACTTCGGCCGATGGTACCCCCTATCAATATAATCTGCCTTCACCTTGGATAACTTTCAATCATAACTTGTGTTTACAGTTTTTGAACTATTTATATTAATTAACCACTGATCATACTCGTTGTTCAGTCTAGTGAAGTTAATATGTTCAATATCAAGGTACCTAATAACAGGGCAAAATGAATGTATGGGATTTGTTTTAGGATTTTCATACTGAACATGTGGCTATACCTGAAGCGACCGCGCGCGGTGAGAATCGAAGTGAGAATCCGATTCCGCTTTTCTTTATAAGAACGTGATCGTGATCCCAGTCGATGTAATAGCAATAAAGAAACGATGCTACTAATAAGTTTAAGTATTTTTTCACCATTTTATTAATACAGCCATGATGTATATTTAACGTGCAAAAGAGCAAACAAAATAAACCAAACCCAAAATGAAGAAAAATAATAGGTGCCAAAAAGCACTTAATATCCATTAAAAAGTGAGTGTCCTGAGGTTAAAATTAATTCATTGCCGTATGATACAATTCTTTTCTAAAAAAAACGCCAAGTGCAAAAAGATGCCTATATAACACGAAGAAAATGTATCAAAACCAAATTACAAATATTTGCAGCTAACAACCGTCTGACCTCACCAAGAGATTTAAATAAATCATGTTAGTCTCTCCCACCAGAGTTTTTTTGTTTTTTTCGTTTTCAAAGTTTTTCTACTATTTTTCCTATTAAATGTAAATCACTTTCACGGTGGTGGTAATAATGTCCCTGTGCCTCCGAGCGTTAGGAAGCTTGTCGATCGTTGTGGCTTTGCTACTGAAATCGGAGCTCTTTTCTTGTGCTTGCTGTTTAGCTTAGAGTTTAATTTAACACAAAAAGCAAAAAGAAAATATAAGAAAAAGAAAAAAAAAACAGCAACACTAAGCCTGGTAAAGTAGGCTCATTCCCATTATCATCCCCCTTTCTGTCTTCTGGAAGTTCTTCAGCAGAATATCACTTGTTTTCGACATGGGTTTTCCGAAAAGTTTTGGAGCCCCCATTTCTCCTCGACCAATACGATCAAAAGTATTCATCAGATCATAACATATCGTTTCTCCAACAACCGAATCTTTTTTGTAGTCCGGATGTGCCTCCACGAATACGCGAATCCACTGCGCTGTTGTAAGCAGTTCACCTAATGCACATACGAAAAAGGTGCGAGTTACGTATTATCACTATCTATTGATGTAGTCAATGGTGTTTTCTTAACACACAACAACCCTGTTTCTAAGGGCCTGTTTACATGATTTCGGAATGACTTTCATTCCGGAACGAAACTCGTTCCGGAATGAAATTCATTCTGCATTAACATGACAGAGTCGACCGGTTCAACCAAAGGCATTTTCACGTGCACGATTTCCGCGCGAGATCAAAACAAGGTGGCGCATGTTTCGCGCGAGATCAAAACAAGATGGCGCATGTTTCGCGCAAACATGTTTTTGTGCCGTATCTGCAGTTTTGACGAGTAATTTGACCATTCATTGGGCTAAACAGAAAATGCTATTACGTTTTTTCGCTCTGAATTCGAACTGTGGACTCCGTATGCGGTTCAACAAGTTGCGAGTTCATCTCAGAACGCAATTCGTTCTATGTTTACATGATACCAGAATGAAATGTCATCCCAGAACGAAACTTTCATTCCGGAATGAAAACCGGAATGAACTCATTCCGGAATGACTTGACTTTCGTCTCGGTATCATGTAGACAGATACAGAGAAATGTATGGGGATGGAATGAACTCGTTCCGGAATGAAAGTCATTCCGGAATCATGTAAACAGGCCCTTATTATCGATTCATTGTTAGTAAATTAAACCAGATTTCAAATGCATCAATTTTGAATAGATCAACAGGCCATGTCACTCGTTTCTTTCACTTATTGCCCTTCACCTCAAAGTCTTTTAGTTACGATTATATTTTTATGAGGGCCACAAGTTTATCAGTTTGATTACTGTCAGGTGTCACCCTCGTTAAATAAAGTCATACTTACTTACTTACTTACTTACTCACCGGATGCCCTCCTCGAGATTAGTTCCAAGTACTGGGAAATGGTGCAGAGTGTTTCAATGTCAATGTCAACGTTGCCTAGGTAACTTTGGATCAGCGGTATCAGGCCGGGAAATTCACCATCCTAAAATAATAATAAACGATAGGTCGAATGCCACAGAAAATACACGATAGACCAGAAAAAAACAAAAAACAAAAACAAAAACAAAACAAAACAAAAATGAAAAAGTAAAATTTTGATGGATGCAATATCACTTCACTATTGTCATTTTTGAAAAAAAAAAACTATGGCTGTTGACCTTAACATAAGAGTCCTTCATTTAATAACGTAGAAACTTCCCAAATATAATAATTAAATCATAAAGGTTGGTCATGATACGGACAAAGCAACTAAAGCAGGCTCCCCAAAAGATAAGATAAAACAAAAATAATTCCTTTCCATATTTGTTTTTAGTTAAGTATTTTAAATAAATTTAGTATTATTAATAGATTTTAGGTATTTTATTTGGTGTCCCTAATTAGCCCATGCACAAGGGCTGAAAACATAGACACTGAAATAAAGTTTTTACTTACTTACTTACTCACCTTTCCGTTAATAATCGTGTCTATTGACATTAGCTTAAACTCGTCGTCACAGTCTGAGTAGGAATCAGTCACAATAAAGGCTTGGGATGAAAAGAAAAGTGTACATAGCATATACACAACAATGAACAGATGCAATCGGCATTTTAATTTATATTTGCAATTCAAAAAGGAAAAACAAAGAAACAAAACCAAAAAAACGTCACATCACTTCTAGTGAATTCTTGTCAATAATGAGCCACTGAAGAGATTGTATTTTACAATAAGTGACAAAAGTGTTGACACATTATCATATTAGACCCTTTCGCCCCATTTTTCCAACCCCCTCCTCCTACTACCAATGTTGTAGTTGTTTTTGGGATCCCTTTACTACAATCAGACAACATTGAATGGGGAGAGGGGCCATTTTAGCAGAGTGTGATAAAAATTAATGACAAGTAATTAATTTGTCAGAAAAAACTGCAAAGCAAGGTCAATGTGTCAACTACTTTTGCCTAAGATTATAGATATGCCCCTTCCCCGTTTAAGTTGAAATGTTGAATTTCAGCTACAATACAATTAACCTGGGAACATCAACTCACATTTCTTTAAATTCTTTCTAAAATAAAACTTTTCCTTGCGGACAGCATCTCTCTTCTGAGCATTGACCATATTGGCATCCACCTATAGTACGTTGCAATTGACGTAAGCAGCCATGTACGTAAGAAGCCATGTATTTTCAAGAAAAAAAGAACAAACTGCTACAAAATTACTTATTAAAAGTTACGCTTATTACATTTAGCGAAAAAAAAGTACTATGATGTACAAGTACAGATATTCTTCGAAATATAACATCTATACAACACGTAGCGAGACCATAAATTGAAGATGACGTGTTCAGCCTTCCAATTATAAAACCCCAAGAATAGACAGGATGAGCGTCTCGGGGGTCCAAGAGTATTCTCCCTCGGGAAATTTTGAAAAATCAAGTTGCTTAAATTCACATTTCCTGCATCCTGAGAAACATTTTAACCCTCACTCCCCAATAAGGCGGACATTTGTGGCCCGTGGCTGGGCTCGGACGCACCCGTCGTACCCCCCTCCCCAACACCCCCCCCCCCCCCCCTTTCTACGGCCTTGTGTTTAATTATCTCACATTGAATTGGGTTAATTTACTAGTTTTATCGCGCGGACGTCCTGCCAATCATTGGCCGTGATGGCAGCACATACGTTTTACCTTCTGATATTTTTTTGAGTTTTACTGTGCAAAACGAGTCAATGAATGTTTAAATATCTTTTATAGTAATTGGACACTTCGAACACAATTAGTAAGAGAACAAGGTCGAAACAAAATGTATTAAAATTATTGTGAATTTGAATAACATTTTTTCGTGAAAATCGTCTTAGTTTTCAATTAATATGCTTAATAGATAATGCCGCTTGTTATTAACAAAGTTGAACACACTAATTACCCCTAAGCTCTTTCAACACACTAATTTCCCTTTAGCTCTAATGATGCTGGCGAAAGAGTTACCGCACGCGCCATTATCGATCAATCGATTCCAGCCTGCCTTTAAAAAAAAATCGTGTTCTTAATCTTGAAGGCTTCCCCTGTGGTGCATTTATGGCATGACCAATGAAATTTGGTCGTGTAATTTGTACGGTACAACATTACTGACACTTGCCTTCCCTAGCTCACCACCAGGAACCTTGATGAATCCTTAGTTAACCCTCGGACGTAATCGTCATTTTTAACATTTTTCTTGATTTTTTCTAGTTTTTTAAAACAGAAGTGCAAGATTTGTTTATTTTTACAATCCATAAGCATTCTAGCTTGATTTTGCATCAATTTCCGTTATTTTGTGACTTTGTAAAAAAATGTTGAAATCCAAGATGGCGGATCCAAGATGGCGGCTCTTATGACGTCACGTGACATGATATGACGTCACAGCCAATTAAAACTATGTCATCTTGTAGAGTAAGCTAAGGGCTTTCTTCTCAGAGCAAAATAGTTTTGCTACGCCTTAATATAACGAAAACTCCGGGGAGGGGTTCCATCAACCCCCCCTTGTACGATGATGGGGGTATGAGTTTGCTTGTACGTCCGAGGGTTCAACCAGTACCGTACAAAATAGCGTCTTAAATGTTGTGTATCATCTAAGAACAAGTATTAGAGTAATTTTAAAACTATTTTATCAGCGACCAAAGGAAAAGCTGCCAAGGTCATTTCGATGACCAAAAAAGAAGACAAACCGCTCTGTCACTCACTCTCGCTCTATACTTTTTTTTTTCACCTTGGATAAAGGAATAAGTAGGTTGATGTCCAACGATAAAATGACTCTTGAAAGGAGAACGATGAATGTCACATAAGCTGCATTCTCGAAGTCCGTCAGTTGTACCTTGGGAAAAAAAGAAAAAGAAACATGATATCATTGAACAATTTAGATCTGTTTTAACTCTTTTGTGTAAGTAGAGTTTCTTAAAAATTGATTTAGGTTCTGATGTTCAAAAACGCAATTTAAAATAAAGGACCTTTCAGCCCGATAGATATCTCCGGCCACTTTACATGTTTAAAATTCTAGTCAAGTAAAAGTAAACGATAATAACGAACGACGTTTCGGAGTCGTCATGACACCATTTTCAAGTTCAAAAATGAAAAGAATAAACTGTCAGAAAAACTTCGCTTAAGATTAACATAATAAAATATGCAATGTCACGCAAATAGTTTGGCTCGGATTGAGTCTGATTGGACATTTAGAGATGGTGACAATTCTCTGATAACTAGCATTTCATGCACTAAACAATCAAACTTATTCTTGCACTTCTTGATGACATGAAACTGTTTGTCAAGGTCTTTTGAAACAATACAGTGTTTGTCTCTATAATGCTTGCCAATAGATGATGTTTTGTTCTTGTGCTCGTCCACACGTTGATGTAAATGCCTCAGTGTATATCCTACATAACTTGCATCACACAAGTCGCATTGAAATCTATATACAACACACTGCTTGTTTACAATAGGTGTTTTTTTTCTTTTGTACTTTAAGCTTTTGTTCGATTTTGTTGCTAACAAAAACTGGTTGAATGACTGTGCGCGTTTTATGGCTTAGGTCGTTGAGTTGTTTCCGTACAAAATCTGCAGAATCCTGATCTTTGAAGGGTAGTACTATTCGAACTGTTGGACTCTCACCAGTGGCTGGTATTGGTTGTCGATCTTCGGTCTTTGAACTAACAAAACAACGGACGGTGGTATTCATTTTTGAGCTTGAAAATGGTGTCATGACGACTCCGAAACGTCGTTGCCTGTGTTTATCAAAACCATTGCTTATAAAATTCTAGTGCAGTTGATTTTGCGCCAGACTTCAATTTTCAATACTTATAGTCTTATTAATAACATCGCGTGCACAAGTTAATCATCTTAATGAACGTCAGTACTTAAGCCCAGTTGGCGTGCTGCCTACATAAGCTACTATGAATAGCCTTTATCAGTTGACAAAAGCAGTGGTCGTCAGTAGCCACTTTCTAAACATAAAAAAAATTAAAAAGAGCTTGATTTAAACCAGCTGGAAGTGGAAGCCAGAAATTAAAAAAAAAGTATTGTGAGTTCAAATATCTTAGCGTTAGCAAGGGCAGTGACTTACATCAGTGGACCTGAACTCCACCCTCCATCCGATGGACGAATTGAGAGGAGGAGGTTTGAAGCGCATGGTCTGCCAGTTACTGGACTGGATGTTCTGATAAATAAAACAAGGAAAGTGCGTTCCAATAGCATGAGCTGCAATAGGGTCATCGTTTTTACTTTATTTGTCTCATTAGCATAAGCGCTTCACTTTCCTATTGAGCTATCACAATATCAATTCTGATTATTCAAAGTGCCATGGTGTTACAGTGGAACCCCGATATAACAATCTTCGATATAACGATATTCCCGATATAACGATGGAAATTTAGCGCACCGAACGTGAAATCTTCCCCGATATAACGATATTTTCAGTTTACAGTCACAATTAAAGCAAAATATTGAATTTACTACAATAACATAATAGTAAAGGGGGTTATCTCTAACGTTTCTGACAATAGCTTTGCAAGTCTTTTGTACGATGATATACGACAATATATAATTAATGACACTGTATTTTAAGCCTCTTCATCCAGTAAAAAAGTATATGTTTGGTTCACCCCGATATAACGATATTTTCGTTTATTTTACGGCGATATCGTTATATCGGGAACTTCGATATAACGATTCCTCGATATAACGATATAAATTTACTGCTCCCTTGGCATATCGTTATATCGGGGTTCCACTGTATTGACTTTCTCTGATGTATTTAAAACTTTTTTTGTGACGCAGGTTTGAAAACTCGATATTTTACAGAAAATGTATGGGGTCATTAACTCTTTCGTCACACTGAAATTTTGCTGTTATTAAACGCCTAATCAGATCTCTTTGAATATTGCACACATAGAGCTGAAAACTTTCGCCGATAATTAAGTTTCACATGAATCACTTTGTATATAGCATGATGCCTTCTCTACACAAAGTCGTATACTAATGAGGCAAAATGTAGACAGTGACGACAGCAAAGATCGCCCTCTTAGGGGGCGAAAAGAGGTTCTTGATCTTTGCTATTGTTTGGCCCAATAAAGGTTATGATTTTGATGTTCGTGAAGTAAATGTTCTGATTTGAAAACAAAGGTGGCTTGACAGCTTAACCACATTACTGCTCTTTAGTTTACCTCAAAGTGAGTCGAGTTCTGCTCATCGTCTTCATAAATGTCCTCACGGAACAACGAAGTCACAGGGTCTCGGATGAACAAATGAGCGAAATGGCGAGCTAACTGTTCGTCCATGCCTGATATTAAAAAAAAAACATAGAAACTGAGAAACACGCGTTTATGGATTCGAAATATAAGGACAAAACAGAAAAACACGATTTTGAATTTAGTCTTACCGCAACGTTTTTAAAACATTTAATATAATTCATCTCTGAATGTTTTACTTAGCATCAGAAGCCCCTAAACAATGGAGTGTGTAACTAACAAAAGAGGCAACCTATGTCTTGGCTGAGTTATATTCAGATTAGACACGGAGGTAGACTTTGTGCCCTATCAAGGGGCACAAATAATTAGTTAAGTGCCCTATTAAAATAAAAACGCAGTACACTTAAAAGTAACATAATTTATTCCCAAATTCAACAAGAATGTCACACATGAACAATGCAGTCATTCAAAGAAATTTTCCAATTAAAAATAGGCATTTCCATCAAAAAAAATATATTTGAATTGGACATGGTTTTTTATCTTTACCATATACAGGGTTGTCGAATGGTGTATGCAAGACTTTGCGAGACGACGAGGATGTCGTTAGGTTTTCTGTGTGTCCAATACTTTCTTAGCCTTGAAAAAGAAATTGCAACTCCGACGAGGCCTCCTAAGAATTCGAGACGACTGAAATATGGTAAAAAATTTGCGAGAGTCGCATTTTTTGCAGGACCACTTGCCATCCCTTATAGAATGGAGGGCGCGCTCACCGTTTCACATACTTGAACGGATTGTTTGGTTTTAAGATGCCATTTTTTTTTTTCAAATAACCGGGCGTTTATTAAAGCTGTTAGAATTTAGGTACCCTATCTAAGGATCACAGCGGAAACAAAATGCCAAAAGGAACAAATATGATACCCTATTTAAGGACTGAGAACCTTAAAAAACCATACCCTATCCCGCAGCACATACCTATATAGGCCATTTATGGGCGTATCCCCCCCCCCCCCCCCGGGACTACAGTACACGTTTTTTGAGAGATATGACTTACCAGCATCCATAAGCTGCTTACAGATTTCCTTATCGTAAACCAAGTCAATGTCGTTGTACATATTTCCCTCAGGCGACAAATATGTACTGATTGAATCATATCGTGACTTTGGAATGACAAATCTATTTTCCTTCAAAGGCTGCAAAAGCAAACAAACAAAACAGAAAAGAAGTGATTTTTGCCTTTTTTTAATTGTACATCATATATACACAGTACGCATATATCCTGCCATAGCAATTACAAGCTTTAACTTAAAAGCCTTTGGATGTCAGTTTTATCTTCGTTTCGTTTTTTGTAATTATTTTCCAAATTTATTCGCTGCGATTTTGTCATATTCGGTATATTCTCCCTGACTTCCATTGTGAAATTCCAGTTTTATTAAAAAGTGACCTTTACCAGAGGGCAAACTTTCCAAATGCTTCTCCAAATGCCTCAAACTAGAGGTAGTGAAAAATGCTGCTTGTGGGAAAATGGCAAATGTGGTACCAAGCAAAATTTGACTCCTGATTGACATTCGCCTTCTAATTTATTTTGCTTTTTTTTACGGGTTATCGGGAAAGTTGAACGCGGAAACGTTATAAAAAGTAAGTAAGCCTCATTTGCTCACTTGTGATCATGACTTGATTTAACATTTTGCAACTGATTCCCTACATTGGCGTAATTAGGCAGTATGTCAAAATAGATCACCGTTCAGAACAATATTTGCTTCTTTTTTACTCGCCTCAAGCCCTCTCTCCTCAGGAGTTCGATCATCCATTGCCGCAGATATCACACTCCAACGGCAATCCGTATCTGCCAGGTATCCACGAATTATGGGAGTGCCTGCAGACAGAGCCATCTTTACAAAACAAAACACATAAAATAAGCATAGAAATATACTATCTTTGGAATAAAAAAAGTTCTTAAGAGCACATTAAAATTATAATCATAATTAAAATAATAATTATAATTATAATAACTATAATTAATAATAATTATAATAACTATAATTATAATTATATTAATTGTAATTCTAATCATTATCATTGTCATTATTAAAATATTATTCTTATGATAATTATTAATTTATTTTTTATCTAACGTGTACTCACAACGATAGGACTGATTGCTGCCAGTTGATCGTACAAAAACCTTGCTTCGCTGATATTGCAAGCCTGAAAAGTCGCCTTAAATTTTTAAAAAACAAAAAAGAGTGCATTTGTAATATTTTTACAATATTATATAGCTTAGAGCGTTTTATAGAGAATACCAACTAAACTATTCTTGTTTTGTATTCCCAGATTTTGTCAACTGGTCCATCGTGTTAGGACCAATACTTAATACTGATTGTTATGCGGCTATAGTGGAATTCAGAGTTAAGCTATTAAGAAAAATTAGGTGGTTATATCATTGTTCTATGGGTTAAAAAACAGCATATATATTTGCTCTCGAATGTTTACTAAGGCTAACATTTTTTTTTTCGTGGACAAACATTAGTGTATAGGCCTTCAACAGAGACACCCTGTTGTTTTAATTAACATTTATTCTTTAAAATCGAAGTGAATATACCGATTTTTTTAAAGAATAATTCTTTACGTAAACACACACGAAGTGATCTCAACAACAAGCGATATCAAAGTATTCAGAAGGAGACCATTTAAAGTTGATTTAATTGACCTCAAAATTTATGCGTGGAAAACGTACATACAAGTATGCAGCACTAACCGGCATGCGCGAAACAGTTTACAGAATCTTCAAACATGGCAAATCTAGTTAATCTTCGATAAAATCATGTATTTTCTTTTTCTTTTTTCTTCTTAAGATAATGTGCACCAGCCGTACATTACTAGCCTGCGCCGGGGTTTCGTTCGTCTGCAACGCAGGCTATACATTACCTGAAGGCAGCTCATTCCCAACCCACAACCGACGCTGTCCATATAGATGTGATCTGGCAAGGCAGCCTTGACACTTTCTTCATCAACATCAGTGAATGTTTCGATGAATGGGGATGGAGTGTTCACATCCTTGAAAACTGTCATTAATAAACAAATCAAAATCAACAAATCTCCACAAGACATCTACATAAAAAACTTGAATGTATTACATGGACGTACACGTCGTAACTTACTTGGAACATTGATGACAACTTTGGAGCCCCTTCGCTCTTTTATATTTCTGGTCATGGAGCTAAATAAAGACAAATGATTTTTCTTCTCTAAAAATTAGATCATTTGCCACAATAATATAGTAAGATGTACGCTGCTAGTGAATAAATTAATGTTATTTTTCGGCCAAAAGCAACAATGATTCCTTGAAAAATATACTTTTATTTGCGTTAGAGGCGGATAACGTTTCATACGCGAACAACAGTTCGACTTAAGCACCCAAACTCACGCTGATCACACTAGACATATTATCGTTATTTATTTATTTATTTATTTATTTATTTTGATAGCACAATTAAAAACCCATTGGCTCGGTAACTCTGTTTGTTCAAAGATTTTCTGTTTTTGTCTCGTAGAATGGGTTGGAATGAAATTCTAACGAGGCCCTGTTAGGAGTTTTTGGGTTAAGGGATAACAGGAAAAATAATTTTAGGGATAACGGATAACGGGAAAAATAGTCTAGGGATAAGAGATAACAGGATTAGCTTAAGGGATAATTGAAAACGAGCTCTTTGAGGTCCGGGCTCTGTTTTTATCACACTCGACTTGTGCTTTTTACACTTTTCCTGCTTTTTTTAGTTCAAGCATCACTTTGCACCAAGAGCACCGCTTTTGTCCCGGATGGCCTGGGGTGAGTGACCACACGCAGTGTGTCTGTTCCCAGGTGCGCTTTTTATTCTCACCATCATGCCATCATGAAGTTACAGCATGCAGTTACAAACAGGGTGATGAATGGCTTTGTCAAACACGGTACACCAACCCGCCTT
Source organism: Oculina patagonica (assembly GCF_052425735.1). Lineage (NCBI taxonomy): Eukaryota > Metazoa > Cnidaria > Anthozoa > Scleractinia > Oculinidae > Oculina > Oculina patagonica. Next base: position 9,618,053 of record NC_135759.1, on the reverse strand, counting down.
GAATAGTTGGATTCCAATTCCAATTCTCAGGCTCATATTACAGGAAAACTCATTCCAGTTTTTTGGTAAAAATTACCTACAAACACACGGAACTTCCATGGGCACTAAAATAGCGGTCGCTTTTGCCAATATATATTTATGGGCTGAGTTGAAACAGACATTCTTTGAGGCAAAGCGCAATCAAACCTGGAAACGATATATCGATGACATTTGCTTCCTCTGGAACACCAACAGACACCAACACCAACTCAGTTCATTGAACAAGCAAATAATCATCATAGCATCCGAAAATTATTTTCACGGCTGAAATTTCCGATACAGAAACTACTTTCCTGGACACCAGCGTTTACAAAGGCAAAAGACTCATATACAAATCAGTGTTGGACATACGCACCCATTACAAGCCCACTGAAACATTTCAGTAAACTTATTACTCCTTGTGTCACCCACCAAGAGTTAAGGAAGGTTTCATCAAAGGGGAGGCCTTAAGAGTGCTTTGACCAAATTCCTCTAAGGAATGTTGTCATAACAAGTGTACTGGACGAGGACCCACCTTGTGTAGGGGTAAGGCGGCTATGCAATATTCCACCTGTCTGATTAGCCAAATGAACAAAATGTATTGGCCTAAAAATTCAAGTTGAGACCTTCATATTCGGTGTGCATGAACCTTGTATTGCTGGAGAAATGACACAAGGAGGTTTCAATCTTATTCTTAGTTTCTACTTCTGATAAAGTGGGGGTTATGCAAACAAGACACCATCTTTTAAGGTGGGAAAGGTAGGGTACATGCAGAGACCACCTGTCTGTTTGCAATCAATCAATCAATTTATTAATGTCATGCGCGGGATGAGGTTGCCCTCTGTATCCGAGCCAGAGGCTCGTGTTAAAAGCGCATGACAAAAGTGGTGGGTCCTGTTTGAGTACAATAGTTTTGACCTTTTCCCTCAAACAAAATTTGAGGAAAAAATCAAGCACTTCCAGTCACATCTTATCAAGAGAGGTTACTCAGAAAACCTAGTCTTAAGAACTCTCGCCGGGAGTTAATTTTGAAAGCAGAAAGCAGGCCCTACAACTAAGTACCTTAAAACAAATAAAAAATATTGCCTTTTTGTAACGCTATACCACCCAGCAGTACCAAACTTGTAGCAAGAAAATATTCAAAGAATGGTTAATACCGTTGCGCAAGCCGTGAGAAGTGCAGGACTGTCAAGTTATATTTATCACAGTTATAATAGTTAAAGGTAAACATAAATAAGATATTTATTGCATCTAATGAGACATTTATGCAAGATTTCACTTTTATTTACGGTGAAAACTCCACCATAGACTTTTAGGGATAACACTGTTGATACTTTTAGGGATAAGGGATAACCGTGCTCCGAATTAAAGGGATAAGGGATAACTGAACCCCCCCTAACAGGGCCTCTCTAACATCAGGTAAGTGGTAATTTCCCTATTGGGTAAGATCTTTGATAGACTTTCATCTTTAAGGCTTGACCCACGCATGCGACTCAAAGCAAGCGCAAACACAAATACAGGCGAAAATACCAGAGAGATCAATGGCGAATTAACTATTCTTATAACTGGCTTGCGCTTCCATTCGCTCGTTTTCCACTAATGAACATTGCAGACGCAGGCCAGCTAAGCGTGATTTGTCCGCCATCTTGGAAAAGACCCCGACTGCGCCGCGATTCTTACGTTCTTTGCGTTTTCATTATACGTGTGAGAGTCGCTTGAATTTTTGATTGTAATTGCTTATGCCTTTGCGTCGCACGTGTCACGCCACAGGCAACCCAAGCTCACGTTTGGAGCGGTCGGTAGGTATAAACAAACTGGTGTTGCATAACACTAGACCGTTGAGAATATTATAAGGCTTTGTATGGGATTTGGGTCGATGTTGCCGTATTTATGTTTAAAATACTGTAAATATACAAAATAAACTTACTTTTGCCATTTGCTGTGTCCTCTTGCCTGTTTTGCGTATAGAAGTGGTGTTTTAGTCGATTTTTCTCTTTCCTGTTCCTTCCTTCTTAAGACGGAGTCAAGGCAGAACACTGGCATAGCGATCGATCCGCCATCGAGCGGCGATTTTTAGCCCGAAAATCGGTCCCAACGGCGTTTTTTCATTTCTCACGTAAAGGTCGTTAGCTTTCCTCCTCCCACGAATCCACAGCTTTAGAAAATCTCAATGCATACCCTTTGAAATAAACCGATTTGCACGACTAATCCATAGGTTTCGGAGGTCTGCAATACCTGTGTAATTCAAAGTCGACACGACCGTTTCAAACTCGGCTTAGCGGCCTGGCCTGGTGTCAAATCCACACACGTCCTCGGGAGGGAAGGTAAAAATTACTTAGCCGCAATCCTTAGTAATTTTTACCTTTTTTCCCGTGGACGTGTGTGGATTTGACACCAGGCCAGGCCGCTAAGCCGAGTTTGAAACGGTCGTGTCGACTTTGAATTACACAGGTATTGCAGACCTCCGAAACCTATGGATTAGTCGTGCAAATCGGTTTATTTCAAAGGGTATGCATTGAGATTTTCCAAAGCTATGGATTCGTGGGAGGAGGAGAGCTAACGACCTTTACGTGAGAAATGAAAAGACGCCGTTGGGACCAATTTTCGGGCTAAAAATCGCCGCTCGATGGCGGATCGATCGCTATGCCAGTGTTCTGCCTTGACTCCGTTTTAAGAAGGAATGAACAGGAAAGAGAAAAATCGACTAAAACACCACTTCTAAACGCAAAACAGGCAAGAGGACACAGCAAATGGCAGAAGTAAGTTTATTTTGTATATTTACAGTATTTTAAGCATAAATACGGCAAAATTGACCCAAATCTCATACAAAGCCTTATAAAAATTCTCAACGGTCTAGTGTTATGCAACCACAAGTTTGTTTATACCTACCGACCGCTCCAAACGTGAGCTTGGGCTGCCTGTGGTCACGCAGGCTAAAAAAGTGACTTCGACAAGTTTTGACAGCGTTCATGTTTATTTGCTTATATTTTTAGCACCCCACTTCCGTAACCTTATTCAGACCAGGCTTTTTTAGACCTTCTTAAAAAAAAGCTTTTCATGTAACTTTGAAACCCTTAATCTTGTGGTTACCTCAAAAATACCACCACTGACATGACAGCTAGAAATATTTGAGCCATCGAAAACTTCTGTAATGGCAGCTTGACAAAGAAAATTCTATAAAAATCTATAAGAATATTTTGCAATGGGACAAGTTTTCTGTGTGCCAGGGGAAACAGATCTTTGGTCCAGTTTCATGACACATTTTCTGGCGTGTGATAAAATGTTTTGTACAAGATTAAACGACAACCTGGACAGCAACTCTTTTTTAGGCCAAAGTTAAAAATCAATTTCCAGTAGTGGAACTTGATTTTGTAAAGTGACACGTGCTGTTGAGGTAGCTATACTAAGCTTTGTTTTTATTTTATGTATCCTTCCTGATCTTCATTTGCTGTCCGACCGCGTGTTCTCACGTTCGTTTTTCCCAGGTCTGACGAATCTCTGTTTACAACAATTTGCCTAAGTTGTTATCCACAATTATTTTCCCTTTTACTTCCTATTATATTTCTTTTCGTGCTTCATGCAAAATGGACGGTTGATCTACAAGAGATCTTTGATATTTGTTTTGGCATCACGCTGTTATTAAAGGCATAATCTGATTATCCAACTATTTTTATACAGCTTTTTTCAGACACAAGACTCTGTGTTTGCGGTACGTGTTTTTGTATCGTCTAGTAAAGACTTCATTTTATTAGGGAAACAATCGAATCTCTTAGCATTGTTGAGTCGCAGCGAAAGAAGACGTCTACGGGTCGTTAGTTTATACAAAGAACGAATAAGACGAGAATTACAGAGCAAAATGGCCTGCAGGTAGATTTTATCACTCACCTTGGATTTCGGATCTTTAATATTAATGTTCAACTCAAACCAGTATTATATAAACTTATGTGATGCATTGTTTCTAAATTGGGCGTAAAAATGCAAATGCAGTCATAAAATAGAGAAAAATGTTGACCAATACACCAAAAGTGTAAATTTAGGGACGGAACATTACTTTTTTGGAGGGGGGGGGGGGGGGGATGAAAAATATTGAAAAAAAATGTTTGCAGGGCATGGAAAGACAAAATAAATTGTTTGCAAACACGATATGTATAACAAAAAATAGTAAGAATTTCGAAAAAAAATGTTTGCAGAGGTGCATAAACTAAAAAAAAAGTTTGCAGAAGAAAATTTTTCATCCCACCCTTCAAGAAAATAATGTTCCGTCCCTTAGCATACCACAGCTATCACAAAATGGTTGTCAGAGTTGGTGGGCACGTGGCATTAGTGTCAAAATGCTACCAGAACAACAAATAGGAAAAGTCGCCAAGTTTTGTGGTTGTAGCTTTTATCCTTTTGAAGTTACAATCTTCAAAATAAGGGTGGGCCTCAAAAGCCCCCACCCCCCCCCCCCCCTTCCAACCACTCCTCTTGCCTCAATAGATTAAAGTACTATTGTTTTACTTATTCAATTGCTCTTTTTTAGATAAATATTTCTCTTACAAATACTTGACAAATTTTGCAGTGCCCACCTGAATCGTGAATGTTCTTGGTAAACAGCCTGGTCAGGGAAAAATAAGGAACACGATAATCCTTCTTTTGGGGTCGGGCAGACATTTGGATAAGTAAAATTTGGGCATCCAAGTCTGAAATGAAAGACGTTTTTTAGTAAAGGATCCACGTAGCAGGCAGTATTTATCGGTATGATGATAGAACAACGGATTGTCCTCGTTATGTCACATTTATCACTCCAGGAGAATGTCCACTTTTGGAAATGTGGAAAACAATAGCGTGACGTAACAACATGGCGGTTGTCAATTCTTCCCGAGTGGATTCCACTAGAATTTTATATTTGCCTTTTTTCAAGTTTTCCCGTGGTGCGTTTCCTGCCAGATGGTAACACAACACAAAGAAAGCATTGAAGAAGCGTTAGCGTGACAATTGTGTAAAATCACGGCGGATTGTGCGCTGAGGTTAGAATTTACTTTCGATGCGTATGTTTGTTTTGGTTGCCTTTTGGGTCGTTTCTTCAGCTTTAATTCAGTGTATCTCCTGTGAAAATTTTTTCGGAGCCTTGAAAAAATTCAGGGATGTTCTGCAGTTATTCAAGTTGCTCTGTGCGAAATCCAATTTGAGTGGATGGGCCGCGATTTGTGCTGGAAGCCATCGTCTACGCAAAGTGAGACTGCTTACAACTAATCTGTTTGTGGATAATTGACGTCAAAGAACAAAATATATCCAGGATCGCCACAGATTATCTACTGGACGTGTTTAAAGACACAACAAGGTCAACAAGGACAACAGGATGCGAGCTTTGTTTTCTTTCTGGTTTCTTTGGACGGAAGGTCGACGCGCGGCTGAAAAGCGCAAAAGCACATTGAAATGTATTAAAAGGAAGGGTATCTGGCAAAAGAAACCAAGCATGGACTCGCCTGAAGCGAAGGAAATTATTTTCTCGATTAGATTCAATTTCTTGATAACCTGGAGTTAGAAAAACATGGAAGGAATGAGAACCCTGGCGAGCTGCGTGATTGCGCCATGCCAGGGAAGGCGAAGGAGACTTCAGTGAAAGTATGTTCGCTCATTTCAGTGTAGTCAACTTAATTCTAACCAGCTAGAAGTTCTTACGGTTTTGTTGTTATGTTTATAAGGAGCTCCAAATGCCATGATGTTTTCAATTGATTAAGCTTGCCTTCGAGTTGAGGTCATCGGTCTGTTTGATTTCCTGGCCAGCTATTTTGCGAAGCAGAGTTGACACCTTTTGACGCCTATTTGTTGGTGAAATATATGTTAGAAAGTTTTGTTGTGACTCATTTTTATTGTAAGATAAAACTCAGTACAGCTCACTTTATGTGTTCACTACAAGACCAACAGATTATGAGGTGCCGCGAAGGATTTTTCTTTTCTAATATTTTTATTTTGTTGCCAAGCCAGGCTGTTTGATTTGCAGCAATGTAATGCCACTGTAATGTGTCGCTTACTTCGACGCGTGTTCTATTTTCTTGACTCAGTTGCGCCAAATATTCATATGGCTTCTAGGAAGCTATTTACTTTTTCGTTTAATTCGTAGAAAACAAGTAATAAGTTTAACGGCTTATGCAAACCTTCGACTATCAATTTGTTAGACCGGTCAGTTCTGGCACGATACCAACTGTAAATGTTTTCATGTCAGTTTGCGACATCGTATTTAATTTTTGAATTCGAGACGCCGCCAAGCTAATGCCCGGGATAATTGTGAGAGTATCTTATCTGAAAATTGGAGTTCGTAGCTCCTGTTAATTTACCAAACCAAGTGCTTAGTGTGTCACTGATATGTACATCGCGCTCGACGGAAAACGTTCGTTTCCGCTTAACTCACCCTCGGCCAAAAGAGATCAACGGCATATTTTTTTTCTTTCTACAAGCAAAGTTAGGCCCAGGATGCTTAAATCCTTGCATAATTTGGCGTAAACTGCGCGAGTATCTTATTTTAAAAGCGGAGTTCATCGCTCAGTTCTTTTAATTTACCAAAACCAAGTGCTTAGTGTTATGGGCATAGCGCGCGACAGAAAAGGATTTAAAATGCAAGCGCTCGTCTCCGCTTTACTTATTCCTGTCCAAGAAAGGTCAATGCATATTTTCTTTTTTCTGTAAGCTGTGAATTTTCGCTTAGTTAATAGAACGAAGCTTGTTTCATTCGAATTCGAGTTCTGTACACTTCGATCGACAGAGCCAACAGAAATATTTTATGTCAACAAGCCTCGCATCATGTGACTCCAAATTCGAGCAATGATTGGATAACTGTTTGTTTTGTTCTGCGGATCAAAACATTTCCAAAAGTGGACATTCGTCTGAACTGTTTATTGGCCTGCACCAACCACACTATTTCGCAACTTTTCCTTTTTTTGCGATAACATTGTCGTACAAGAATCTTACCTAGCTAACAGAAGTAAAATGCTAACAAAACATGACTAGTAATAGCAACAAAGTACGAATGAAACAATTGTTATTAAGCACGCTCATTAACACAGACTTATTTTAATTAATAACCTGGGAAATGCTACGATAGTCTGAACAGTTTCTCCTGGCGCTGTCAGATTTTTTTGAATTTCTTCACGTCTGTTAATCAAATGACAATAAACATATGTTATAAATTAATGGCAGCTAATAAGTGCAGATATTGAGATATTGACGTACAAGCTAATTAGTTTAAATCACTCAGATATATAACGCCGAAGGGACGTACATGGGCCAAAGGGCCGCACGGAGCCCCATGATAATATAAATAGACGCATCATGCTAGCACAGAAATTGGAAAACCATGCATTTGATATTCCATGGTCATCATGGGTAGCGGTATGGGTCGCGGGCGCGTGTGCTTTACGTCCGACGTCTCGCAACACGATACTCCACAATTACGTTAACATATGTCAGCTTTCATTTTTGATATTTTGATATCCATGTTATGATCAATTGACAGCTGTCAAAACAAGGTACTTGCTGACCTGTATTTTCAATTTAGCGCCGACCAGTTGATGGTTTTCCATTGGGTCGCGGCTTCAATACAGTAAATTCAGATTTAAATGAAAGACTGTTGGGCTGCATGCCTCGTGTCACTTTTTGGAGCTTTATTTAAAAAAAAAATAACATTTTCGCGTATACCGTATGCGGTGCACGTGCCAAATTTTGGATGTCAGATTCGCACATGCGGTCTACGATTCTGTATACCAAAATTATGTTGCGTGATGTAATTGTTATTAAAAGCATACAGTAAATCACTGCTCGACAATTTTAGGAGATTTGCTACATTGTACTATTGTGTCTATGAATTGTGGTTAAGGTTGAATGCCACTTTGTTGCTAGAACCATTATTAACCAAACGTCGCGCTCACTTTTAACAACCCAAATCATGATGTGACTTTACGCTAACAGAAATGCTTGCGATGTTTTTGGAGATAGAAAAGGAACAATGACCAACATGAACTGAACTACATCTAAATCGAAGAAACGAAGTTTGTCTTGCATGTCAAGTGTGGTTGCAATGGCAATATCGAGAAACATGGACTTATTTCGCGCCGAACAATTTCCGCCAAACTGAATAAAAAATCGATAATTTAAATAAATAATAATAAAAAACAAGCATCACTAAGTAAGCACCATGTTTGATGCACGATGCTCGATGGTTTTCTACATCAGACTCTCGCATTTTACCTTAGTCTCATATTTGCCTCTATCATGTTGAAATATCTCATGCAACCACCTAGTGGTTGGGCAGGTGATCCTACAAGAATAATAACAACAACAAAAATAGATAAATAAGGTACTTTGTTGAATTGCTTATTGATAGTGAACAGCTTGTCAGATTTCTACTAACATCAAACAGACATCCGTTTAGAACAGAGGATATAGTTTAAAGTCTAAGAAGGAGATAAAAAAAATTAAATGTATAACAAAACTTTTGAACCTTTAGGTCGCGGGGGACACCTTAGGCTCATCATTATGCATTTATTTAAAGCGTATGCACGAAGTACAACGACTGACATTGACAACTTTACGAGATATTTATGACTGGACAAAAAAATGGGCGCGTGCGTGTGATTTGTAAAAAAATCCCTGTTTCTTTGATATTTTAACCAATTTAAAACAACACTTAGCGATATACGTTCATATAGATTGTAGGAAGTCTTTGAGCTTATTTTCATTTAAATTTGAATATTTCTGCAACTCAGAGTAATCACAAAATATTTGGCATAAACAATCGTGCCCTTTTAAAAAACGCATTGTTCTCACCATAAAAGCGTGGAATATAATTACCATAATTACATCTCTCCTTGGCAAAATGATCGTATTTAGGTCGGGGCACCTTCGGAAATCTCAAAGTTTGGACTTTTCCGACAATTTTGTGGCAGAGAATACAGCGCGGATACAGACCTTCATTACTTGCCACTGCAGATAGGTAAACTTTAAATACTGTAGTGTGTCATAACAGAAGCGGAATTTTAAAAGAGCTCTTTTAGAAAGAGGTAGAAGACATTAAATTCAAATTTGCGCACTTAAACCGCCATAACATGCTGGCAAACTTTAAATTAAAAAATCCGCATCTGTTATGACACTCTTGAGGTATTGACTGATTAGTTTTTGACAAGATCACAGTGTACTGTCTCCTACTCGCTCCGCAAACTTTGCCACAAAATCATGTTTTTCCCAATTTGGCACTAACGAGGCTATAACATCGCCGTTAAATGCAATCTACCAAATAAAAGATGACATTCACAATCTTTCGTCATTTCTTTATGTGTCTGTAAAACTTGAGCTTAATCGCACCCATAACAGCTGAGAAATAAGCGTTTTAAAAGATGCAGGTCAAGCAAAATTTCCCTTCATGAATTTATTCATGCAGTTGGTATCCCCCGCGACCTTAAAAGCATTGGAAATCGATTTATTACAGAGTTGTTGTTTTGGACTAGGAATGAAAGAGTGAAAAACTGATACCTTCAACCATGTAACTAGCATACTCAGGTCTCAAAGCAGTCACGTTGTCACTAAAAACAATAATACAATATATCGTGAGAATAAAAACAAGATATAAGCTATAATTAATCGGCCGCGAGGACGATTTATAATTTACCCTTTGGTCGTCCTAGACGATAGTCTCCTGTCGGCCAAAAACGACGGGGATTGCCTGGGCCTACTACAAAACCGCTACGGGTGACGAATTTCATTATGGTTTTGACAGTTAATCGTTATAGGCACACTGGGTCGACTTTTGGGCTAATCTGGAATCAGGTTTTCTTCTTTGCTTCGGCGGGAGGACAGAGAAAAAAAGCTTACGAGGCAAAGTACTGATATTCACCATTGTGAAACTGTAGTTGCTTCGAGAAGTTGAAGCTATTTTTGGAAACAAAAGAGGTTACGTCGTTCATGTCACGCAATGTTTTTGTGGCAAACTAGACGCTTTGCTTGTTTCTACAATTAGCGGTGTAATCTGGCGTTACATTTTTGAAGCGGACTCCACTTTTAAACTATTTTTTATTTAGCAAGAAGTGTGTCGATTTTCATTTCCGCACAGTAGAACTCACAGTTGGCCGTCAAAGTCGAAAATATTTTAGATTTGGTTAATAAGACACTTTTGAAGACTTCAGCAAAGGATTGGCAATATACAGTATTGGTTGGAACTTGAATGGAATTTTTCACAAGATGGGTAAAGCTATCAATTGAAAAAAAGGACTTCAAAATGAAAACTTTGAATAATTAAATGTTATTTAATTGGATGTTGTTTTAATTAAATTTTATCGCGGCTTCAATGGATGCACAATGTCACAGATTTAAAAGTCTTCAAATAATTCAAAAGGTTCCTTCCTTCCTTCTGATCTTATTGTTATTTTTCGTGTATTAATTATTTGAAACTGTTTCTCATTGATAAGGAGAAAACGGGTTTTCATTCAACTGCATGCTTGAAGTATTTATAGAGGTGATGATATTGGCTTAATCAAATTACATTTTGCACGAAATATTCTCTACCCTTTTGTCATAAAGGCAAATTTCCCTTATTCTCTAATTGCTTGGTACAGATTAGTACGTATACTAACGAAAAAACAAGAAAAATATATATTAAAACGGACAGCAAATGTATACAAACATTGAATGAAAAATGCCGAAAATAGCATTTCCAAGTATTTATTGCTGGTTTTCGCTGTCACATCTGTAACGCTACTGTCACGCGCTACTAAATAATAAATCCAAAGCTATTGAGTCCAAGTGTCAGGTCTGTACGGTATTCCGTACTTGAGTTATCCCGACTTATCCATCAAAATGTTCCACACAAAATTAGAGAGCACAGTATGGAAACGCCATGTAGGAGTCCGTGTGAAGTGGAACCCCGTTATAACGATATACCAAGGAAGTAGTAAAATTATATCATTATATCGATCGCGAGGAATCGTTATATCGAAACTCCCGATATAACGATATCGCCGTAAAATAATCGAAAATATCGTTATATCGGGGTAAACCTAACATTTACGTTTTTACGGGATAAAGAGACTTAGAATACAGTATCATTTTCGTATATCATTGTATAAAGCTGTTGTCAGAAACGTTAATGTTATACTTAAATTGGGACTGTGTTCTGATAATATCGTTATATCGGGGAAGATTTTATGTTCGGTCCGCTAAATTTTCGTCGTTATATCGGGAATATCATTACATCGAATATCGTGTGTGTTTAGATTGTTAAAAATAACAGGATGAGGCATTTTCTTTAAGCATACGTGACAGCATTCAGGCCGCCATTTTGATGTCGTGTGGCGCGAAACTCCGAAATTCAAAATATTATATCTTAAAGACGGCGGATGCTATCGAGCTGAAAATCTTCAATAAGATATATATTACGTAAGGACGTCAGGGATCTCGAGATTCTGGATTTTAGAATTTTGATGTCGTCATGTGAAAACCAAGAATATTTCCAATTTTTCTGGTGGAGGCAAGGCACCCTAGGGGGCTCCCGCGTTTGGCGCTAGAAAAGTAACCTGCCGCCTACTTCCCAAGTCAGAACGTCTCCTTGAAAACTTATTGACAGCCCTTTTTCGCAATTGTGAAAGCTTAAACGCTTCTTTATTATATACAGGTAGGGTGAAAGGCTAAGGAGAGGGAAAGGGACGGAAAATCAACCTCAGGGTCTCTCTCTCTCCGCCCACCAGACCTCGTTCGCGTTTCAAGGAATCCAAAAAAGCTTCACTCATTCCATATATCTATGTATTTAGGTATTTTGTAAATTTTTGGGTCATTGTGGGGATGTTTGAGAGGCGACAGTTTGTCTCAAAGGATTAGTAAAATTTAGACACACAAGAAATATCGAAAATTTAATGTGATTTTAACATTAGAACTTGAAGTTTGTAGACAAAGTGTAGTGCTCTTGCATAGGGGTCAACTGTCTGATGATGTTTTCATTTTTTTTTCTTTAATCCCTTCTTAAAACCTCTTAAAATTTCATTTAAATTTAGATAGGACCCCACCTTAAGGTGGCTGATAATGGGTTTCAGTGTTTCCCAGTCCTTATACTTTGGGTCAGTACTACAATTCTTCATCAATTGCTATTACAGTAATGGTATGAAACAAATGTCCAATCAATGGTCAACAAGTTGTTCATGATCATTCTCTTGACAATAGTAGTTACCCGATAAAGAGATGTAGTACTGTCTCATCAAAGTGTAATGGCTGGAAAATACCGAAAAGCGTACAGCCTTCAGGTGAACCCGCCTTAAAGTATTGCGAAGTGTTAAAAAATTATATTTTTTAGTCGTTTATTTGTATTGTGCGAAATACATTCGCACAATACAATACATAAATTGTTTATTTGTATTTTTGCGAAATACATTTATAAATTGAGACAGTAATAATGCAGTCTTGAAAACATTCTAGATATTATGTTATGCACACTAATACAGCTTATGCAAACCGTGTGACTTACGCAAACCCAGTCGAACTGAGCGGTTACTTAACCCTATTCAGACCGGGCTTTTTTTGGTCTTTTCAGACCGGGGGGGGGGGCGAATTCCGCCCCCCTCCCCCCTCCGTAACTTCCAGAATAATTAAGCAATCACAATGAAACTTACAGGATATATAGTATGTCCCAATTTCTATCTTTTGGTATATTTCACGTGGGATGATGACGTCACATCACGTGACAATTACATCATAATGTCAATACAGCCGCCATCTTGGATCCGCCATCTTGGATTTCGAAATTTTTTTCAAAACGTCAGAAAACCGCCCAAAATTACTGGAAAATACTCAAAACCAATAAAAATGTGCTTAAAACCCGTAAACAGGAAAATATAATTGCTTTAAAGTTATTTTTCATTAATAGAAACACGAAAATTACAAATTTGGGAAAACATGCCTGTCAAAATGCCGTTGCCATGGTGACGTCAAGTTCCTGACACAACAACCTACCCTACCAAATTATTTCCAGATAAATTTTAGATAAAGTCGCAAAGTTTGGCAGCCTTTGGTTGAATATTAAAAAAGTTATAAACGTTCAAAGTCGGCGCGGGCAGTTTCCGCCCCCCCCCCCCCCCGGTCTGGATAGGGTTAAGTAACTGCTTCGTTGTTTTTGCTGTACTGAACCCTGCCTTTCAAGACAAAGCGGATAGTTAATTATTAACCGGCCGATTTTAAGCTTCTCAAGCTTCTTGTTTATTCTATATTATGCTTAGAGCCCGATTATATGGCGAATTTAAGCCCGGTTTGCCGGGCTGAGATTTCTGCCCGGCTTCCTGAACAAATCTTCTTTAAAAGACATTTGCGATTACATGAGGATAGTTTCATCCCGGGCAAAATTACAGCCCGGGCTGAAATTCCCAGCCTGGTTGTTGAAACCAGGCTGGAAATCTCAGCCCGGGAAAACGGGCTGAAAATTAAGTTTACGGATGCGCAGTGGTGGTTTTCAACATAAGAAAACGGCGGGGACGATAAATTTTTAGGTTTTAAAATTGTTCAGCCCGGGCTGAAATTCCCCATGTTATAGCAACAAAACTCCAGCCCGGCAGACGGGCTGAAAGTTCAGCCCGGGATAAAATTCGCCATGTAATCAGGCCCTTAGTTAGTTATCTTTATTATTCATAATGTATTTGTATTGTATGGAGTAAATCGTAATGAATTAAATTAGGCGACTGAGGCGACATCCCACATGGTACAAAGTGCGAGTAAGTGTCAAAAACAGACGGATACCATGGAGCATACGCGCACACCAAAGTCCTTTAGGGGACTTGAAAAGAATGGAAAGTCAACCTCCCTTCCACTCCCTCCTTCGGCAATTACTCTACCCTGACCTGATCCGTGCCTTGGCTGTTATTAAAGAATACAATACCCTAAACCTTACCGATTAACCAGAAGCTAGTGTCCTCCTAAGTTTTGAACATATTTTCTCGTCAATGGCAATCGAAACACTCGGATGTATATAGATAAGCTAAACAATTATCTTTACATATGGGGTTTACCTTAAAAAAAAAAAAAAAAAAAAAAAAAAAAAAAAAAAAACTATATTGACAGGAAAAAAGAATATGAAAAACTGATCATGCTAGATAATGCTTTCTCACCTGGAATTATTTAATTCCTCAGCTTCCAAAGCGTCCAGGATTTCTTTAGCCTTTAAATTGCAGTAAACATTCTTGTTGTCATGGTCAAATTTTATCAATGTGTATTCCACCTATGACATTTAAATTGAAGTTTCTTTGAGTTATGCTTTTAGGTTAAGGTTAAGATATACAGTAGTTCGAAAATTTATACAAGTAATTCACTTTTCTAAAATTCTGTATAAAACGTTTTAGTGTTAAACGACAAACACTTGCGGGCCGCGCATATTTGTATCACTAATATGGTGAATACCTTGTCGTTAATTAGATAAAGTGGAGAAAATAGTAAAACGTAACCGGAGAGGTTTTGAACGAAACTCACACTCACTCACTGCCCATTGTGCCCACTGGCACGTAGGGCAGCAACAAAGGTCCTCCACTGCTGTCTGTCTTTGGCCAGCTGTTGGATGGTGTTCCAGCTTTGGTTTAAGCCCCTCAATTCTGTCTCTACTGTACGTCGCCATGTATTCTTGGGCCTGCCACGCTTGCGCTTTCCTTCGGGTGTCCAGTATAGTGCTGTCTTTGTGATGGATTCGTTTTCCTTTCGGATGACATGGCCAATCCACCTCCAGCGCCGTTGCATAATAATAGTACCCATGTCCTCCTGTTTGCACCGCAAAAGTAGATCCTTGTTGGAAATTGTTTGAGGCCAGAAGATGCGAAGTATTTTTCGCAGACTTTTGGTATGGAAGGTTGACAGCTTCTCTAGATCACTTTCTAACATTCGCCAACATTCTGACCCATACAAAAGGGTAGACAGGACACAGCTTTGATAGATCTTGAGCTTGGTATGTGTACCGAACTGTGACGACCGCCACACATTGCTCAGCATCCTGAAGGTGTTTCTGGCTTTGTTCAGCCGGCTCTGGATATCTATGCCTGCACCACCATCTTGCCTGACAATGCTGCCCAGATATTTAAACTGCTCGGTCATTGGGAGGTCTTTTCCATTCACCTTGACGGGTTGAGGGTTAGAGTTGTTTAGGGTCATGACCTCAGTTTTGGTGAGGCTGATGTTCAGTCCCACCTGGCGAGCGTATTTGCTTAAAAGGCTGGTCTTCTCTTGCATGTGGCTATGGATATGAGAAAGCAGAGCTAAATCATCCGCAAAATCTAGATCCTCTAAGGTGGAGAAGAGGGTCCACCTGATGCCCCTGGGATGGTCTTCCGTAGTACGACGCATTACCCAATCGATAACTAAGTTGAATAGCAATGCAGACATCACGCAACCATGTCTTACGCCTGTCTTCACCTCAAAACTGATATCACTGTTCTCTACGCTACAAGTGAAGGCTGCATAGAAGCTCTGGATAAGTTGGACAATCTTCTGGGGAACACCATAGGCTCGAAGTATGCGCCACAAGCTGTCTCTGTATATACTGTCGAAAGCCTTTTGGAAATCTACAAAGTTTATGTACAGCTGTCTCTGCCACTCGGTGCACTGCTCGATGATGTTGCGTAGTGCGAATAGTTGATCTGTACAACCCCTACCCCTGCGGAATCCAGCCTGTTCTTGCCTGAGCTGCTGGTCTACTGCACTCGAGATTCGTTGGATGATAATCTTTGCCAGGATTTTACTTGGAGTGGACAGGAGGGTGACGCCACGCCAGTTATTGCAGTCACTAAGTGGACCTTTCTTGTGGATCTTTATGATGGTACCTTTGGTCCAGTCATCTGGCACCTTCTCCTGCTCCCACACTGCAGTAAACAGGGGCTGTAGAATCTTTGCTGAAAGATCAGGGTCAGCTTTGAAAAGCTCTGCATTCAGTTTGTCTCGGCCAGGAGCTTTGTTGTTTTTTAATGTTTTTATGGCTGCAATGATTTCCTGCGTGTTTGGAGGGTCTATGTTCACATCCAGGTCGGTCTCAGCCTCTTGAATGTCAGCTTCAACTGTGGGTGGGGGTCTGTTGAGGACATCCTTAAAGTGCTCTGCCCAACGAACTTCCTGATCTCTTTCGGTGGTAAGCAGCCTACCCTGTACGTCCTTGACAGGGGCCAGCTTTCTGCCCCCATACTTGCCGCATACCAGTTTTGTGATTTTGTAAACCTTTCCCTGCTGTCCTCTGTTGGCTGCATTTTCTGCCTGGCTAGCAAGCTCATCAATATATGCACGTTTATCAGCTCTGGCCATTCTCTTAACACATCGGTCAGCCTCTCTGTACTGGGTCTTATAGCGCTCTTACAACCTTTCTGATTTGGTGTCAAATAGTTTCTTCTTCAGTTTTCGTCTGTCCTCGATGGCTCTTAAGGTTGCTGGCTTTATCCACTTCTTTTTCTTTACAGCCTTCTTAGAACCTAAACATGCATTGCTGCTCTCTGTGAAAGTGAATGACACTTGCTTCCATATATTGTTGACCTCATCAGGTTCAGGTTCAGGTTCGGGCTCATCAGACAGATCCGCCAAGGATTGGAATCGATTTCTGAGCTGAGTGATGAAAGCATTTCTCACTGATTGCTCTTTCAAGTTGTCTATGTTGAAGCGCTGGTTGCATGGTGGCTTGCGACCAGTGCTTCTTAGCTTCAGCTTAACATACGCCGTGACAAGGTGATGGTCACTGCCAACATCTGCTCCTCTTCTCACCTTAACATCTAGAAGTGAGCGTCGCCATGTGCCATTAATCATCAAGTGATCAATCTGGTTCCTATCTCTACCGTTAGGAGAGCACCATGTAAGCTTGTGAATATCACGGTGTGGAAAGATTGTTCCTCCAATGACTAGGTTGTATGCTGCACACAGTTCGGCAAGACGTTCTCCATTTTCATTCATAGCACCACAGCCTCCTTCCTTTCCCATTGCTCTGTCATAGTTCGAATTATCACTTCCCACCTTTGCATTAAGGTCACCCATTATAACCAGCATGTCATGGCGCGGTAGTTTCTCCAGTTCTGCTTGCAGTTGTGCATAGAAGCTGTCTTTTGTGGTGTCATCGCTGTCATTCGTTGGTGCATAACATTGGACAAGGGACAGGTTAACATGCTTTCCCTTCATTCTAGCTGTCATAAGTCTGCTATTGATTGGTTTCCACTCTAAGAGGTACTTTTCCATTCCTTTCTTGAGTATGATGGCAACTCCCTCATGGTGTTGGTTGTCATCTCTGCCAGCATACAGCACAGTTTCTCCTGTTGATGCTTTCACTATTCCAGAACCTGTCCACCTGCTCTCACTAACTCCTAGAATATGTAAGCAATAGCGCCTCATTTCAGCTGTTACTTGTGCCAGTTTTCCCGTTTGATACAGGGTTCGCACATTCCAAAAACCTATTCTGGTCTTAGTCTTTGTGCCTAGGACTTTCATAATCCTGTCAGCGGCTTCCTTGCGGATTTCACCACTGCCATTCATCCGTGTCATTCGAGGTGACTCTGAAAGGCCATGGCAATCAGTTGTGGTTGTATCCTCTGTTGCTGTTTCCGTAACATAATCATTTTCTACAGGACAGGGTTGTTAGCCCTGTGCCTAACCCCCAACCTGGAGGACCAGGGGATCACTTTTTGTCAGGCCCCTACCCTTCGACCTGTCCGGCATGGGTGGCCCTATCAGGAGTACAAGACTCCAGCCGGCATAGCTCTCCGGGTTGCTGGGACACGCAAACCACCCTACCACGATAAGGTAGTGATCCCATAAGGGTGGTTTTGAACGAAACGAATGATCAATAAAGCCTGGTTTTCTCTAGCGACGCAAGCACAAGCGCAAGTATAACAGCTCTTATTTCATAGTGAAAACGGCCTCGACGCAAGCATTAGCACAAGCGCAAACACAAGCACAAGGATCAAAATGTTTCCCTTTCTTGTGCTTGCGTTCCTGGGAAAACGAAACACTGCATAAACACGAGAATCTTGTTTACGTCTGGCTGTGTCTAGCATTGAATAAGTTACCATATATATATGGACATAGTCTTCCGTGCGTTTGAAATACTACACTGTTTTTTTTTTCGTTTACAGTAGGCAGGACGAAAAGTACGTCGCCATTTACCACCTTTTTTGTCAATACTTTGGTGCTTCTTTTAAACCAGAAACCGGCTGAACATTCCTTCAAACATCCGAGATGTATGAACCCTTTGCATAAACTCCAAGTTGACATTGTGAACAAGAAAAATAACTAAAATCAGTCCGGATCTATTCGCTTTTTATCAAATATTGTGATAGACAATGTTCTCACTTATCCCGCTTAAAGTTCGCTCAGACAAACAAGAAATGAAAAATTTACAGGGATTAGAGCCGGTTCACTTAATTGGAGGAAAGCCACTTGAGAACAACAATAAGTATTGCGTTATTGTTATAGAGAGAAATTAACCAGACTAGCTCTGCGTTGCTTAAATAGTTTCTGATCAGTCTGGATAACAACGCGGTAAATTGGTTTACGGCTGGGTATGGTAACACGATATATGATAAAATAATTCTACAATTTTCATAAAAAAGTATGCTTATGACGCGTTCAGTATTTCGGGATTGACTCAACTTATCCTTTTGATAAAGTTGTCTAACTTACCGGTATCGCGGAGGTCACGGGTTCGAATCCCCGGCCGTTGAAGTCAATTTTTTTCTGTTCTGTTTTCTTTGCAATTCTTTAATTGCAATTCATTGCAAGGATCATTTCTTCACTTTAGATCTCATTCGCAGTTCACATATATAAATTATTTCATATACTTTACGTCATATTATTATTTAGTTATTCAAAAAATGAAGCTGCGGACAATAGTACATAAAGATAAAAGTATCAACGAGAAAAAAAAAATCATCCCTAAATTAGGTTATTGATAATAAGAACAAAAGTTCCAAACACTGCGTGGCACTAAAAAATTAAAGTGAAACGAAATAAGTTTGAAAGTGCCAAAAATGATAAAAAAAAAAGAAAAAGAAAACCAGACGTCTCGGGCAATAGCGCTTCTTCACAAAGAGATGAATGATTATTGCCTGAAACTACTGGTTTTCTTTCTAAAAAAAAAATCAATTTTGGCACTCTCATACCTTTTTTCATCTAACTAAGGTTACCTCGTCTCCCCACTTCAAAGAGTCGTTTTCTCGGTCTTTTTGTTTATGGTAGATGTGGATTAACTGCAGTATACCGTGTTTCCGGACATGATCGGCGTACTGTTTTGTTTCTGACCACGTTAAGGGAGTTCCAAGAGAGAGCAGCCCCATGCTGAAGACTTAGGCTATAAGAAACAAAGGTTAATATTATGTCACAGCAAAATGTTACGTCACAGCGTATATTTGCCAAATAAATCCCCAAAACAAGCGTTGACCGGGGATTTTCGTGAAAGCAATGCCTCGTGTCTCAGGTCTTAGAATAGAGTATAGAATAGGGTAGTGAGTAGAATAGAGCTGAATGTCATATACAGAAAAGAAGTACTTTAACCAGCAACAATTACTTTCACACTTGTGTAAGGAGAGGAAATAAAATCATAGAAAATCCAACGTAGAAATTATTAGGTGTGAGATTACAACTTTAGACAACTGTTTAATTGGCTTCGCGGGCATCATAAACCACTCGTCTCTGGCAATTAGAAATCTCTTTTATTTGGACCAAATTCGAGCTGTCAATCAGCTGCCAAGAATGTCAAACTCGCAAATTTAGCATTACGTAAGTTAGTGCGCTGTTCGTTCTATATTCACGTGCGGGTGCGTCGCATGCCACCTTAGGCGTGTTCCTTTGAAAAAGTTTATTTGCGAGGGATATTTTCTCTTTTTAATTTTTTTCTATCATTAGAAGCATGTTTTTTTTTTTTTTCAAAAAAGGTCGCTCGAGCATTATAAGATTTACAAGGAACATGTTTACAAGGTAACAGTTAAGAGTAGTGCTAAGAAGTGAAAGTCGTAGCAGTGTCTTCTAAAGATAGCTTGACTTTTCGCCTTATTTTATATTTGTCGTATCCCGGTTATCGTGTATTTGAATACACGTGATTAATTATATGAAACAAAAGGAGTTCGACAAGGTTGCCCTCTCTCCTTATTTGTTTATTCTATCTGCGGAGGTACTCTCAAATAAGATACGTCAAGATTCTAACGTGAGGGGAATCAGTCTCTTCGGTAAGGAAATCAAGCTGACCCAATTCGCTGATGATACAACTCTATTCAATGCGGACACACAATCTTTAGAAATGGTCCTAAAAATTGTTGGGGATTTCGGAAGAATTGATGGTCTGTCTCTAAATGTAAAGAAAACGAAAGCGCTTTGGTTAGGGAAATGGAAAAGTAATAGAAATAAGCCTCTGGGTTTAAAGTGGTTCCACAGCCCTGTTAAGATATCGGGGATATATTTATCGTATAATATTA
Source organism: Oculina patagonica (assembly GCF_052425735.1). Classification (NCBI taxonomy): domain Eukaryota; kingdom Metazoa; phylum Cnidaria; class Anthozoa; order Scleractinia; family Oculinidae; genus Oculina; species Oculina patagonica. Next base: position 9,597,612 of record NC_135759.1, on the reverse strand, counting down.
AAGAGAATAACGAGCTCAACTTCGATAAAAAGATCCAAAAGTTGCAAACAAAACTAATTTATATGTGGAGTTCACGGGACCTGACGATATTTGGAAGAGCCATGTTAATTAAAACCTTAGGTATAGCGCAACTTATCTATTCAGCATCTAATCTGACTGCTCCCAAAGGAATTGCGGAAATTGTTACCTCTGGAAAAACACAGTACACAGAGCAGAATTTTTTTCCTTCATTTTAAGAAAGCCGTTAAAATTAATATAATTTAATTATTTGACTGATTAACTGAAAAAACAATCCTCTAGGCTTAGTGTCTCGTGACACTTTAATTGTAATCAGAGGTTATTTGAATATAGATCGCTTTTCACGTCTATTTATTGCTTGCTGTGCAAAAATATGGAAAAAAAGCGCGATCTATCATAAAGAAACATTTAGACCCCTCACCCTAACATTTGAACTAAAACTAAAGCTACCTTTGTCGCTCGATAAAAGTTGCGACATTCACGACACGATACGCGAAACTCTTAATTCAGGTCAATTCAAAAACCTTATCAATATAAGCAATTTCCCAAGCAGCCGAAAGTAGGCTTTACTAAAATTCAAAGTACACTCCATTCAGATAGGTACTTAGCTGTGCAAAGACGCTGTATTGCTTTTCGATTCACTAAGCGTTCATTCTATGCTTATACCATGCAAAGGACCTACTTGAGAATATCCGGTATATGTTACAGAGATTTCTTCAATATCTCAAAAAAAAAATCAACAAAGTCACAGATTCTCCTTTGTTGTTTTGTGGTTGTGACTGATAAGAAAGTTTCCAGCCTCGTGGCGTTTCAATAAACTCACGCACTACCAAGCAAAGTTTCCACATTTTTTATTTTATTTTTGGATTTCCGATTTTCTGCTATTATTTATTCTTTTGAATGACATCCTATTCGATAAATCTTCGAAAATCTTTCACCCATGGCCACTATCTGTTTCCTAATAGCCCTTACTTTGACTCTCTCGTTGGGTGTAGGTCTCAAATGCTTCAAATTTGTCGAATAATTCATAAGATACGTACGTGTATAGCGTCTGTTTTTTCAGAGAGGGTTGTGACATCCCATTTTGGTGGCATATTTGATTACATTTTCTTTCTCAAAGCGATGAGTTGTCCTTTGGTGCGTGTCTTCGTGAATTCTGTTTTAACACGCCACTTTGAACTGTTTCCCAAGACGGTCTAGGGTAATACACGAATTGAAGACACGCAAGGAAAATGATGTCCGCGGGATCTACCAGTTGTTTTGAACTAGTTTAATGAGCGCAAATTCCAACTTGCACAAGCTATGAAAAATGTAGTGTGGCGGCGGAGTTACAAAATTAAAGGCTTTTTTAGAAAGAGGTAGAAGGCATTAACTTTAAATCTGCGCATTTAAACCACCATAACTTGCTGGCAAACTTTAAATTAAAAACAACCGCTTCTGTTATGACACTCACACCTATTGGCGGATTGGTTTATGCCAAGATCACAGTATGCCGTCTCCTACTCGTTCCGCAACTCTGCCACAAAATCATGTTTATCCCAATTTGTCATATACGAGGCTATAACATCGCCGCTAAGTACAATCTACCAAAGAAAATATGAAATTCATAATATTGTATTGTTTCTTAATGTCTTTCGTCAACATTGTATTTCAATTATACAAAAAAGCTTGGAGTATGCTCTGTTTTATAACGCTTGTAAGTGTCATTTTAAAATTTTAAAATAAAACCAATTTGTGTTTATCAAAATTAAAAAGAAGCTTATTAGATAAATATATTTATAATATCGTTTTCTAACATGCCTGAAACTACCAATGAAAAAGAAATTGGGTTTTTGAAAACAACATTACTCGGCATTTCTTGTCAATTGCATGGATAAATATTCCCCAATACACTTGTTTCCAATTGGTTTTGAGGATACACGCTTCACGTGCACACAGTCTCAGAGTTTTCCGTTTTTCTTTTACCTAACAGGGGGTGGTAATTAGTATTGATAATTATGATTATTTTATTTTCATCGCTTGGAAGGATAACTTTCTTTTCACTTTTTTTTTTTATCTTTCATATATTTCTTGTATATATATAGGAGAATTTTTTTTTATTTATCTGTAAGCACATTCATTGTATAGTGGCAACTATGACTAAATGCTATATTAGTAAACTAGAACTTTGCACTTGATGGGTCTTTGACAATTTAACGCTTTACCAAACATATCAAAGCGGAACGTTAATTGTGGCGTAATGCAGCTTTGGGAAGACAGTTGTATACAAATAAATCAATGTTTGGTCTCCAATTGCAGCACGTGCATCTCCTGATGAACTACGTTTCTAGAACGTCTAATAGTGTTTATATAATTGGTGATAAGAAATTAAACGTTTCATTTTTTTTTTTCTATTTGAGTTCTCCTCGATAAACAAAAAAATGTTATCGAGAAAGAGCGTACCTGCCCTTGGTACGATACCAAACTACAAGGTTGCATTTATTCACCGATAATCATCTGTTAAACTATTTCAGAAGCACCTACCTTTTTGGTTTTTCCACTTTGCTTGTCAACTCTTTAACACTAGAACTTCCCGTCCTAAAAAAGCTTTTGAATTTTTCATCACGCTATATGCATATTGTTTAATTTCCACCCCGCTAAGCATACGTTCTGAATATATTAGCCATAGTTTTCCTATAGGGCCGTTCCCGCAGTTACAGACTCAAAACTTCGACGTGATTGACAGAAAAAAAAAGAGAAAAAAGAAATACGGATTCATCGCGGCCTTAAAAGTAAAAGTTCATTTAATTTCAATAATATATTTAACATTAAAGAAAGTAATGAATAAAAATAAACAAGTCAGGTGTATTTAATTTTTATCTGATTTTTTCAATTTCAATATGCAAACAATATCGACATCGCAAACGGAAAAAAAAGCACGCTGTCCATGTTTTTTTGTTGTTGCAGAGAATACAACGCGGATACAAAACTTTATGACTTGCCACTGCAGATAGGTAAACTATGAAAAATGTAGTGTGTCATAATAGAAGCGGAATTTTAAAAAGGGCGCTTTTAGAAAGTGGTCAGAAAAGCATTAAATTCAAATTTGCGCATTTAAACCACCATAACTTGCTAGCAAACTATAAATTAAAAAATCCGCTTCTGTTATGACACTCTAGACGTATTGACTGATTAGGTTATGCCAAGATCACAGTGTGCTGTCTTCTACTCGTTTCGCAAACTCTGCCATAAAATCATGTTCACCCCAATTTGGCATAAACGAGGCTTTAACATCGCTGTTAAGTGCAATTTACTAAACAAAAGAATTATTATCGTTATGTCTCTTTAAAATTTGAGCTTAATCGCACCCACAGCTGCCGGAAAATAAGCGTTTTAAAAGATGCAGGGCAAGGAAAATTTCGCTTCATTAAATTATTCACGCTGTAGGTATCCCACGCGACCTTAAATCTTAATTTATCATGTGTGACGTCAACTCGTCATTATTTACTAAAGCCATATTTACATAGGCAATAGCTGCATCTAGAAACGAATATTGCAATTCAATTACAAGCATCACTGGAGCTTTTAAGCAGGAAAAAGAGAACCATGATTTCGTAAACATTGTATTATGAAATTATAAAAAGGGCTTAGAGCATGCTCCGTTTTGTAACGCTTGAACGTGTCATTTTAAAATTTTAAAATTAAAACCAATTCGACCCCCGTGTTAACCGAAATTAAAAAAAGCAATAAGATAAACATATTTATAAAACCGTTTTCTGAATATTCAAGTGAAAAAAAATGGGATTTCGAAAACAGTATTAACATTTCTTGTTAATTGGATAAATATTTCCTTATACACTTGAGTTTACTCATTTTCGCTTTTGGTTTTGAGAATGCACGCTTCACGTGAGCACAGTCTCAGTGTGTTTCCGTTCTTTCTATACCTTACAGGGGGGCGTTTATTAGTATTGATAATTGTAATTATTTTATTTTCATGGCTTGGAAGCATAACCTTTTTTTCAGTTGCTTTTTTTATTTTTAATATATTTCTTGTATTGGGGTATTTTTGTTTTATATTGTTAACACATTCATTGTATAGTGGAAAGTATAACTAAATGTTATGTTGTTAAACAAGAACTCTGCACTTGATGATGACAATTTAACCTTCGAACAAACATATTAAAGCTAAACCTTTACTGTGGCGTCATGCAGCATTGGGAACACAGTTGTACATAAATAAAATAATAGTTGCACGTTGTTGCTGCATTTTCCTCTCCTGATGGGCTATGCTTCTAGAACGGCCTATAATATTGATATCATTGGTGTTCAGAAATTAAAAAAATCCTTTTTTTGCGACTCGAGTTTTCCTTGATATGGCAATTGGTATTATACAAAACTACAAAGTTGCATTTATTCACTGATAATCATCTGTAAAACTATTTCAGAAACACCTACCTTTTTGGTATTACCACTTTGCTTGTCAACTCTTTAACTCAAGAACTTTCCGTTCTAATAAGCTTTTGAATTTTTCATCACGCTCTATGTATATTGTTTAATTTCAACCCCCCACTAACCATACTTTCTGAATATATTAGCCATAATTATCCGATAGGGCCGTTCCCGTGGTAACAGACTCAAAACGTCGACCTGATTGACAGAAAAAAAAGAAAGATATACGGATTCAATGCAGCCTCAAAAGTAAAAGTTCAGTTCAACAACATATTTAGCATAAAAAAAAAATAATAATTAATAAAAATAAAGAAGTCAGTTGAATTTAACTTATATCTCTTTTCGTGTTTCCAATTTCAATGCGCGAACAATATTGATATCGCAAACGCAACAAAGCACGATTTCGATATTTCTCGAAAATTACAATTAAAAATTGAAAAAAAATACCTATATGAGTTAAATACAACAGTGCGAACAACAAAACATAACGTCAAATGAAAGATGTAACGAAACAAGGGTAGCAACGTAAGGGGAAAAATGAACTCTTCCATGTCGTGACACATTTAAGTCGTTTTTACTCGATATTGCATAGACAAAATCCTTTTACATATGAGGACTTATAATATGGTCATAACGGCTTTTATTTTAAGCACAACGCTTTAAATCCTGCTGCGTTTCTTAATGTTTGCAATTGTTGTTTTAAAAATTTAAAATTATAATCAATCCGAACCTCACGTTAGCCGACATCCAAATAATGGTAATAATATTTCTTGCGTTTCATTTTAACGACCATATCATCGAACTTGAAATCTAATCTAAATATCCTACAAACGTTAGTGGGCGGTTAAACTTAATTTTTTTTTTTTTTTGTAAAAGAACATTCTAAGATAGAAGAAATGTAAGGCAGCAATAAAATTACAGAGATAAATGACGTAGTTGCAAATACAGTCCCGGCCAGCTTTCATCACCTAAGTACGTAAGAAAGAAACCTTCAGCGAGTAGAGCGGCGAGACTTGCAAGTATATCGTAAAATGAATGTATCAGTAACTTCAAGCAATGTAGTCATAGTAGAGAAAAGAAAACAAAGGCCGTATTCGTAGCTCGAGAGAATTCCCCATTTTTATTAAGAAAGTGACAAGGTTCACCAAAAACTACCTGTTAAAAGACTTTGGCGACTACTTACAGTATTTTTTTTATAGGCCGGTAATTCGACTGATCATTGCTCTTTTCAGAATATTTATAGAGTGGAGTAACTCTAGCAAATTTCCATTCAACAAGGATTGATTAAAATATAAGTGTGAGAGCAAGACAAGGCACTTCATCATTTTTTTGTTTGAGCCTTCAGTGTTCGAGAGATTGACGAAGCGCTATAGTAAGCTCGGTGATATGTTTTGTTGTTGTTGTTTTTTCTTCTTGAATATTTTTTTAATATATTTTACTTTCCGTCATTGTTTGATTTATATACTTTGCTTTTCCGTCGTTGTTGAATTTTGTTGATATTTTGCGTGGATTGATTTGCTGAGTTCTTTTTTAACACAAAAAAAATATGTAGAAGTACATGTAAGAAGCTTAGCTCAGGAACAAGAAGCTTAGCTCAGGAACAACCGTTACCTTACTAGCGTCAGAAGAATCATCAGCTATAAATCGCCCTGATAGGGACGGTTATCCAAGCCTTTATATATATATATAAAAGGAGTAACAAAAGAGAATGTCAAAAAAAAGATATTTGCGTTGCATTACCCCAAGCAATTTTCTGTGACCACTTCAACTAACTGGTTCCCGGTATTAAATCGTGCTGTTCTTAGAGGAGTCTTCTATCGGGGCTACATGTATTAAGCACAGTTGAAGGAGCTGGGACATAACCAAGAGTATAATAAATGCAAATTCCGCGAAGCTAAGCACACTAAAGAAGAATATAAGGTACATTATAAAATGTCGGTATGCGCGCGGTGATTGGTCGTTTGACTTCATTTGCTCCATGCCCTCATCGTCACGCGCTGCTTCTCTTTCCCAGAGTGGGTCATTCAGGGATCTCAGACCGAGATCTGTCCCGTTGACGACGGACGAGGTATGTTTGGCCTTTGCGCTTCTGTGATCTCCCGAGGTGAACTCCTCTCGCTCTCGTGCTCTCTTCGTCGCACATACTAGAGTTCGGTTGCTTTTCTTTCGTGTGAGTGACATTTGTCGGTTTTGTCGTTCTCGCATCGCTGTGCTTTTCTCAACTCACCCGCCGGCCGAGAATTCTGCCCGGTCATTCAGTTGCCCGCTCACAGCCAATCGGCGCGCGTACTTTGTGCCATTGATTGGTCACGCTGCTTCGTCACGGTGCGCGCATTTCTTTCATATCTTCTCCTCGTCATTGTTGAGTCGGGATCACTCGAGGGCGAGGCACTCGCTGCGCTCGTGCTCTCTCACTTCTCTCGTGTTCTTAATTCCCGCGTCTTTTCTAACATCACTCGGGTCGTTTTTATTCTTTACTAAAGCAGTGGAGATAGCGACAGCCAATTCAAGGGTGCTGTGCAAATTGGTCATAATTCCCGCAATTTTCTTATCGGAATTAATGTTCTGGAATTACATTTAAAGAAAAGCGTTTTTAATTTATTGCTTCTTGGAGAACACACAAATTAATCGAAGTGCTAAAGAAATGAACAAAAGTTTATATCACTAGTTTTTATTTTTATTGTCACACTTAAATCAATGTATAATATACATCGTGTCAATAAATGTGTTTTCTCAGTTTCGCCTTTGCTGTACGTGCTTCTAACATCTACATCACTTCTGCGACTGTGTCGCTTTATTTTTAATACAGTAATCAGGCCTGTTATCTACAAAAGGAAACAAAAAGGAGAAACAAATCAAAATTATGAAACAAAAAAACTCGTTTATAATTAGTGGTATCATGTTAAAAAAAATAAAATGACAGGACCAATTTCAAATTTTCTTAACTATGTAAATGTTTGGTATTTAATCAACGGTAAGTCCAAGTGATTCTAGGCATGGCCAATCTTTATATCATTAATTTTACCCCTTGAATTGGTTGCTTTTACGTACCGACCATCTTAAAAGCGGAAGCTCGAAACAAGCTTAGGCAACTTCTTCTTCGTACTTTTCTCCGATGCGGAGTCTTTCTTCTTTCCATGGAGTTTTAGTTGGCGGCCTTTCTTCTTCCCTGCGCAATTTTTTTAGTAATAAATTAGAAAGTAATAAAATAAATTAACGCTTCAAAGGTAACACATGTAGCGCTAATAAGTTTATCAATAAGCAAGAAGATCTAAATTGAAAAAACATCTAAAACAGAGCCCCAACTATAGCTGCTAGAAACATTGGGAAGTTTAGAACTATACAACTGGATCGAATTCATTGTTAGCAATTACAACAAAATCAGCAAACTAACAATCAGAAAAAAACCCCGCGGCGACAACATAACAATTTTAAAATACATATATATCATAACCAAAAGAAAAAAAAAGTGTGGGAATGTAACATATCGGCCCTCACCCAATGTCATGTGATATGCTTTGATGGCCTTTTTCTCGCTGTGGATTGAGACAGAAGTTATAGGACCCTCGACTACATGGTCGTCTTCCTCTTCCAGCTTAAGTTCCTCTTCTGGTGCATTGCATACATCACCTTCGCAACAAGTCATCGAGCAGTCGGAGAAAGCAAGACCCCATCCGGCTATGGCATCCCCTACTCGTTCACAAGTGCTCGCCTGGTTACAATCCTGGGTCGATCTGGTGCAATTCTTTATCACATTGTGGGTGCTGCCATCTGTTGTGAACGTCAGAGTACCGCATCTGTCGTCGTCCTCTCCTTCGCAATCTACTTCCCCTACGTCTCCGAAACACCATGCCGCCTTCACATACCATGCGGTAGCATCTTATGCTCAAAGCGGGTGGAAAAACGAAGAGGCAACCACACAGCAACAACATGGACTATACGAATTAAAAAGAATACACTCGTTCATCAGAAGAGTTATGTACCATACGATGCCAGGGAGTAACCGGGAAAAAGAACACAGTTAAAATGACTCTAGAAGAAGTTCGAAATATAAGGATATGATGTTGTCAACTATGTTGCATTGATAACGATAACGATACAGTAACGATAACGGTAACGATACCAATAACGATAAAGATATTGATGATGATATTAGCGAACCAATTAACAAATAGTGGATAACAATAATTATTTAACTTTCTACTTGTCATTTTTTAAATAAATGTCGACTTGTTTTTCCTATCGAAATGGATTGCTACAGGAATTTAAGACGTTTCCAACTGGTAGTGTTAGCGTTTGACCCCTTTGAAGATGCGCGGTAGAACGTTAAACAACAAAAATATTGCATTTGTTTAATAAATTTTACAAGTAAGAAGAGTAAGTATAGAATGCTTTCTTACCACAATCGAAGAAATCTTGATCGCCATTTTTGACACAGAAGATCTGTATTGTATCTCTTGGGGAAGGCTACAAGTGAAAGATCGTGTTCAGTAAAGGTCTTTAAACCTGAAGCAACCTAGGAATAAGCCTCACTCTACATATCAAAATTTTAACATAACATCTAGAATGTTCGCCAAATTAAAGGTGCAGGTCGACTTTACAAATTCCCTTTCTGATAACTTAGAAAACGAGTCAAAATAGCTGTATAGAAATTTCACAACTGAAAAGCACGTCCAATGTTTAAAAAATTGACATATCTAACGTGGGAAAATTGTTTTAAAAGCAAATTAAACGTTATTAAAAAAAAGAAACAAATAAAATGAACTAGTTGACCACGGAATATTGCAGTAAACAATGGTTGAAACTTGGGCGTTAAAACTGGGCTTAAGTGGCCTAAACGGATGAACCTTAGTCCGCGGTGTCTGTGGATAAACAAATTACGAAGTTTCATCTGAGTGAGATGCTTGTTCAATGACAGGTTGTACCGACTTTTAGGTTGCTTCTTCTCTTCTTTAGCATAATGATCTTATTTATCCGCACCTAGTAAAATATTTTATACTTCACGCAGAAAGCCTGCCGACTGTAAGTATGGCTCTCAGTAAATATATGAGCCGTTCATCAGGATGAACAAAATTCCTTTTACGCCATAACAAGTGCCACCTGCCACTTCTTGAGTTATTCAGGCCTTCAAGCACTTACAGGTGCTGTGTTAAGAGCGTTTAAATCAGGTGAAAACTTTTTTTCCGAGTTTTAAATTGACGAAGGAATTGCCAGAATGTTGACAAAAGGTAAAACCGGGGGGGGGGGGGGGCCACCCCCCCCCCGGGGGAAAACCACAACTATTTTTCCCCTTTTTAAAGTGAAGATTAGGAAAATGATCTTGTTATAGCGATAAAGTTCTGTACTCTGTACATGTAGTCAAAATCGACTACTGACAGCCCGTAAAAAAACACATTTATATTGCAAATCAAACCCTTAATTTAGCTATGGCAAGTCCTTGTTTAAAAGCCTGTGATTTAAATCGGTAAAAAAATCCCCTAAAGCGACCGAGGGCTCTTATGTTCTCTTCTTATGTGCTATTATTGACTCTATCGTTTTTGCTCTATTTATGTAAGTTGAAAATGAAGGGGAATGGAAGCCCGTCTCCGTTATGGAACTGCTTGCAAAATGTTGCTAAAAGTTTGTTTTTTTTTTTTCAGTGACGAGATGCCATCAGTCGTGACTTGAATGCGACGGTTTCATAGGCGATGAAGTAATAAACGAGATCAATTCTATAGCATTATCTCACTTTTTCTATAAGCCAAAAATCAGACAAATAACTCGCATGAACGAGAATCCGTTAAATTTCGTATATTATGGAAAAAACCTGCCAACATTGACATTACAGTCAAGCGGTGTAAAAGATGAATGTAGGAACCAGTCATGGTGGCGGATTCCTCTATCAGAAAACTGAACAACCATTTCTCTAACTATTTCTCCCAAGTAAAGACTTAAAATCTATTTTAATGTTTAGTTTTCACTTAAAAGAAGTCTGTCGAGAAGATCGCTGACGTGAAGCCTTCAATCCAAAGCGACAAATGCCAGCAGAAAACAAATGTTTTAAATAAGCTTTGGGTTATTGTCTTAAGGCCACAGAAATGCCAAAAAACAGCTGTATGTAATATTTTAGTAGCAAACTCTGATACCTCGCTCGCACAGCGTTAAAGTGTTTTAAGATGGATTCCGCTGAAAGTTCGAGCAATGAGTGCAAAAATTAAGTACCGAAAATCCACTTATTGTTCGGTAACATTTTATACACTATTTGAAACATCTCACTGAAATTCATTTGTCTTAGTGACCCCGTGATAAAACTCTAAAGCGTTCCCGAGAAAATATAAGTCAAACCTCGTAAAAATGTTTAAAAGGCGAGCCATTTTGTTTTAAATATATATAAACCGGCGCGAAACGTCCGTTTTAACTGAAATGTATATAAGTTCAAATCCATTTTTCTCTGGCGGGGTCAGCTTAAGAGCTAAAGTTTTGGTAGGTTTTTGTTAGGTATGCTCAAACTGTTTCCATGCTATGGGATCTCTTTGTTAACTTTATTTGTGCCTGTTTTGCTCGAATGTTCGGCGGAAACCATCTTAAAATGCTAAAAAACGGTCACCATGCCCACGAATGAAGTATGATAAAGATATTATCCTTTGGAATATAAACTACAAAATATTAATTTTCACGTGCTTAGTTCATATGTCGAGCGGGAATTATAAAGTTTGTTTTTTCGAAAAAAAAATCGATGAACAAAAATACAGGCCTAGGCTATCATGCGAGTTAACAAGAAACGGGCTATTTTATCTCTCTGACTAGCATTGCTGCAATGAAAAAGTTATAATGTGCGCGCGCTTTATTAACCTGTGTATATATATTATCCAGTGAAATAGAAAGTATTCGATTTAATAACACTGACCTTTAGATATATATCTTTTTCTCTCTTGTCAGAAGCACAACCTCCGGAACGCCAAGAAGTATAAGAATGACCCAGCACTGAGAAAACCTCTAGCTAAATATAGACACTGGCGCGCCTCACTAATTCAACCCTCAAGCAATACCAGACAGGTAGTTTGTCGAAAACTTTTAACACGACATATGGAATCGAACGCCCTTAAGGAATCAGGCTTCTCTCATATTTCGAATATAGAGAAGATTACTTTATCGAATCCAATGACTGAACCGAGTAAAGGTGTATCGAAAACCGGTGCCTTCAAGCAAAACGAAAATGGTTATCATCGAGCCGTCGGGCTTGTGAATTGGAAGCCTTTTTCGCCCTTGCTTACAACCTTTTAAAAGTTTAGAACGAGGCAATCTTGTATGTTAAAAAAATTAATTCAAGTTTCTAAATGCTTCCTATCTTAACATATTGCTGGTTTTCACTGTCACGCAATCAAAAAAAAAAAAAAGACTAGAAACCATTGAACTGCAGAAGCTATGAATTTCAAATAATTTATAGATGATAAAAAGGTAAACAATTTCTTCAAGTTTCGGGTCTGTGCGGTGTACCGTTCGCGAGTATTTTCCGAACCTTTCCACGCAAATTTATAAAGCTTAGTATGGAGACGCCATAACTGTGTCCTTCCGAGGGACACAGTATTGGCCGCCGTGATGTCAGAGAAACCATCTGGAGCTCAGCTCTGTTTACAACAGCGGCTATCCTTGGCTTAAAAGCTAGTACAATTTCACGTAAACACCCCTTATTATATCTGAAATGTTCAATCTGCACAAAACAAAACAAAACTGCTTTGTCACGGCACTCAGCTTGATGTCACATACGACGGAGAACTCAAATATTCAAAATGCTCTGTTTTAAAAACGAATGACACTATCGATCTGGAAATTTGCAAAAATATACATGTTTAGTTTATCTTTCGCCTAATGACAACGAAAATTTAGTAGGCCTAGTGAATTTGAATTTCAGATTTTTATAACGTAACATGAAAACCAAGAATACTTTAATTGAAATTTAGAGTGGCTGTGGGTATCTTGCAAAGCTCTGAATGTACTACAACAAATTTAGCTACATAAATAGGTATATTCCTCTTATTAATCCTCACCTTTTAAAATATTTTCTGCTCCACACAGTCTGACAGACTGTTAGTATGGATCTCAAGAAAAAAATATATAACCGGCAATAAAGATGAACTAAATTTCTTATCATTTTAACAAGTGCTACCTGTCACTTCTTGATCTTGAGTTATTCAGGCCTTCAAGCACTCACAGGTGCTGTGTGAAGAGCTTTTAAGTCAGGTGAAAACTTTTTCTCTGTGTTTTAAATTGACGAAGGAATTGCCACAATGTTGACAAAAGGTAAAACCTAATGTGATCTAGTCATAGCGATTAGGTTCTGTACATGTAGTCAAAATCGACTACAGATATATAGCCCCCCAAAAAACACATTTTTATTGCAAATCAAACCCTAAAGCAATGGCAAGTGCTTGTTTAAAAGCCTGTGATTTGAATCGGTAAAAAAAGTTACCCTAACGGGATCAAGCGCTCTTTTTCTCTTCTCATGTGATATTATTGACTCTATCGTTTTTGCTCTATATATGTAACTTGAAAATGGAGGGAAATGGATGCCCGTCTCTGTTATGGAACTGCTTTCAAAATATTGCTAAAAGTTTTATTTCAGAGACGAGATGCTATAATTCGCGACTTCAATGCCACCGTTTCATACGCGATGAAGTCAATAAACGACATGATTCTACAGGATTATCTCCCTTTGTCTATAAGCCAAAAAGCAGACAAAAACTCGCATGACAAGAATCCGTAAAATTTCGTATATCATGGAAAAAAAACCCGCCAACATTGACATTACAGACAACTGAGCGGTGTAAAAGATAAATGTAGGAACCAGTCATGGTGGCGGATTCCTCTATCAGAAAACTGAACAACCATTTCTCTAAATATTTCTCCCAAGTAAAGACTTTAAATCTATTTTAATGTTTAGTTTTCACTTAAAAGAATTCTGTCGAGACGATCGCTGACGTGAAGCCTTCAATCCAAAGCGACAAATGCCAGCAGAAAACAAATGTTTTAAATTAGCTTTGGGTTATTGTCTTAAGGCCACAGAAATGCCAATAGACAGCTGTCTGCAATATTTTAGTAGCAAACACTGATATCTCGTTGATCACTGCGTTAAAGTGTTTTAAAATGCTAAAAAAACGGTCACCATGCCCACGAATGAAGCATGATAAAGATATTATCCTTTGGAATATAAACTACAAAATATTCATTTTCACGTGCTTAGTTCATGTCGAGGGGGAATTATAAAGTTTGTTTTTTCGAAAAAAAAAATCGATGAACAAAAATACAGGCTATCATGCGAGTTAACAAGAAACGGACTATTTTATCTCTCTGACTAGCATTGCTGCAATGGAAGAAATATAATGTGCGCGCGTGCTTTATTAACATGTGTACATATATTATCAAGTGAAATAGAAAGTAATTGATTTAATAACACTGACCTTTAGATATATATCTTTTTCTCTCTTGTCAGAAGCACAACCTCCGGAACGCCAAGAAGTATAAGAATGACCCAGCACTGAGAAAACCTCTAGCTAAATATAGACACTGGCGTGCCTTACTAATTCAACCCTAAAGCAATACCAGACAGGTAGTTTGTCGAAAGCTTTTAACACGACATATGGAACGCCCTTAAGGAATCAGGCTTCTCTCATATTTCGAATATAGGGAAGATTACTTAATCGAATCAAATGACTGAACCGAATAAAGGTGTATCGAAAACCGGTGCCTTCAGGCAAAATGAAAATGGTTATCATCAAGCCGTCAGGCTTGTGAATTGCAAGCCTTTTTCGCCCTTGCTTATATATTAAAATCCTTTTAGAAAGTTCAGAACGAGGCAATCTTGTATGTTAACAAAATTAATTCTAAATGCTTCCTATCTTAACATATTGCTGGTTTTCACTCTCACGCAATCAAAAAAAAAAAAAAAAACTCGAAACCATTCAACTACAGAAGCTATGAATTTCAAATATTATAGATGATAAATAGGTAAACAATTTCTTCAAGTTTCGGGTCTGTGCGGTGTACCGTTCGCGAATTATTTTCCGAACCTTTTCACGCAAATTTATAAAGCTTAGTATGGAGACGCCATAACTGTGTCCTTCCGAGGGACACCGTAATGGCCGCCGTGATGTCAGAGAAACCATCTGGAGCTCAATTATGTTTACAACAGCGGCTATCCTTGGCTTAAAAGCTACCGTAATGATTCGATTTAGCGCCCGGGGTGCTTATTTACTTTTGGAACCTCAAGGGAGGGCGCTTATTCGAGGCAGGGCGCTTATTCGGGACAGGGCGCTTATTTAATTTTTCGAGAAACAACCAAATGTTCAAAACAAAACTTTAATAAATGTTAGCAAATTGTTGAAAGTTCAGCTACTTTTAAAAGAATTGTTCATTTTAGCAGTAAATATATACATGTACGGTACGGTAAATGTTCATCGTGCGTTTATCTATTCGACGTCGATGACTTCAGTAGGGGCAGTTATCCGCAATAGGGGGCGCTTATTAGAATGGGGGCACTTTTAAGAATGGGGCATGGGGACGCTTGTTAGAACGGGGGCGCTTATTGGAATAGGGGTGCTTATTTACAAAAACACATTCGAAGGGGGGCGGTTTTTCGGAAGGGGGCGCTTATTGGAAGGAGGGCGCTAAATCGAATCATTACGGTAATACAATCTGCACAAAATGGAAAGGAAAGGCATTTTTTTCAAACTAAACTGCTTTGTCACGGCACACAGCTTGATGTCACATACGACGGAGAACTCAAATATTCAAAATGCTCTGTTTTAAAAAAGAATGACACTATCGATCTGGAAATTTGCAAAAATATACATGTTTAGTTTATCTTTCGCCTAATGACAACGAAAATTTAGTAGGCCTAGTGAATTTGAATTTCAGATTTTTATAACGTAACATGAAAACCAAGAATACTTTAATTGAAATTTAGAGTGGCTGTGGTATCTTGCAAAGCTCTGAATGTCCTACAACAAATTTAGCTACATAAATAGGTATATTCCTCTTATTAATCCTCACCTTTTAAAATATTTTCTGCTCCACACAGTCTGACAGACTGTTAGTATGGATCTCAAGAAAAAAAATATATTACCGGCACACAAGAAAAAACTAAATTCCAGGCCCTCAAGCACTCACAGGTGCTGTGTAAAGAGGTTTTAAGTGAGGTGAAAACTTTTTCTCTGAGTTTTAAATTAAATTGACAAAGGAATTGCTACAATGTTGACAAAAGGTAAAACCTATGGCCATTTTCCCCTTTTTAAAAAGGAGACTAGGAATGTGATCTAGTTATAGCGATTAGGTTCTGTACATGTAGTGAAAATCGACTACAGATATATTTATAGCCCCTAAAAAAACACATTCATATTGCAATGGCAAGTCCTTGTTTAAAAGCATGTGATTTGAATCAGCAAAAACTTTACCCTAAAGCGACTAAGGGCTCTTTTGTTCTCTTCTTATGTGCTATTATTGACTCTATCGTTTTTGTCCCATATATGTAAGTTGAAAATGGAGCGGTATAGATGTCCGTCTCTGTTATGGAACTGCTCGCAAAGTATTGTTTAAAATGTTATTTTCAGTGACGAGATGCCGTCAGTCCCGACTTCAATGCCACCGTTTCATAGGCGATGAAGTAATAAACGAGATCATTCTATAGGAATATGTCTCTTTGTCTATAAGCCAAAAAAGCAGACAAAAGCTCGCATGACAAGAATCCGTAACATTTCGTATATTATGGGGAAAAAACGTCAACATTGACATTACAGTCAAGCGATGTGAACGTTAATAGTTAACAATTATTCACCGAAGTGGAGGTAAATATCCACTTCAATCACCGACACTGAGGTGAATAATTGTTTTAGTATATACCACACAAGTTGAATAACTACCGGACTAAAACATCACTTTCGGTAAGCAAAGCGACGCGCAAAGGCGGTTTGTTTCTTTTTAGCTGCTCAGAGCTGAATAGTTCTTTGCTAATCACCTCCGAGTTAACCAATCAGCGCGCGCAAAAAGCATTATTCACTTGTGTGGTATATACTAATAGAAACTAGTCACGGTGGTGGATTCCTCTATCAACAAAACTGAACAACCATTTCTCTAACTATTTCTCCCAAGTAAAGACTACATCCTTAGGTTTAATTAAGCGTATTAGAAATTTCGTACCATTTCACACCCTTTTCAACATCTTTAATGGTTTGGTAAAGCCAAAGTTTTTCTATTGCAGCACTGTTTGGGGAGGCTGCAGTAATAGTCTCGCCGACAAACTTCAGAAGCTGCAAAACCGTGCGGCTCGCATATTGTTATCCGCGCCTTATGATTCCAATACTGCTGACCTGTTCTGCAGACTTAATTGGAAAAATCTTAGAAATCAGAGGCTATTATATATACCAAACCAATTATGATGTTCAAATCATTAAATGGAGAGACACCAGATTATTTATCAAATAAATTCATCTTTCGCAATGATACAACTAGCCGATAGATTAAGAAATAATGAAATGAGGCTGGCTCTTCTTCATCCATCCATCCATCCATCCATCCCCCCCCCCCCCCCCCCCCCCCCCCCCCCCCCCCCCCCCCCCCCCCCCCCCCCCCCCCCCCCCCCATCGATCCAGCGTTTTGGGGTAATTATAGAAAAATTCACAGTGGCATTTTAAAAATAATCGCACTTTATGAAAAACGAAGGCTTCCAAAAATCGCTCATAACTTAAACAAATCGCGTTTGATCGTCATAAATCATTTGATATAATTTAAGCATTCTTCTTTCTGATTCTCAAAAATCTAAGCAATCGCTTCACGTTTTCTTGCTTTAAAACGCGCTTAAAAAAGGGAACTGTCAGCCTCATAAATACCCGCGGGCCACCTTAAAGAGAAACAATGAGGTCTTGTGAACAATCGGTCACCGATAAAAGCGTGGTTTGCAATGTGAATAAACGTTTTTATTGGCAATATTTCATCTGCCGAACTTTTCCACTTCAACTGTTTTGTATAGTTCGACATGACTTCGGTAACTGCTACCACTTCTTGTGATCAAAAGATTTATCAAACAGAGCCGTTGTTTTTACATTATAACAATGTCACCTGCCACGTCTTGAGTTGTCCAGGCCTTCAAGCACTTACAGGTGTGGTGAGAGCTTTTAAGTTTTAAATTGATGAAGAAATTGCACCACAATGTCGACATTAAGTATAACAATTGTGATGTGGAGATAGGGATTCGGTTCCGTAGTCAACATCGACTTCGGATAGGTCTAAAAATTAATAACATATTTATATTGCAAATCAAACCCTTAAGCAATAACAAGTGCTTGTCATAAAGAATGTGATTTTAAAAATTTAAAAAAAGTAACCCTAAAGGGAACAAGGACTCCTTTGTCCCCTTTTCATGTGATATGTTCGACTCTTTCGTTTTTGCCCTATTAATGATAGTTGAAAGTGGAGGGGTATTGATGCCCGTCTCTTTTTTATGGATTAGAACTGAATTAATAGAAACAAATCAGAACTGTTTGCAAAATATTGCTAAAAGTTTAATTTCAAGTGTCGAGATGCCATCAGATGCGACTTCAATGGCATCGTTTGACAGGCGATGAAGTAATTAAAGAGATCATTCTATAGTAATATCCCCGTTTGTCTGATCTATAAGCCAAAAAAGCAGTAATACTGACATGGACGAGCCAACATCTACATTATAGTCAAGCGGTGTAAAAAGTAATAGTAGAGTTTAGTCACTGTAGCGGATTCTACTATCTTCAAAACTGCAAAACTATTTCTCTAACTATTTCTTTCAAGTAAAGACTTTATAAAACCATTTCGAACTTAAGTTTTCACTTAAATAAAATACGTCGAGAAGATCCCTGACGTGAAGACGCACAAAGTAAAAAATGCCAGCAGAAAGCAAATATTGTGAATTACAGAAATGCAAGGAGACAGCTGTCTGCAATATTTCAATAGCAAACACTGGTATCTATTTGGTTCCCTTTAAATATGAGCTGTGGTGAAATCAAATACAGGCCACCATGACGAGAAACGGCCTAGCGTTGCAGTAATAAAAAAAGTTTATTATATAAACCAACGAGGAAACAGTATCTCGACGTGTGTAAAATTACGATAGCTATTTTAGGTGTGTTTGAAATTACCAATCACGCGCTGACAAGTTTGCCATGCCTCAATGGGTAATGGGGCAAAGTTTATCGATGTTAAGTCGAAACATCTTCGGATCTTCCTCGGAAATCTTCGATAATCTTCGGAAATTTTTGGAAAAGTTCGGAAAATTTTCGGAAACATTCGTATGACCTTAGGGCAACATTTTGAAAATCTTCGGAAATTTTCAGGTAATGGTTGGAAATCAAATGTAAAAAAAAAAACATTAAGCGGTTTCTAATTTATTATCACTTTTGTTAGCCTCCTACGAAGACGTTCTTTGGGCTCGTCACGCGTTTCTCCCCCACGAACGTCTGCTCAACCGAGCTGCCACTTCCGTTCGCCGGCGGTTAGCCAATCATGGCTCGTCTTCCAATGTCTGGAAAGTGGGACTTTGACCTTTAACGCTCCAAAAGCTGAACATCACGCTCAAGTGACAAAACGCTCGATCAAAATAGCGCAGGAAACATAAGCTTTACGCGTTGTACAGCACAGAAATCTCTTTAAAACAAACATGTAGCCTTCTCGAAGTAAAGCTCGCGTCAGGCAAAGCCGGACGAAAAAGAAATATGTCACAGATATTCATCCGTAATAAGATGTAACGCATCTGACGCCGTCACAGATATTAAATGCAAGTAATCAATAGCTCACGCAAAGTTTCAGACCTTGTCCTTCCAGAAAGAAAACTTTGAGTGCTTCAAACATGTCTTTCAAACAGAAATCAGCCAAAACAAACTGCTCACGCAAAACACAAAGAAAATTACAGATTGCCAAAATCTACGAACAGGAAACAAGCAGACCCGAGGCCACAGACTTGCGGCTCTATTCAACTTCAAGCGCCTGCTAGAAATACAGCATATAGTACCATTCAAAAACAAGTAATAATTAAGTAAAATAAGTCGGAGGACTATATATAGAGAACAGTAAATGTACAAATGTCACGAATGTTTATAGTCGTGTAAGCTTTCGACGCGAATCATTTTGCGGAAATTGCCCCGCGGGTGAGCTGCGTCTGTCGAGTTCCATAGACGGATGCTGATTGGTTTCTTCAAAACAAAGGCAAACCGCCGGCGAACGGAAGTGGCAGCTCGGTTGAGCAGACGTTCGTGGGGGAGAAACGCGTGACGAGCCCAAAGAACGTCTGCGTAGGAGGCTACACTTTTGTAGGCATACACCAAATTATAAACAAAAAATGACAACAAGAGCACCGGAACGCACGCTCATCAAATTCTTTTTTCTTCCAATCGACCAAAGCAATCCCCACCACTGTTTTACCACGATTTCAAATGGAATTAAACTACTAAAAGATGAAATTGCAAATAAAAGGCGGGTCGCTTTCTTTAGATATTACCCCATTTTCTCTTTAGTATGTCTTTGACTGTGTTTATAGCCCCGAAAACTTCAGCCCCAAATATTTCGAAAACGCTCTCATAGAATTTATTCGAACTTTACCAACATCGAAGCAGCCATGTGTGGTACAACCTCCTTTGGGTGATTTCGAAAAAAAATCTCTTGGTGCCGAGGAATAAGATCGAAAGTAAAAAACGTAATGACGTAATTTTATCGCTATGGCAACTCCGATGTCAATATAACACAGGTCATAAGAAAAATTTCATCTTTTAAATACAACTGTGGTGATCATTTTTTCGATAGCATTGTTAATGGCGACGAAGTTAATTCTCAAACTTGAGCGGTGTCACCACTAAAAGATTCAGTTGAGCCACCTTAAAAAGGGTAGAAAACAGTACAATAGGATTTAAATTATTGTGGTTCTCGATTGATGTCCAACCAAAAATAATATAACTCGATTTCCTGAAGAATCCGGTCTCAAGCTCACCTTCCTGCTCGTTCGTTATTTTCTAAGACTTTTATCATTCAAAATCGACATGGTACTGCAAAATGCATTTTTTTTTTGTTTTCTAACAGTATAATACGTGATTCTTTTTTCTGACATGTTTTAACTTTTTTGTTGATATTGTTTCCTTTTTTTTTTAAGAAAAAAAAAATGCAGTCAAGAAATGGCAACAAATGAACTTAAGTGAATGTAAACATTAACTTTTCAGCAGAAAATGCGTTTATTTTGCTACGTAAGATTGTAATTCAATATTCGTTTTCACATCAACAGTTAACCGAGTGTCGTGCTTGTGCGACCGAAAATTAAAGTGCAATGCTTGTTCAATAATTGCAAGGAAAAAAAAAACAGGCGGGTAAAACGTATTTTAACCACCGCCGCCCCGACCCCCCCCCCCCCCCCTTTCCCCTGCTCGATTTTCTTTTTCATTTTCCTTTTTACATCACGACAATGTTTAAATTGGGGGAGGGGAGGGAAGGGGAGGAAGGAGAGGAACAGAAAAGGAAAATGAACTGTGTTATCAAAATAAGTGAAATTTCCGCCAAATGTCTCAACAGTTTTGTCCATTTATATAGTTTTTTAGACATTAATCGAATAAAATTGCTAAGGTCAAGAATTAATCTCTTATTCTCTTACTATATTTAATGGACGAACTGTGTAAGTGCTTGTTGTTTACTTCTTTGCCTTTTTCTTCCATCGGTAATTTGTTAACTTTTCGCTAAATAAAGGTAATGCACTAATCTACGATTTATTATTTAATTCAAAATTTTTGTTTAAACAGAAAACCTGATTAATTTGATTAATACAAATTAATTGTTATTTTACCTGCTATCACTCTCAATTCTGAATCACCTTTTTCATTTTGTTTTAATTGTTTTACTAATGTGAAATTAGTAACTAAACGCCTTCGCTCAGGCATTGTTACAATTTATTGCATAAAAATTTTCCTGGCTAATGTTCATCATATCAAATCAAATGTCGTTTTCATCAATACATGCAAAGTATAAACAGAGTATTCGAAGAACTGAATAATTTAAATTAATACAACCTACAATTTAAAAAAAAATAAAAATAATGTATACCTCATATAGTGAATCTCGATTTTCTTTATGTTTTAAGCGTCATTATGGAGTGACAGCTGTCACTTAATCGTGTAACAATATATTTCAAAACCCGATAGCTTATTACGAAAAGCACTTATTGTCAAGGAAAGCTGATCAAACGAAAAACACGATAAAATGGCTTTTTTAAAGGACAAGAACTTGCAGTTGACTTACGCTGTGACAAGTACGATCAACCAATCTACCATGAAGTTTATGATTATTCCTTTGGTTGCACTGTTACTTGGAGCTTTGAAAGGTAAGAAACAAATGACAATTTGAGATTTCATTGCAATTCCCTGTGATATTTGCATGTTTGTTTCTTTTGCGCTTGGAAGGCTGTTGGTTTTGGGCTTATAAAATGCGCTAGGAGCTAGACCGGCATCTCTGATTTCTTTCACTTTCACTTTGCTTCTTAAATAGTATTCGTCATGTTATGTTTCACGGCTTTTTTTTTTTTTTTTGATGCACATGATTACTTCCACGATCTGAGAGGCACTAAAACAAAACGAACAAAATTACCAAGGATTGCGAACGACAAAATCGACAAAAATACTGCCAGGTTTTGTTGACAAGACTACATCAATCGGAAAACTATATCTATTGAAAATACCTCATCAACTGCAGCAATCGAAAGCAAGCCGCATCCTCACTGTAAAAATAAAATTAAAAAAGTTAAATTTGTATTGTAAGTAAATGAATGAATAGTGAGGCTAAGAATAACTAAAAAGCAAAATTTTGATTTCTTATTTTTATTATTGTTAATGACATAAAAATAATATCAAAAACGTAGCTAGCTTTGTTCTGTACGACACATTATATGTTACAAATTAAAATTTTTCTTTAACTGTGTTATTTTCTTTTTAAGTAAATCTCGCAGACGGGTTATTATGCCATAGCTGTTCCAGCCCCCTGTCGATGGACGACTGCACTGAGCATCAAAAGGAACTGCAATGCCCGCAGGTCGCGAACCGCTGTGGAACCATGATTGCTCATAAGGGAGATATTTATGCCTATATAAAGGCATGCGCCACGGAAAATATTTGCTCGAATTACTGCAAAGAGGGAGTCGACATAAAGGGTCGACAATGTGAATTATCCTGTTGTGAAGGAAGCTTGTGCAACTGATCGTTTGTCCGAAAGAATCGCCACGAAACATTGTTATATACGAGTTATTAAAAATGTGCTTTGTAGGTTAAATGAAATGTAATAGGGATTTAAGAATTAAAATCTTTTAAAACAGCGATGTTATCCCTGTGCCTCTTATTATATTACACCACTCTGTTATGATCCAAAATTTATTTTTGCGAAAGGTTCTTGTAAAGGGCCTGCAAGCATTTACTAACATAATCTTTTTTTAAGAAGAAAATACCTTCTTTTGGCAATTTTTCTATAACATGGAAGAGTAAAATTTTTCGTTCTTTCCTAAAAGATCGAAATACATCATTTTGAAAAAACAAAACCAGGACGGGTTGAAGTCCGCAACACACCAATGTTCCTTCATGGAACTGGCATTTATTACAGGATGTGAAGGTGGTAGGGGTCGGTGCTGTTTTATTAGGTGCGTTTTACATACCTCTCTCCAATTTTGTGCAAAGATAAAGTGTGTGTGTTTTTTTTTACATCGCGTGGTAATATGTATCAAGGAAAACAAACTTTAACTTGTTTAACAAAATAGCAGTCTTCCATCTGAATACCTCTTAGTCGATTAAATGAGAGGGGAGTACTTAAAAGATGTCATAAAGAGCGGAAAAGAGTTCGAAAATTATTGAGGGATATTAATGACTTCTTATTTCATAAAATTTACTTAAAACATTAATAAAAAAGTCCGCCATATAGCGCAAAAAATAACGTTATAAACATTAATAATTCCGCTATAGTGTTTTTTGATGTACTTATATCTGTATGGTAAATTTCTGGGTAATTTCAAAATTAAGGTGTCTCGACCCATTATATTTTGTAGGAGCACCTTCCAATTTTGAACGTCCCATTCTTAAACAGCTTGACTTCAATTACGTATCCATTATAACACATGGATTGCATTTAGACTAATCTAAACATGAGATCTTAAAATCGAATTTAAACCCATATCCGCATTTTCTCTGAAAATGCTTTACGGTATTTATATATATTGGGTGTTTGCCTTCTTCTGAGCGAAGTTTCACAAAAACTTATAGGAATTAAGGGTATATTAAAGATTTGACTTCAGATAAAGAAATTTCCTACTTTCTGGATGTTGACTGAAAGTTTTTACCACCATGCTTTTAACAGATGTCGCGTTTACTTTATCGAAACCACTAGAAACAGGGAGACTCACGTGATTTCGAAAAACAAGAAAATATGTGAATCAGGGGGAAAGTCAATGTTAAGCTTTTTTAAAATTTTTAAGGCTAATTTCATGAAACATAATTTTTTTTTTTATCATTATTTTTTCAGGGCTACAATAGATCAATGCACTTTCAAATCCCTGAGTTTATTATTTTTTCAGGGCTACAGTCGATCAGTGCACTTTAAAATCCCTGAGTTTCATGTTCCTTGAAAAACTTCTAAGGTTGTCTATCATAAACGCAAAATAAAGTAAACCTTGCAGCAATGTCATTTTTTTTAAAAATGTGTTCCGGAGTTGGCTGCCCTTCGAAAGTTGTTTTAGGACATTTTTTTAGAGATTTTAATATTTTATTTAGTCATTTTTATTTATTTATTTTTTCAACGTATTTGCCGTTCCTTGAAAGTGTTCGCTGGAGCATGCACTCTAACAGTTTCCCATTCTCTAAAAAAATAATAATAAAATAAATAAAACTGGCGAAACGGCAATCACGAGTAGAGGAGTAGAGCACTCTGGAACCAGTCAAGCCAACTTGAGGTAATAAGAATACGCCCCGTCGCCCAGCAACACACGCACAAAAAAAACGTCAAGTGGAATCTTTACTTCCAATTAAAATGATCATATAATATTATGCGGTCTTATCCCTAGCTTGTGGGTGTTGGTTAAGAACCACTCTGTTATTTCACTCTCGTGTTATCATTTTTCTACTTAATCAAACTTTTTTTGTCGATTATTATTATTTCTTCTTGTGCTTTAGATTGTATTCAAACTAGCCTTCTTACCCATTCATTCATTCATTGTTGAATAAATTGTGTTCCAACGTTTCAAAAACTATATAAAACTGCGTAGTACAATTATTAAAGGCTTTGCAAAAGTATAATAAATGACTGTCCTTTTAAACCTCTTTTTTATATTGTTGTCTCATATTTACTCGCGTTATGCAGAAAAACCATTGGCGACAAATTAAATAAGCTTAAGTGATCACAAACATAAACCTTTCAAAATAAAATGTGGTTATCTTTGTATCATCCATCCAACAGCAGCTGGACGAATCTCGTAGTTGTGAAACAAGAGATGATTAAAGTGCGATGCTTTTTTAATAATTCCATAGATAGCCTGGTTTAAAAGACCATTCTGTAACAAAAGAGACAGACTTTCAATCCAGAAGAAAACTTGCTGAGGCAAAGGAATATCACACTCTTTTTACGAATGCCTTGATTTACAAGTGGGTAAATACTAGTTATGCAACGCTTTCGAGTCACTTGTATTTTCTCGGTATACACACGAGCCTTTAGGCGAGTGTGTATGCCAAGAAAATACAAGTGACAAGTGGGATATTCCATAGTATACCACGAGAAAGTGTTGTGTAAATATTTTATACCATGCCATAGAAAATACGCTTACTAAATTTCGTCGAGAATACAGTCGCAGCGCACTATGGGAAGGTTGGGTTGAATACCGTCGAATATACAACGGCTTTCCTGTATTCCGATTGGCTGTATTTTCTATGGCATGGTATAAAATACTTTATTTCCCACTGCTCCTCCTCAAGTTGTTTCATGGGTTTACAATTCATCTTTTCTTTTATTGCAACACGGCACCATTGACAACATCGAAAAGGAAATGATGGGTTAAAAATGAGTTGTGGTACCCAAATTATTGAACATTTGGTCAATAGTCTCAACAATATTTGTCTTAGACTATATTTTTCTAAGACATCGAAATGTAAAATGCTTTAGATTAAGATTTGCCCTTTTATGTTCTTTTTATTTTATGGAAGAAATTTGGCAAGCGCGGTTTATTATTATTTTTTATTATTATTATTGTTCATCGGTCCTTGAGTAATCAAATATATCAAATATTTCCTGGCTTTAATGGCCAACCTAATTAATATAATTAATACCAAGTTAACCTGTTTGCAGTCTCAAATTTCTAATCACGCTTTTTATTTTTCTGCTTTATTGTTATTGTTTTTTTTTTTAACGAGCGCCTATGTTAAATTGTTTTCGCTTAAGCTAATGTTCATCTCATATTAAATGATCTTCTATCGATATATACAAAAGATATACAGAATATTTGAAGAGTTTGATAATTTACTTTGCACCCACCTACAACTGAGAAAAAAGGAAATATTTACTTTTTCATATCGATAACTGATTTACGTTATTTAGTCACAGCGTTATAAGTCGCAGCTGCCACTTAATCAAGTATAAAACCCGATAGCTAATTTCGGAAAGCACTTACTGTCAAAGAAAGCTGATTAAACGCATGACCCAATAAAAGAGTGGCGTTTTTTTTTTTTTCAAACGGAACACTATTGTTTGCAGTTGGCTGAAGTTGTTACAGGTACGATCAACGAGTTCACCATGAAGTTTGTCGTTATTCCTTTGGTTGCACTATGTTTCGCAGCTGTGAGAAGTAAGAAAAAAATACAACATGAGTTTAAGTCTTGGTCTAAAATTTATTCCTTTCCCTTTTTAGGCAGTTGTTTCCCAATGTGCTTTTTCGGTTTATAAAAATCCTTTCTTTTGGACCTGTGGCGGGACATGATATTTTAAGTATGAGTTTCTGATACACAGAAATACTTTCAAGATCAAAGAAGTACGGATGATGAAAGATTATGAAAGATTACGAAAAACGAAACAAAAAAACTTTGTCAGGCTTTGTCCGTGCCATCCTCGGAGACCCAGGGGCAGTTTGTGGGGCAAGAGAAACGCGAAAAAGCGGGTAAAAAATAGCGCGAAACTGCCAGTTACATAAATCAGCATATAAAAGTTCTATTGACTGAAAGTGCCCCTGGGGAAAGATTCTTACCAGACCAGTTCAAAAAGCTCTCTGAATACTGCCTCGTGATTGGGCAGAAAAATCTTTTGTTTTCCCTTTGTATTATTCTGCCCAATCGACGACCAGCTTGACTTCGGTCCTTTTGTACACAAAAGCCAGTGCTAGAATCGCTGCTGCACGCTTTGCACGCGTAGCTTGTCGCGATCGGCCGCTTGACACATCTGCCTGGTTTGTTCGTGAAAAATATACTCTTGTTTGGAAAAGTTTCGCCTCAAACTGTCATCAATCTTTCCGTAAAAGATCTGAAAACATCCATTTTTATAGCAGTGCAACAAGCTGCATATCGCACACAAACTTTAATAGCTCGCAAGTAGCATTCAAGTGTTACGATTCCTGCGATCGACCACAATCTGAAGAATCCGCCGTTTCTCCGCGGGCATGGCCGTCAAACTTTCGACGTTTTCGACCAGGGGAGGCACTAGCCGAAACGTTTCCTTCCCGAGCAAATTCTCCGCTAAAAAGCAAGACAGATATAGCGAGCGAACTGGCTTTGTGTACATACTTCGTTTGCATGAGAACACAACAAAAGGACCGCAGTCAAGCTGTTCGCCGATTGGGCAGAATAATACAAAGGGAAAACAAAAGATTTTTCTGCCCAATCACGAGGCAGTATTCAGAGAGCTTTTTGAACTGGTCTGGTAAGAATCTTTCCCCAGGGGCACTTTCAGTCAATAGAACTTTTATATGCTGATTTATGTAACTGGCAGTTTCGCACTATTTTTTACCCGCTTTTTCGCGTTTCCCTTGCCCCACTAACTGCCCCTGGGTCTCCGAGGATGTGTCCGTGCGTGACGCGGTTCATTTATTGTGTTTGTTGTTGTTTAGTTTATTTTATCTGTTTTTGTTTTTCGTCAAAGTGTTTAATATTTCCCTGTAAGAATTTTCACCACGCTGGCCTCATTGTGATGATTACGGATTTATTGCGTTCTCAGCTACGTTTCTGCGTTTACATCACACGATTGAGTTATTCGACCAGGAATTTTTGCGTGTTTATCCGGGTTCTACTGCCTCTAGTCTCTTGACTGGAACCAGAGCTAGTGCTATTTTTTTCATTGATCGTTTTTTTCTGATCTTTGCATCTTTTGTTCTAATGTTCTAAGTTAAGAAATTTAAAGGAAAAGAGCAGAAGAACTATGCTATATTAATTTTGTTTCTTTCATATTCTCAACAAGTTCACAGTATGCAGTGTTACCAGTGCTCGGATTCATCTTTAGATGACTGCACATCGAACGAAATCCGTGTCAAATGTCCAGCAGGACTTAACCAGTGCGGCATTGTGGGGTTCACAAATACCAACGGCGGTGTAACGACTCACATGTTTGTAAAAGGTGTTTGCTTTTGATCACAACTTTGAAGGACTTTTAATCTCCCCATCGGATCTTCACTGCCAACAGACTTCTCACCATTTTTTTATATAAATGATAAAAAAAAAAACAAGTCAACTATCGTCGACTGTATTTAAGTGGAATGGATACTATTTTGGATAATAATGTCATTTTATTAATAGTGATAATATTTTAATAATGAATGTAAAGCATTAATATCGATGCAAGTTCCTAGGATAAAAGACCTTTGACACGAGCTTTGCTTAAATAGGATACTACACAGGGACGAATTAAGCGATTTTTCTTGCCTTTACATAGCATCACCCCCCCCCCCCCCCCCCATTAAGTCTTGATTTAACTTTGTACCTAGGACGAATCCCAACGGGTAATCAAATGAACATGCCTCGACATAAACAACATCTTGTCTATAGACATAATGTTTGGTTTAATTTTTTTTTCATTTATTGATTCATTCTTTTTGCCAAAAGGTTGCATGGCAGACGAAATCTGTGCAGGACACAGTGAAATCTGTAAACAAGGAGATGGATTTGAATGTGATATAAAGTGCTGTTCAGGGGAATTTTGCAATGGCGGGGGTGATGGTGAAGGTAAGTAAGAATGCACTGCGGGGACAAATTAGCTTACCGTATTTATTCGATTAAGCGCCCTGGGCGCTTATTAAATTTCTGGGCCTTGAAAGTGGGCGCTTATTCGAGGCTGGGCGCTTATTAAGTTTTCACCATTTTCAGCAAGTAGTAAGCGTATTTTGCAACAAAAGTTTCTGTCAAATACTAAGAAAACTCGATCTTCGAGGAAGTCTCTTAGTAGTACTAAGTCAATTTTAATCTCGTTGTCATTAAGGTCAAGTGAAGAAATAATAATCAATACTCTTGGGTTGAAGGGGATGGGGATGGGCGCTTATTAACTTTTCTTACCTTATGGGCGCTTATTCGAGGTGGGCGCTTAATCGAATAAATACGGTATAATATCAGCGGCAAAAAACGAAAACGGAGCACATCTGTACTGCATTAAAATGCAAGGGAATTATTTACATCATATTTTAACTTGATTAAAGAAAATTGAGGCTCAGAATGACTAGAGGGGAATTAAATGTTTCTTTTTGGTTATATCGCATTTAATGCAAAAATTATACCATAGTTATACCATTACTTCTAATTGCATATTATCTGACGTAAAATATAATTAAAGCTTTGTTATAAATTTTAGGACATCCCGCAGAGGCATTGAATTCTCCGCGAGTGTGAATTTTCCTGTTGTGAAGGAAACTTGTGCAACTAAGAGTTTATCCGAGTACGAGTTGTGCTTTGTGGGTTAAATAAAATGTAAAAGGAATTTGGGAATTAAAATCATTTAAAAGAGCAATGTTATTCGTGTGTCTCTTAGTGTATTACACCACTCTATTCCCAGTATTCAAACTGCATTTTTGCAAACGTTTCTTGTAAATCTTTTCTTAAGAAGTAGATGCCTTCTTTCGGTAATTTTTAACAGCTAGTCCTGTCCATCGCTTGGCAGAGTTAACGTGTCGTCCTTTCCTTAAAATTTGGACATATATTATTTTGAAAACAAACAAACAAAACAAAAACACAAGGACAGTTTGAAAACTACCTTATTACATGAAATGTTCGCGACACGTTAATTTCGCGAATTTCGCGATTTCAAAAAAAATCGCGAAATTAAAGTAACGCGAACAATAAGTGTCGCGAACATAACATGACGCGAAAATTAAGTGACTGACATTATGTCAGTAATCAAGAAAGAATAAGTTTACACTGACGACTGAAGGAAGGAATTTTCAATGCAAATGGATGTTGTCGTCGACCAATTGACTCAAGAACAATAACTCATGTACAAGCATGACCTAGACCATGTAGGTCTAGGACCATGTAGACCATGTGAGAGATGCTCTGTTGCTATTGCCGAGATTTCGTCCCGCTCTTGCGTTTTTGGTAATTTTGACGTTATTGATCCTTTGATCAAAAACGCTAAATTAAAGTGATTCAAAATGCAAACTTTCGCAAAATCGCGAAATTTAAGTGTCGCGAAATATGCGCACCTCAAAATCGCGAAATTAACGTGTCGCGAAAATTTCATGTAATAAGGTAATATAAACAAAATAATATAATTAACTACAAAGACAAAAGAACGCTGGACATTTATGTTTAATTATTTTCTTTCCAGATGTAGGTAGTCACCTTTTCAGCCGTTAATTGAGATGTCTCGCAACCATTACTTAGTCGTCAATCATCCCACAAAATTGGCTATACCAATCAAAAGTCTTCTCCAATTCTGACCCTACCTTTTGGACACGTTAAACGCAAACCAATAGGCCGCTTCGCTTGTTTTAAGTTTGCCTTACATCAGACATAAAAAAACCGATGTTTTATTAAAACAGAAAAAGAATAAATAAACGAATACAAAAAAACACTTTTGATGTGAAACCTTATGTCGAACAGGCAATCATTTTTTTCTCAAGCATCTCAGCGGTCCGGAATCCTGAATCCTTTAATCTGATTGGCTAATTGCGCGCGCTCCAGCGGTCCGGTTTTTCTCATCCGGACCCCGCATACGGACCGCTCACGGCGCGAAATCATTTTGCATCTTTGAGTCTAACGAACACATGAAAGTTTTGCTCTCCAAAGACAAAAATAGCCTCACCATCCATTGTTATGCTAAAGGACAAAAAAGCAGTGGAATTAAAGGCCTCAAAGTTCTTCAAAAGGCGAGGTATTTATTTATTTCTCAACAAGATCAAGTTGTAGTTTACCGTTCGCAGTTTGCCGTTGTTTGTTCATCTCGCAATGATTTTCAAATTCATTCGGTTTTTTAGACTCTATCTATGTGCTAAACTGCATTGTTTATCTGTCACTTTTTGCTTAAACAGAATACTATTTACCACTCAAGGAAATGAGATTCTTTGATTAAAAACGGACAAATTAATTATCACGATATTGTGCCGTACGTAGACGCTACCCATTTCATTCAGTTTGGCACTGTTTATCAGAATAAGAATCAACGCAGAGATTATCAATTTGTTAAATACAAGTGTATTAATAGCTTGTTAAACTGCTTTTCGGTCAAAGAGTATTTTTGAATCAGAAAAATAGGCTTAGCAAAGTTGCAAAGCTTCTATCAAGACTTTTCAAAACATTTAAGCTTATAGGGAATTATTCGGGAAGCCGAAATCGATTTAAAACTGTTAGGTTTTGTGGCATATTTGTGCTATATTTTAGTATGACTTCATTTACTTTTCTTGATTTTCTGCAGTGTAAATTAAGCTGAACATTTCTTGAGTACGGTTCATTTTAAGCGAAGCTATTTTATTCGGGATTAATGTTTGTCTTGCTAAATGCTTGACTCTTGCTTGTCGATCAAGTCGGACTCGACATTGAAATCAAATCTGCGTGTATACAAACAAAGATTTTGTGACAGATTTTTTCACGGTTTCTTAAATCCAAACAAACTTAAGTAGGGAAGAAATAAAAACGTTATTTACCGGCCTAGGTCGGTCCGTATTGGGAAAAACTGTACCCGAGGTCTTGAGCACGGCCCTCGTCCTGCGGCCTCGGGCGGTACTCAAGACCTCGGGTACAGTTTTTTCCCAATACGGACCTCCCGGCCGGCAAATAACATATATGTACGACGAGGGGAGGGGAATATGTTTTATGTTTATGCAGCCGTTTATAAAGAGAAGTGTTGCGTGCAAATCCAAATAACTGATGCGAAGGAGACTGAAGTTTACAACAACAGTATCACCGTGAATAACATGTTTATTCCAGTATTACTTTTAACATTAACCGCTATTCTCTACATTGCAGTTTGTCTTTTTTAATTCACTTGCTGTCCAGAACAATGTGGGCCACCATCTGATGACCTAACCAAGGCTGTGCTCTAGCGGTGCCCGGTCGCCTCAGGCGACTAACATTTGCTCTCGGGCGACCGGAAAATAAAACTGGTCGCCCGGCCGGGCACCCGGCCCTCTTGTTCGCCGTTCCACACTGTAGTGTAGCAGGAGATTGACTGTAAAATTATGTTTTTGCAGATTGATTATGTTTTTCACGGGAAAATAGCCTTCCACACATTACGGAATCAAATGTTTACGCTTGCCGGCGCTGTCAAGTTCGTTCCACATGATTTAACACGAGCTTGACTTTGCACGTGACGGACCGCACGAACATTTTAAAAAATATAATAATTTGGGTTGAAAATCTTGATTTTTTTCTTCGAGATGGTTTAGTTCCCATTTATTTTGGTATATCAATAGTTTTTGTAAGCGCAGTGAGTTAGTGTTAGCATGAAATGAAATTCTTCACACATGCAAATTTCTGCGTCTGGAGATGTTTACAAAGGAATAGATTAATTTAGCGACGACTTGTTGCACTCTAATTAAAGCAAATCTCGATAAAATGTTGTTGTCATTCAGCTTAATGGAATTTATTTGTTTTACAACTTGATTTACTGTGGTAATTTCAAATGAAATTTCAACGATATTTATTAATAGAACTTTGGAGATATTTACGCTAATAAAGGAATTTTCGTCGGATATCACAAGTTTGTCAAAATGCAGTGGCCGCTAAAAATAGTAACAATCACTTCGCCGTGTGTGAAATTAAACCCTTGTGAACTGCAAAAAAGATTTTAAATGTAAGATTGTTGGCAGTTCCATAAATTTCTGCATGTTTAAATCAGTCCGTTTCTTTATCCAATTGCATGGCTCAGATTATCATTCAAATGGCGGTTCTTTCAGCCGTCACAAGAATAGAAACTCAACCTATTTATAATTAAATGTTCTTTCTTATATTCTTGCGACTTTCTTATTTTTTTTAAACTCTCGACAAATAAACCGATGAAACAAGAAAAGCTTGCAATTAATGATTTTAGCCCTAACTTCTCAGGCGTTCTTTTATGAAACTAGATAAGGTAAAAAATTTTACGAAAAGGTAGAAATTCTAATGTTTTGGCGCGAAAATTTCGATGGGTTTCGTATGACAGGCATACTGGAATTCACACTTTTTTGACTCACAATTCATAGTGAGTGTGCTGTGAAATAAAATCAACAACAAATTTTAATTGGTTGTATGATTTAAATTTATTGTAAATTAATTATTAACTTATTAAACCATGATAATATTAATAAATTAAATAATTAATTAATTGAATAATTAATTAGTTTGGGCGACCAACCTGAAGGGCTGGGCACCCTACCTGGCAGGGTTGGGAGCCCGAAGGGCTCCCAGAAAATTTCCTTAGAGCACAGCCTTGCTAACGGTAAAAAATAATAAAAAAATAATAAAAAAAAACCATGTCATTTCACTTTAATGAACCATGACACCTAAAAACGAGCATGCAATATCGGAAACAAAATTGGAAATTTAACCAACCACTTTATCCTTAACGAGAAAAGGCAACAAAGTGTCTCGCGTATGTAGTAAATTGTTAGACAGATTCAGAAAGAATAAACAGATAAAGATATGAGCAGAGAAGTAAATAGTTAATGAATCAATCAGTTAAATAGCCAACAAAACAAAAGAGCTAAGAAAAGTAGAAATAAAGGGAAAAAAGGAAGGAAATAAACTTAGATTTTGTTTTTCTATCTCTATCTTGCAACTGAGCTGTCCCACTTACCGATCAGTTTAGATGCCAGCGGAAATCATCTTGTGAATCTTCTCCTTGATGCTTTTAACTTCTTTGGAGTTTTTCTTTTCCCCATGCAGGTTTACCTCATCACTTTTCCTCTCAGCTACACAAAAAGGGTCAAATATGTCAATTTAATAAAGCCTTGTGTTTCAAATAATAATGGATTACCTTGGACTGTAAATATGATGCCCAATAAAAGAAAGCAAAAGTTGCTAAAGATGGTCTCCGATCTGGGAAGATAAAAAGAGGAAGGCCAAAAACCACATGGCAGAACAAATTGATGAAGGAGCTAGAAGAGATAGGTTTATTTATGGAGCAAACTGCCGGCTGAAACACGAGGCAGGGGTGAATGGCGAAGAATTATTGCAGCCTCTTGTCCCAAACGGGACGAAGATAATGATTGAGTGAGAGTTAGGTTTTAAATATTGTTTGTTTTCAATCCTTCAATTGTTCGAGCCTAACTCTTTTTTAAGTTTTTTTTCAAGTTAGTGGCATTTTTACCAAGTCACCATGCTTTGTAGACATAGTTTTAAAGTCATTTGTCCCACCTTTCTGCAAAGAATATTTAACCCTATTCAGACCGGGGGGGTGGGGGGGCTTTTGAGGCCCGCGCTGACTTTGAACTTTTATAACTTTTTTAAGATTTAACCAAACGCTGCCAAACTTTCTGAGTTTTCCTAAAATTTATCTGGCAACAAATTGGTAGGGTTGGATGATGTGTCAGGAACTTGACATCACCATGGCAACGGCATTTTGACAGGCATGTTTTCCCAAATTTGTAATTTTGCGTGTTTCTGTTAATAAAATCAACTTAAATGGCATTATTTTTACATTTTTACGGGTTTAAAGCACATTTTTGTTCATTTTGAGTACTTTGCAATGATTTTGGGTGGTTTTCTGGCATTTTGGAAAAACTTTGAAATCCAAGATGGCGGATCCAAGATGGCGGCTGTTTTGACATCATGATGTAATTGTCACGTGATGTGACGTCACCATCCCACGTGACGTATACCAAACGAAAGAGTTTCGGACGTACAATACATCCTATAAGTTTCATTGTGATTGCTTACATATTCTGGAAGTTAGAGAAGGTCTGAGAAGGTCCAAAAAAGCCCGGTCTGAATAGGGTTAAGGCTTTGAACTTCATAAACAACTTAAACTTTGGAATCACAGCGGTAACTGTCAACGCTTGTAGTGAAACACGAAAAATATGAACAAGCACGGTAATTTTCAGTCTGCGGACATTCGTTTTGGACAGACGTGGTTATTATTAAGATCCTTCGCTATTTGAAGGTTTTTTCCTTGATAGCGTCAATCAACACCGACAGTAGTTTGTCGTATACGAGTCAAGCACTTCATGGGCGAGTACTCTACATGGAAACACTATACTAGGAGCTTATTAGCGAGCGCTATGCTGTCTTGACCGGTCTTGGAAGGCAGTTAAAACCGTCAAATATCTGTTTGCCCATTAATTGTTCAAACATCATACAGAAGACAAATTGTTGCTAGATAAGCTGGATAAAATGAAAGAGAATCTGCTTCAGCTGGAGGTATGTTTTATTTGCTTCACCGATTGCAATATTATGTCTTCATAAAACATGTGTGAAGACATGTTTTAATTTTTTCTAGTACAAGTGCGACTGTACTTAGTTTTACTAAAAGTTTTCCTTTCCGGTTGTGGTTTCAAATTTTTGCGTTTTTTTATCCGGCAAAGATGAAAACTTTTCCAAGTGCGACCCATACCTTATATAAGTATATTAAAAACGCGAGAAGCACATAGATTAAGTACACATTAATATAGTCAATCACTCATTTAATTATCTGATCAGTTTTTAACATCATCTTAAGAACATTTCACAAATTATTTAAACGTTTACTTCCGGATCCAATGCCAGGACTACTTTATACGGTTTAAGTAGTATGGGAACCTTCTCCTTATTTTCACCCTTCACACAAAACAAAATCAGAGCGAGTTAATCATTATCATTATCATCAGCATCATCATCATCATCATCATCATGATCATCATCATTATCATCATCGTCGTCGTCGTCATCATCATCATTATCATAGTCATCATTAATTTTGGTGCTTTCAGCATATGGCTTCAGAGTTCATAATCCAGAGTGATATTGGGATGAGTAGCAGCTGGTAAGTGTCCATTGATGCTTAAGTCTTTGAACCCACTGCATCTCCGATCGTTAGGTCCCGTGGAATATTTTTTTGGCCAGTAGAGATATTGAATATGCACATTCATATTGGTAAACATCGATATCTGAAATAAAGAATAAGAAAAGAAAAAGCGGCGAGATGAGTAGCTGCAAATACCTGTAAGTGTTTCAGAGGATTGTTTTAAGGTAAAAACTGTCTAAGCGCATTAAATTTGAAAAAATATGAAATAATACTTTACATTCAAAGCATTTTTTTAATTCATATTTTTTAAGATAGTGTTTTGATTTTTTTATGTTAATCTTGCAAAGCAATTGTTAACTTAAGTATACTGGCGCTATGTTTTAGTAGAAATAGAAAAAGCAGTAGCTGTAACAGTAGCAGTAGCCGTTGCAGTAGCAGTAGCAGTAGCAAAGCAGTAGCAGTAGCAGTAGCAGAGCAGTAGCAGTAGCAGTAGCAGTAGCAGTAGCAGTAGCAGTAGCAATAGCAGTAGCAGTAGCAGTAGCAGTAGCAGTAGCAGTAGCAGTAGCAGTAGCAGTAGCAGTAGCAGTAGCAGTAGCAGTAGCAGTAGCAGTAGCAGTAGCAGTAGCAGCATCAGTAGCAGTAGCAGCATCAGTAGCAGCAGCAGTAGCAGTAGCAGTAGCAGTAGCAGTAGCAGTAGCAGTAGCAGTAGCAGTAGCAGAAGCAGTAGCAGAGCAGTAGCAGTAGCAGTAGCAGTAGCAGTAGCAATAGCAGTAGCAGTAGCAGTAGCAGTAGCAGTAGCAGTAGCAGTAGCAGTAGCAGTAGCAGCAGCAGTAGCAGTAGCAGCATCAGTAGCAGCAGCAGCAGCAGCAGTAGCAGTAGCAGTAGCAGTAGCAGTAGCAGTAGCAGTAGCAGTAGCAGTAGCAGTAGCAGTAGCAGTAGCAGTAGCAGTAGCAGTAGCAGTAGCATTATGGTGGTGGTGATAGTGGTTGTGTTAGTAGTTAGTTGTGTGAGATGTATTGTCTCTACAGCTTTTTCCATCTCTCTCCCCCCCCCCCCCCCCCCCCCCTCCCTTCAATAAGTAGGTACATTTATATTTGAAAAATGTTTATCTTAAACAGATGTTTCAGAAAAGTGATACACGTAATAAAAGTTGCTTCACAAAGGCCAATATATAGCTTAGGGCAAGCCTAAAGAGAAGCAAGATTAAACAATAAAAATGGTGACGGTTACGATAAACGAACACCAATAGCAATTTGTTTGATTTAACATCGTATGATTAAACGTGTGTAATATATATATATAAAAAGGGTTACCATGGTATCTTACATCAAAGTTTTTGCAGTTCTTATGTGTTACTTTTGATCCCTTGGCCCTGCAACGTGCTTTCTTGTCTATCGGAATGGAAATCTCGTACGTTCCAAATGGACTGCGGCATTCCTCTGCCCCTAACTGTTTGTCCTTACATGGCGAGTCACTGAGGTAATGACAGCACATTGGCTTAAAGCGACTATCGTCTTTTTCGATGCAAAACAGTGTGTTCTCTGGAAGGATCCAAAATTGTGACAGCATATGTTTGTTAGTTATGAAGATTAGTGTTGTTCTAAGTTCTCAACACCATATATCTATAGATATTTTTCTCGCTTTTCCTCATTTTCGGATAGAATATTGGTCAACCAATAAATAATCGAAAGCTAAATTACTAGTTAGGTTTTTTTAAGCTTGTTTTACAACATGAACTTCAAACAAGTTGAAATGCTAAATAAGTACTTATTACTCACTTTTTCCTTTCGTTCTTAATCGGTCGCATTTATCTTGATTCGTTATTGAAAAACGGTTAAATTTTAACTTTCTCCATGTCACTGGCTGCCGGTATTGCTTGACCTTATCATTTCCATCTCTAAAGGACGAATCACCCAGATGTCGCAATTCCAAAAACACATCTGCCGGGTATTTCCCTTTTCTTTGAGACTTGTCGCCGTATAGCTCCACAAATATCTATGTATAGTATTAAATCAGAAGTTATAATGTCATAGGTCGAGCTAAGAACTGTTTTTTGCACCATATGTAGTTACTATATGTAGGTGCTAAATAATGAACCATTTTAAGGAGGAAATCTATTAAAAAAAAAACACGGCATTTTAAATCCGGGGAACTATTTTAACCCTCTAACGTAGAAAAAGGAGGGGGGGGGGGGGGGAGTGGGGTTGTGGATGAAACTCTCCCAATCCAGTTAAAAAAAAAAGATTAATTCTACAGAGCTGAAACTTTCAGTAGCTGTTCTTCCATGCCTTGCGGATATTTTGATTTATTATATGACTAGCTCCGTGATCGGTCAAGATGAAACGAATCGCGTGCTCTGATTGGCTACCCGAGCGGTCAAGATGGAGCCATCTTGACCGCTCGGGATCGCTTGCTGTTTTCCCGCAAGCAAAAAAAACTTTTCTGTTCCGTCGCGTATGTCGACGCTACTACAAAAAGCTTTTCCGTCGTAAACTTGAGCTATGAAACCATTTACCGAAACAACACAAATATTTTCTGCCTGTTTCTAGCGAAAGAGAGTCCTATTACAAAGAAATAGGTCCTGAAGCGAACGAGAACAAACTGATTTTAAAAACAACAAATGTTAACGAATTTCGTGAATTTTATTTGCCATACTGACAACCAGCTAAAAATCAAAAATTAAAACTGACGCAAAGCGATTTGAAGACATGATATCGGTTTTGTTCGGCGGAAAAAGGAGAGAAGTCTGACAGTGACATACCTGAAGAATAAAGAATTCGGCAAACTTGTCGTTTTTGTACATCTTGATAGAGAAAGCGTTCGGCACGGCGAACCAGGCACTGTAAGCTTTTAAAACATCTCAGTTTCAACGAAGCCTCTAACGCTCACGTCGAATAAAGTCGGGTCGAACATTTAAATCAATGATGTAGGAAAGTTCAAGCTCTTCCAGTGAATTTATAAGTCCCAAACGCTTTTTAACAATCACAATTTCAATATGTATTCAGCTCGTGTCACCGTAAACGGTAGGCTTGCACCACGGCTAAACCTCTAAAGCGCCTGAAGCGAGCAAATACTCTGCAAAACGTCCAAATATCAAAAGCTGGCGGCCAGATGGAATGGACATTCTTGTTTTAAGGCTTCAAACTCAACGTTGATTTGCAATTTTAGCCATTTCAATATCCTTTTGAGGGTTGAAAAGAGGTAATTTCGCTGTTGTAGCGTCGTTTTATTTTGTCTCGATTCATTCAAGAATTTGACAGTCACACGTTAAACTTTTAAACCAATGAAATGATTTTAGCGTGCGCCATTGAACTTGCATGCAACTGGCTTCCTTTTCAGTACTCGAAAAAAGTCATATAATAAATCCTTTATTGACCAAGCTTGTTCGGTCAAGAAGGCAGGATATTGGCCTCGTTCTTTTTTTGCGAGTTTATGGACCTCGACTTCGTCTCGGTCCATAAACACGCAAAAAAAGAACTTGGCCAATATCCTGCCATCTTGACCTCACGCTTGGTCAATAACCCATATATATCAACCATTTATTTATTCTGGCTTGATTATGAATCAGGGAAGGCGGGGTGAGAAAGTCGGCTTTTTTCTTTAATGGCAT
Organism: Oculina patagonica; assembly: GCF_052425735.1. Lineage (NCBI taxonomy): Eukaryota > Metazoa > Cnidaria > Anthozoa > Scleractinia > Oculinidae > Oculina > Oculina patagonica. The sequence continues at coordinate 9,558,176 of NC_135759.1, read as the reverse complement.
AGTGGTGCCTGGAAACGGTGCGATTCTGTGTCAATCATGCTGTTGCTGAGGAAGATGTCACCTAAAGTTTTGTTTTTTTTTCGCAGAAATATTTAAATATCAATGACTGCATGCCTGTGAAATGCGAATAGTGGCGCTTTTCTCGTTTGATGTTTCGCGCCATTGAGTGTTACATGATTTTTACTTTTTCAGCTTGGTTTTTCACCTAAAGTTTAACGTCACTGAGAATTTTTGGCGGAGTGGAATAACAAACGAAATTTGGTTGACATTTGACAACCAAATTATAGTAAATCCTTTCAGAATTATTAGAGTTATTTTGATTATTTGTATTCAGATTGGTCACCGTTATCATTGTTTGTTGTTTTGATGTCCGGCAAACTTCAAAGGAGCTTCAAAGGAGCAAACAAAATGCACGGTCAAGACCAAAACATGCGAAGTAAACAATGAATCTTGTTAAGCTCATCACTACGCACTTAGCAACCATTTGATAGCTAGTGCGCATATGGACTGGTAGCGAGGCCGAACATGGCGGACGCGTTCGAACAGTACTCCGCATAAAATCGTTCTTAAAGACCCCGAATATGGCCGCATTGCTTTTACAAGAGAATTAAGAATGTCGAAAGACCAAGATTCAACAAGACCTTCAAAGCGCACCCGTGAAGGTAGTTCCCAAACAGAAGAAGAAGAAGTATTTGCGAACGACAATCATAGCTGCCAAACATGCATGGCGACAAATGCTCGCCTAGCCGAAATCGACGGGAAGCTTAGCAAGCTCCTAACGCTCATCCCGGAGCTGGAAGACTTTGGAAAACGAATCAAGACTCTCGAAGATGAAAATGATAGCATAAAAGAGAGTCTTGAAAGCTCCCAAAGCGAAATTAACGAGATGAAAGTCTTACAAGGCAAAGTCACTAAACAACAAGAAGCCATCGAAGCGTCCCTTCAGCGCACCGAACGTGATCTCGCAGAATTACAGCGTCGACATATAAAACTTGAATGTCACAGCCGCAGAGGTAATTTAAAATTCTTCGGAATAAAAGAGCGCAGTCGGGAATCGAATGAAGATACCGAAGAAGTGTTAAGGGAATTTCTACGTAACGACTTAAAGATTCCAGTTGAAGATGAAAGAAATATTCGTTTCGACAGAATACACAGGATTTCATCGCGTCGAGCTTCCAACGCTCAAGATCTCAAACCTCGACCCATCATTGTTAAGTTGTCGGACTTCCTCGACAAAAAGTGTTCATTAAGTCATTTATTAAAAATCTTACTAAAGGCAGCAAGCTCGGAATCGCCGATGATTTCCCCAAAGAAGTGGAAAAAATTAGAAAGAAGTTACACCCGGTGTTGAAGACCGCCAAACAACAGAAGCGAGCCGCTTTTTTCAGAGTAGAGAAGCTCATTATAGAAAGTTCACTCTACCGCGGACCTGAGACGAAAGCGTTCCCACTGTATGGACGTTTAATGGACGTTTAAATTAACTGTTAAAACATTAAAATCGATCACGGCCATATTGCAGTGGCCAATGTAACATTGCTCTACATTCACGTACCAGTATCTGATAATGCCGAACAAACAATTACAGTGGAACCCCGATATAACGATATGCCAAGGGAGCAGTAAAAAAATATCGTTATATCGAAGTATCGTTATATCGAAACTCCCGATATAACGATATGGCCGTAAAATAACCGGAAATATTGTTGAATCGGGGTAAACCCAACATATACTTTTTAACTGGATAAAGATACTTAGAATACAGTATCATTTTCTTATATCATCGTATAAAGCTGTTGTCAGAAACGTTAGAGATTACTCTATTACTGTTATGTTATTGTAGTAAATTCAATGTTTTGCTTAAATTGTGACTGCTCGTGACTGTGTACTGATAATATCGTTATATCGGGGAAGATTTTGCGTTCAGTCCGCTAAATTCTCATCGTTATACCGGGAATATCGTTATATCGAGGATCGTTATATCGGGGTTCCACTGTAGGTAAGTCCTTGATAGTTGTAGTTATAATTTTTCTGTACCGCATAATGTTAACTTTCTTGTTTAAATCCGTGCGGTTTTTCGTACTATATTTTCCTATCCCTTTTGTCGCGATTTTTACGATTAGTTTGACGACTAGCTATTCAAGTCGCAAAAGCAAGAAACTGAAACTTTATTCCACTTTAGATATTTCCATTTTTCTTATGAGAATTATTGCCAGTATTACATTTAGACTAAAAACATGAACCTAAATGATCTATAAGATTTTATCTTTGAATATTCGAGGGCTAAACAGCTCAAGAAAAAGAAGGCAAGTTTTTCGATGGTTGCATCGTCAACAATCCGATATTATTTTCCTTCAAGAAACGTATTCTACACCTTAAACTTAAAAGGTGGGAAGCAGAATGGGGTGGCAAAATTGCTTACAGTCATGGTTCTTCACACAGTAGAGGAGTAATGATTTTGTTTAAATATCTTTGAATATTCGAGGGCTAAACAGCTCAAGAAAAAGAAGGCAAGTTTTTCGATGGTTGCATCGTCAACAATCCGATATTATTTTCCTTCAAGAAACGTATTCTACACCTTAAACTTAAAAGGTGGGAAGCAGAATGGGGTGGCAAAACTGCTTACAGTCATGGTTCTTCACACAGTAGAGGAGTAATGATTTTGTTTAAACCGCGACTCGACGTCAGCATTGAAAAGATCAGCACAGATAATTACGGAAGATGCGTCTTAGCTGAAACCATTTTAAGCGATAAGAAGACAATTTTCGTAAACATTTACGCACCCAATGAGGCAAGGCATCAAATCTCTTTCCTTGCTGAGCTTTCCAATTCTTTCCTTAGGGAATACATCAATGACAATGTTGTCCTGGGAGGCGATTTCAACTGTGTTATTGATAGCTTAGACAAGAGAGGCGGCAAACCGTTTGACGCTAAGAAGGCGTCTGTTGTTGAACTCCGAACGCTAATTAGTACAAATAATTTAGTTGATTGTTGGCGTTTTAAAAACCCCGATTCGTGTGGAATCACGTGGAGTAATCCCTCCAGAAAGATCCAAAGCCGGCTAGATTATCTCTTGGTTTCGAAAAACCTTTGTAAGCTAATCCGAGAGTGCAATATAATTCCAAACATACATTCCGACCACTCTGCTGTAGCGCTTAACATCACTTTCGACGAAGACAGCCCTCCACGCGGACCTGGTTTCTGGAAGTTCAACAATTCACTATTACTTGATATCGATTACGTTGAACTGCTCACTTTTAAAATTCGCGAATTTGTTATACGTCATCAACAAGTAAATGATAAAGGACTCTTCTGGGAAATGATCAAAATGGAGCTCAGGGCTTTCACAATTAAATATTCAAAACGCAAAGCAAAGAAATCGCGTGATGAAGAAGCGTCGCCTAAAACAAGATTAATAAGTATTCAAAATAAATTGCAAGCTAACCACAATGAAAGCGACAAAATGGAAATGGACAAATTAAAAGCTAAACTCGCAGAGGTAGAAGCTCGTAAAACACAAGGCGCAATCGTGCGCAGCAGAACACGTTGGTACGAGTACGGTGAGAAAAATAGTAAGTATTTCTACAGTCTAGAAAAGACCAACTATAGACGAAAACACGTGACTTCCGTTAAAATTCACGAAGATAAGAAGATAACCGACCCAAAAAAGATTTAGTTTAGAGTTTTATCTACATTTTTGGAATATGTTAGCAAAATATATGACCGAGAGTTTCCACTATGCACTTCAAAGCGGAACTCTGTCCATTTCACAACGACAAGGTGTGATCTCTTTAATTCCAAAAAAGAAAAAGAATTTAGAGCTCCTAAAAAATTGGAGACCAGTTTCACTCTTAAATGTAGATTACAAAATTTTAACTAAAGTCATCGCTCTTCGGATAGAGAAAATACTACCAAAAATTGTTTCTTCTAGCCAGTCTGGGTATGTCAAAGGAAGATACATTGGCGAAAGCATAAGATTAATCAAAGACGTTATGGATTTTACGAAGCAAAAAGAGTTGCCTGGAATAGCCGTCTTCCTAGATTTCGAGAAGGCCTTCGACTCAATCGATTGGGACTTTCTCCAAAAATGTTTTCAAACGTTTAATTTCGGTCCGCAGCTCAGGCGCTGGGTTAGTATTTTTTATAATAACATTACTAGTTGTGTTTTAAACAACGGCTACGCATCCAGTCACTTCACTTTAGAACGAGGGGTACGCCAGGGTTGTCCCCTCTCTGGTATGCTATTTATTATTGCCATAGAAGTTTTAGCTCAAAAAATCTATAATTCCAAAGAAATAGAAGGAATAAAAATACAGAATAATAAAACGGTTAAATTATCACAATACGCCGATGATACCACAGCCTTCCTCGCTAACGTTCATTCCGTAAATAACCTCTTAAGTTTGTATTGCTCTCCCGTTTTGAAAAGTGCGCGGGGCTAAAGATAAATGTATCAAAATCTGAAATGTTATGGCTTGGCTCAATGAGACATAGAAAAGACAAAATTTCAAATCTTCAAATGACAGATGAACCTGTCTATGCTCTAGGTACACACTTCTCGTACGATGACAATCTATCAGACCAGCGAAACTTCTTCGACAAGCTGTCAAAATTACAGAAGACTTTAAACTTTTTGTCTCAAAGGGATATCTCTGTTTATGGAAGAATAAATATTGTTAAAACTCTAGCCCTTTCAAAAGTCATATTCATCTGCAGCTCCATGGAAACGCCACCACGATTCGCTGAAGAAGTAAATAGAATGACTTTCGACTTTGTATGGAGCCACAAACCTGCGAAAATCAAAAAGTCGACTCTGATAAAATCTAAAAAAGAAGGTGGCTTAGAAATGAAAGATTTCGCCATTTTTGACAAAGCTCTAAAATTAAACTGGGTAAACCGCCTATGTTCAGACCACGACGCTCCATGGAAATATATCCCAGCCTCTTTCCTTGCCAACGTCGGTGGCACTTTCTTATTTCAGTGTAACTATGACTGTAAGCTTCTTTGCCTAAGTGAACGCCTCCTAAGATTTTACAAAGACATTATAGCCCATTGGCAGAAAATCACTGCGACCGATCCTCAAAATACATCTGAGGTACTAGAGCAAGTAATCTGGAACAACAGGTTTCTGATTGTTAATAAAAAATCGATTTATTTTCCACATTGGCATCAGGCTGGAGTCACGCACATATCAGACTTGCTTAACACAGAAAAAAATCGCTTTCTATCTTTTAATTCTCTTTGCGAAAAATTCAAGACTAAGTTTAATTTTCTACAGTATTACAGCATCATTTCTGCTTTCCCTCACTCGTGGAAAAAGCTTTTAGACTCTAACAACCAACTACCCATTAAACCCCTTGATTCAATAAGCGAATCGTTGAGTTGTAAACCTCTGTATGAAAAACTGTTATCCCTAGAAAAGTTATCTCCCCCCACAGCAGAAAGGAAACTTATTGAATATGGGGTAGAAAAGAACAATCTGTGTAAGGTTTATCTTTTGCCTTTTAACGTTACAAAAGAAACCAAAATGATGATGTTCCAGTACAAGATCATCCATCGCATCCTACCTACGAATAGCTTATTACATAAGATGAAGAAAGTTGACTCCCCAACTTGTCCTTTTTGCCCTACCGAAATCCATACCATCTGGCACCTTTTTATAGAGTGCACTCAAGCAAAAACTTTCTGGGTAGATTTTCAAGATTGATACAATATTCATAGTAGAAAAGGAGTCCATCTTTCGAACTTAGATGTCTTATATGGTATATTGGACTCTCCTCGTGGTTGTTTAGCCCTAAACCATCTTATTATATTAGGAAAATACTTTTTATACCTTAACACCGGCCAAAAAACATAAAGTTCAGTTTAACGAGTACATATCCCTCGTTCGCGACAAACTATCGTTAGAAAAACATATTGCTATCAAATCCGGTAAATACGATAAGTATATCAAGAAATGGAATTTTTTACAAAACATTTAGTTTCCTTTTGTTTTTGTATCTCGCTACATCGTTCATTTTTCTTTCTGGTAACAATTATAGGCAATGTTATTTGTTATTTCTTTTTGCATTGTTAGCCTAAGTGTTGTAATGTTAGTCTAAGTGTTTCTAAAGTGTTGTAATGTTAATAGTATTGACTTCATAAAGTAGAGTAATTTTTGTAACTATTTTTCCACACTTTCTAAGCTGTACTGTAAAGTAGCTCCTTTTGTAGAGTTAGTGATCTATATTTTGTAATCATCGTAATGTTGTATGTTTAATGTTGTAAGTACTTGCAAAAAAAAAAAAAAAAAAAAAAAAAAGCTAGTGCGCATATTCGGTTGCCCGGCACCGCTTTGCTGCACGTTTGAGTCGTGTAACAAAGGAGGTTTCTTCCCTCTGTTTTGCATCAACAATTTCCGTTGATTTGTGACTTTGTAAGAAATTGTTGACATCCAAGATGGTGGATCCAAGATGTCAGGACTAATGAAGTCACGATGGTGGCGGTACGAGTTTGCTTGTACGTCGGAGAGTTAAAGTCAAGTCAAGTCAATCTTTATTTAATCACACGTACATGATTGTCTTGTGGGAATCCGATATGTCAGAGATTCGATTTATGATTTCTCATTTAAAGTGCCCAATGGAGCCAATATACCTCATTTGCTGGGGCAAATTGTTCAATAAAAGGGCCCCACTATAACTAAAACTTCGTGATTTCTTCAATTGTACTCTGCGCGGCGGGTAGTGAATAATTGGTACAAGTACTCTGGGGCAAGTTTGTGTATTGATTTAAACATCATCAATGCTTTTTTGCGTCTGACGACGTTTAGATAACTTCTCCCAGTTAAGTTTTTCCAAAAGGGGGTTCGAGCTCGTGTCATAAGTAGATTTGGTAATCACTCTAGCTGCACGATTTCGGAGTTTTTGCAGTTTATCGCTAAACTAGCTGCTCGAAACAATCTCAAACGGGCTGCAGTAATCAAAAGGGCATTGTAGATTTGCACCGCAGTTTTAGTAGAGATAAAAGGTCTTACACGTTTTAAAGGGACTATGTCACGGCTAAGTTAATCTTGTTTTATTAAATTTTGCCAAATATTCGATATGAAACTAAACGTTTGCAAATAAATTAATTCTTTGATACTAAATGACAAAACCATAGCTTCCTTGCAGCTAAATGTGTCTCCCGGGCGTCATAAATTTAAGTTACAAGCAGACAAGATTAACTTTGAAAACTGTTCCGCCGGACCATATTTCAAAAGCCCACATCGCAATCCATTTCAATCTTTGACACTTTTGGCCATCCGTACCTTCTTTTGCATTTGGTGTGTTATTTAAATGTTCCTTCACTGTTTTAAGAGGTTATTTTATACATTTAAACAAATTTGATGGTCAATTCCTATGACTAAGTTTGTTTAAAATCCGTGACACGGTCCCTTTAAAGCGCCTATAGATTAGGAAACTTAATTTCTTAGATATTTCTTCAACGTATTTTGACCAAGAGAGTCGATCATCAGTAATAAATCCTAACGATTTATTATGATCAACCGTCTTGATTTTCTCCGTGTCTATTTCAATTTTAAATTCGTCACTTTGAGTTTGTAATCTTTGCCTAGATCCTTTTATCATTAATTCAGTTTTTGCTATGTTTAGACTTAGTTTGGTAGCTTTCAGCCAACAATTAGATTACTAAGATCGGGATAAAAATGTGATTTAAAATCAGTTAAATTTTTTGCAGATAAGGTTATATAAGTGTCGTCTGCAAACATTCTTGGAGAGGCGTTAAGTATGCAGTTAGGCAAATCATTAATGTACATTAAAAATAGTAAAGGACCTAGTATGCTGCCTTGAGGCACACCGCAGGTAGTTGTGAGTGTAGTTGAGAGATAACCATTGACATTACACGCTTGATTTCGATTGCTCAGATAGGATTGAAACTACTTGAGGGTATTGTGGTCAGCACCAAAGAACGTCGATGAAAACAACGCCATTTAGTAAGCCTGTTAACAGACCACTTCCCTCCCAGTACCTTCTCTTAACTGCATCGAGGCCCGCACTTTCTAACCTGTGGTTACTGACTAGTTTAAATTTGTGCGTAAATATATACACACACCGCCACCGTGCCTTCCATTAATATTGCGATCTCTCCTGACTATTTCAAAGCCAGTTATGTAGACTTCGTAACCATGGATGGTGGAGTCTAATTTTGTTTCATTAATCACAAGGATGTCGATTTTTGAACTACTCATAATTACTCTAAGCTCATCAATATGTAGTAATAAGCTACTAATGTCAAGGGAAGCCATTACCAAACCTCGGCTCGATATTTTTTTAATCTAAGGACCTACCCCGAGGTGTTTACGCGCAGTTAGCAGACATATCGGATTCCCAGGCGGCAAGATTCTACTCTATATTTAAATGATTAATAAAGTTTCGGGCTAGCTGTGAGGTTCCAGACCTGTTTAAGTGAAGGCCGCTGCGGTTCATGTGGTTGTTTAGATGTTATTGTGATCGACAAATCCCCAGTTATTTTGCTTACAAAATTTCTTGATGATTTTATTCACGTCTGCTATTTTGCTAGCCAATGATTCATCGTCCGTTCTGCCAACAAGGCTGGATATAGTGATCTTTGCTGAAGACATCAGTTAACAGACTATAGCTACTTACGATAACTTGAAAGACAACTAACTGACTAACATCACTCACTCACTCACTCTCTATCTCACTCACTCACTCACTCACTCACTCACTCACTCACTCACTCACTCCTCACTCACTAACGGAACTAACTAGCTAAATTACTCAACAAAACTGATTTTATTTTTTGTGAAAACCTGTCAAAGCCACGTTAATTGCGTTCGACGAAGGAGAACGCATACTAATCGCGTCGTTTGCCCGACGTCAGTCTCGCAGGTTCTATGGTTCAGTCCCGCGGGTATTGATCGCCTGATGCCATAACCGTTTGAGACTTTTTGGACTGCTACAAGTGACCTCGACCTCATGAAGAGGGCCTCAATCTCATGCATATCAAAATGGCATCGAATTTGCATTTTTGTGTAAACAAAATTAATGCGTGGAACGTGTACCCGAAGTTAAAATAATACCGAAAATGTCACGGGAAGCATATCATCCAGGGAAGAAGAGTTTAAGTCAGCCATTGAACTCGAAAAAAGTGAAAACTCGAGTGAGTCAATTCGTGTGTCGCTTTGAAGTTTAGTACGTCCACGCGAAAATCTTCCCACATTGACTTTTCTGTAAAACTTTCACCTTTGTGAGATTATGAGTTACCCAAGTCAGAAATGTAATAAAATTGGGGGTTACCGGCCATTTAAAAGCTGCAAGCGAAGTGAACGCAACGGCGACCATCAGCGCGCGCTAAATTATTGCGACATGAATTACGTGCGCACTAAGGATGCGCATAAACAACAAAGTTGTCCATGTTCTTCGACGTGCTTGTGTTCGCGTCTTTGGAGGTCAGTCGTGTAAAGACGACGAAAATTGTCTCGAATACACTCCGCTAATCCATGATTATTACTAGTATATAAAAATAATTCAAAAAAATTGTTACCTTTAAAAGACGAACGTTGTAACAGTCATCGCAACTATCGGAGATATCCAGAGAAAACCTCGTCGTTCCTTTCTTTAACTCGTCAAACATCTAAAAAAATAAACATCATTAACATTTTTCGAGCTGGTGATAAATATTTCATTTGTATCGACCACCGACAATTTTTATATCGCTTTACTCATTAACACTCTACTTCCCTTGGAAAGTGGCAATTTACCCCTTTATTTGTCTGAAAATGGAAAATCAATTTGAGTGACTACCGTTTTTTTTTTAACAGAAACAACCTCATAAAACAAAATATTTGACCGAATAATCACATGGTTCTGAGTGTAACATAGAACACCGTAATAAGGACGAGCATTTTTTTGCAAAAGTCCGTATGGCTATTACAATTGCCTATTTATTAAAAATTGCACACGAGAGTGAAGTGACCACATTCAACCCCCGCGTTGCGGGCAATTTTTTTTTTTTACGCCCACTTCAAGATGGCTGCCACTTACGGTCGTCGACTGGTAACTAGTACCGGTTAGCCTACTATGCACTCCGGTTAGCCTACTATGCACTCAGGTTAGCCTACTATTCACTTCGGTTAGCCTACTATGCACTTTGGTTAGCCTGTTTACGGTTAGCTATTGATATTTATAAGGGAAACACGATATATAGTTAAAATTTACGAATTCTGGCAGCCGGCTCCCGGTGGCGTAGCGGCATCACACTCGCTCTTCAGGCAAACGACCCGAGTTCGATTCCACCCCGGGGCACATTATATTGAACATTTTCCTTTTTTCTCTTTCATAAGTGTCTAAAGTGGGCGTAAAAAAAAAAAAAAAAAAAAAAAAAAAAATTCGCGTTGCGGACACCCCGATATAACGGACACCCTGATATAAAGGACAGAAGTTGAAGGGTCTTCGAATAAGAATGACTGAAAATAACTCCCGCCATTACGGACTTTCTCTATTTCAGACACTGAGTTGTAGTACCGAAAGTATATGTTATAATGATATTAAACTGTACTCATCAGTGCTATACAAGAGTCAATTTCTGCAATGATTTGGGGTAAATTAACGAGTCCTTAGGCCATCAAAGTTCATAAATTAATTATTGCTTGTTCATTTTAAACTGAACTGTTTATAAATTGCTTTATTTGGCATTCTGTGGATGAAAGGATCGCATCTGACTAAATCTTCGAGAAATAATAACACATTGATATTAGAAATATTTTATTTTGCAGATAACCAATTGACTTTAGTACTCGTTGCCGTTTGATGAGCTTGGCGTTTTGTTCTCTCTAAAATATACAGAAAATGTCTGTTTTTCATTAGAATTTGCTTTCTTACCACTTTATTGTTGACGTTGTCGAAGGACCATGTTTCAGTGCTAACGTCATGAGGGAACTTGGTATTGCATCGACGTAACTTATTCTCGAGATTAGTTATTTGGTTCAGAGCGTTGGTAAGTTCTAGAACTCCATGGAGCCTCCCTGTACCTTTTGCTGCGCTTACTGCACGTCTCTGAAATTTTGACAGTCTCTTGCCCACATCCCACAGTGTGCGGAACTCAAAACTCTTGTATAACTGGTAAAGACTTCTTGCAAAACGTGTCTCGATTTCTTGATAAGAAGTTAGGAGGTCATCCAGAAACATTTGCCGAGTGGTGTCAGCGATATGAGAGCCTACAAATATGATAACATAACAACTAATTAAAAGGAATGAACAGTCGTGGCATATGACTAATTTTTACAATTACGACTGTCAATCAATCAATCAATAAATCAAAAACGTTTACGAGTTTTGTCTAGAATTAGTTTATGGCTGTTTTTCTATCAAAGCTTGCCATTCGTTTTAACTATTATGAAATAAGATGAAATAAGTCGCTGTAACAATAGCTCTCTGACGTTCCACTTTTTTGCTTATACTATGGAAAATTATGAATTCCGACGATTATTTCCTGTTCTACACTAAGAATTGGGCCATATTTATTCTTCAGAAGAAAAAGAGGTTAAACAACATAAAAAAGGTCGCAATACTCGTGTTAAATTATACGCGGTAGGGATTAAAACATGTATTACTGGGGAATAGCCTTAATCCTAAATTCAACTAACAAGATATAGTTACTTTTTTGAATAACTAAATTGCACGGTGACATCAAGCTTTTTTTCTTCAATGACAACTGATACCTTGAAACTTGCATCGGAGGAAACTAAATGTTCCCGATTCTATTTTGCTAGCATTATCCTAAGGAGCTGACAATGAATAAAGCAAGGCGTGTTTTAACGTTTACAAGCATGATTAGGACCAGGAACCTATAAGGGTTAAACGTGTAACTTCTTATGATTCGCCTTGTACAAAGCGTTCCCACAGTCGTTTACATTATGTACCATATTTTGAAAATCACGATAAAAAAATAACCAATCTAAATTACAATGGTTAGATTAAATTCACAGCGCGCGTTAGGTTGCGCTAGATGGCGTAATCTTGTGTTTAACCCTATCCAGACCGGGGGGGGGGGGGGGGGCGGAAAGTGCCCGCGCCGACTTTGGACGTTTATAACTTTTTTAATATTCAACCAAAGGCTGCCAAACTTTGCGACTTTATCTAAAATTTATCTGGGAATAATTTGGTAGGGTAGGTTGTTGTGTCAGGAACTTGACGTCACCATGGCAACGGCATTTTGACAGGCATGTTTTCCCAAATTTGTAATTTTCGTGTTTCTATTAATGAAAAATAACTTTAAAGCAATTATATTCACCTGTTTACGGGTTTTAAGCACATTTTTATTAGTGTTGAGTATTTTCCAGTAATTTTGGGCGGTTTTCTGACGTTTTGAAAAAAATTTCGAAATCCAAGATGGCGGATCCAAGATGGCGGCTGTATTGACATTATGATGTAATTGTCACGTGATGTGACGTCATCATCCCACGTGACATATACCAAAAGATAGATATTGGGACAAACTATATATCCTGTAAGTTTCATTGTGATTGCTTAAATATTCTGGAAGTTACGGAGGGGGGGCGGAATCCGCCCCCCCCCCCCCCGGTCTGAAAAGACCAAAAAAAGCCCGGTCTGAATAGGGTTAAACAAGGTTGGTTAAATAAAGTTGAATCTGAAGAAGAATCTGGAGAATTTCATTTGGACACACTTGATGAATTTTTTAGTTTTTGTAAGAATTAATATTAAGGGTGCTTAGGAAAAACTTTAAGTAACTAACCGCAAACCGAAAGTATTGTTGCTTGTGTCATCTCGCGTATAAAAACATTCGCGTACAAACTCTTTTTGTTTCCAAATAATTATGGTACTTAGTAAAAATGAATATTCCAACGCTGTGAACGCGCGTTGCACGTTTCAACCCCTTATGAGTTTCTGCTGGGAATAAAACTTTTTCTTACTGTCGGATTTGCCAAGACTTTTAATTTCATTGGATGTTTCCTTCAGGTTGTTGATATGGAAGTTATATCCACCAATTTCATTGTCCAAGTCGATAACCTTGGCAATCAGGTCAATCCTTGCTGCACCAGCAATAAAGAACTGCTCGATCTGTTGCTGGATCTTAGCCTTGGTTATAACTGAAGATCTCAAGTCCAACAAGCAAATAAGGTCTGCTGTGAGTCTTTTTTTGTTCATTACCAGGTTTGCCTTCGAAGTAAGTATAAAAGAGTTAATTGATATAAACGATTAAAGATACTAAAGTGCTTTTTAAATAACGGAATTTTTCAAATTCGAGTTAATAGAATGTATCGTTAATTTCCAATGATAAGGTGTCTTTGAAAAAAAGTGGCATATTTTAGGATCTCAGATACCTTCATGACCTCCGGTACAGCATTAAGATCCATTTTTCCAAAATCCAGCTTATTGGAATCATTAAGAGCAGCATAAGCCTTGCCAAAATTCAACCTTCTTTCGATGTTGTCTAGATGTCCTTTGAGAGCATCGAGTGCACACTTCAAACTGAAATGCTTAATAATATCTAGAGCAGAATTTATAGGTGTTGCAGATAGACTACCCCCCATGACACCACCAGTGAAACTTGTTATGCCCTGGAGAATTACAAAGAGGTCTCCTTTCTTGAACTGCGCTTTTTCATACACATCGGGCAACCGTTTCATGGTTTCTGCCAGGTAATTGTTCATGCTTGCTTCTAATTGGGTAATGGCCTGTAAACAAACAATCATAACATGTGTTATCTCATTTGAATCTTTAATTTATCGACAGATGCAACTACGTAGTTGCACCTGTACAAGCTGAGACAATAACTTAAATCTTGGTTATTCCATTACTTTATTGCAACTATTGTAAAAAATGTGTCGCGTGTGTGTCGTCGTGTGCAAATACGTGTCCATGCTTATACGTAGTCATACTTGTCATTATTGCAACCATTGCGGTTTTTTTATGCCGTCAATCATAGTTATGGCGATAGCCAACGATCCATGAAAAACAGAAAAAAAAAACAAATTGGATCGAAATTCTCCATTCACAACTAACAGACGTGACTATTTGACCCGGTTGTGATGAACTTCTGTTTTCCGAGAGGTCCGCTAAGATGATTGACGGCAGTAAAAGCGTAAAACGTTGGTTGAGGATCGAATTTTAGAGTTCCCATATCACTGAAAACCGCAAGAAATAGTTTAAATGAAATACATAAATAAATAAACATATAGAGAAAGGCAAATGAACAAACAACGTACTAAAACATAAGTCCGTTTGCGGTCTAAAGCTTTTCCTTTAGTTCTTTTGAGTCTGGTCCTTTCCTTGTCCACTTGTTTCCTGGCTGTTTTTGGAAATGCTTCCAATACCTTTTTTATACCTTCTTCGTTTTCAATTGACTTCTTAATCCCATTGTAGTCGTTCTCAAAATCCCTGGCATCATCTCGCATGGTTTCTACTTCTTCCTTGAAGGCTTCATATTTCATGAGAGGGGCAAACAGTTTATTCTTTCCAAATCTGTCGTATCCCTCTTTATTTAGAAAAGCCAGTCTTCTTTTTGCAACTAATTTGGAAGGCAACATTAATTTTATTAATATACAGTTACTGCGAAGCTGAAGGGGATATAACATTGGATATTTTAAATATATTTGGTTTCTTTCGTTGTAATTGTTTTGCTAGTTTTGTTAGACTTAACGAATTTAACACCTGTAACCTATTTTGTTGGCTTTCATTCTATCCTTATAGTAAAAGGTTTGAACCCAGGAGTATCAGTAGGTCGTGAAGTATGATCGTCCGGATGGGAGAAGTTCTGAGAAGAACTGTTGTTGGTGACTGACGTTTCGACCACCTGAGCGAAAGTCATCTTCAGAGTCAAGTCATAAGTTGTTGTCAGTCGATGATGTTATAAGTCTTGTCCTTGTTGTTGTTGTTGTTTTTTTTTTTTGCTTTTGTATTTACAGCTAGTGATTGGCATTAAAAAAAGAAAACATTTATCTCAATGCATGTTGAAAACCTACAATGCAAGTTTAACTTTAACGGCAATTAGTTGACTTAGGCATTATGAAGTAGTGGCCGATAGACAAAAAAAAAAGAGAAACATATACTTTCCGTTGTTGTGTTTACATTGAAGACCCATGAGGAAATGAAACTAACCTTTTCTCAGCTCAGATGAATCCGACCTTCTTTGTGTTAACCGCAGTAAGAACCTAAATACAGCTTTGCCGTTGCTGATTCTGTTTGCCCAAATTAAATCTTCAGCATATCGTGCCATTAATTTTAACAGTGATAAGGGATATTTCCTGATGTCTTTACGACGGAGTGTCAAGAAGAATTGAATATACGACCTCTCCACTTGTCCATTATTACCGGCGCTGGTTTTAGCTAAATAAAATAAAACAATAAATAAAATAAACGCTAAAGGAAACAAATAAATACAAAACCATAAACTCTCGGACGTACACGCAAACACAAACCCCAACTGTCACACAAGGGGTTGGGCGGATATGACCCCTCCACAGGATTTTCGTTCTATTAAGGCACGGCGACGTTATTTTGCACGTGTGTAAAAAGCCCTTCGCTTACTCTGCAAGATGACATACTTTTTTGTTGGTCGTGACATCATAAGGCATGACACATGACGCATTGCAACCGCCATCTTTGATCCGCCATCTTAGATCTCGCCATTTTCTTGGAAAGTCAGAAAGTAACGAAAATCGATGCAAATGCATGCCCGGATGCTTATGGAATGTAAAGTTTTGCAAATTGAACAATTCGGTTTCAAACAAAATGGAAAATAAAGCAAAATGTTAAAATGACGATTATTTGGTCATTATGGACGCATGATTTACATATCACATTTTCCGCAAGGGATGAATAACCAGCTACTAAAAGATTCAACATCGTAGAGTAAGTCATTTTTCGAAATTTCGAAAAAACCTTCTGAAAGGGGGGTGTGGGTAGAATCAACCCCCTCCTAAACGTCCGAGGGTTGAAGAAAGTTAACTAATCAAGTACCGTTGAAGAATAATTTTATGTGGCTTACCACAGTTTTGAGGTTGAAAATGAGCCTGACTTTTAAACATGTTCAGAAATTTTTATCTCTCTCCTATTACTGTTTTTTGCAGCACAAAACCATGATATTCGATAATTGAACAATACAATGCTAACAAGCAATCAATAACCATCCAAACTAAACGACCGGGTGCTTAATTGGGCAGAACGAAAGGAAGTAGCGTATCAATGCAAACGGTGGTAAGGTGAATGAAAGGATTCTTTTGAAATACTCAACCGTCGCCGTCGTCTCCTTTTGCGCCATCTTTCCCTCGTTTTGCTTCATCTGTTTTACCATTTGCTGTACAATAATGTGGATACTTCACAGCACTTAGACCCCAAGAACGTCCCCACATCGATCTTATCTTCTTTTTGCATCTTACTCCGTGTCCTCCTCGTCCTCCCCGGCCGCCTCAAAGTAAATAAAGGCTATCAAGTTATTGTTCGAACGCAAATAAATTTCAACAACTCAATCGATAGCCTGAATTTAAGACATCCCTCTTTGCTCGCCTGCTTGCCAGAAAGGACGTCTGAACACATTTGGGCCTAATGCCGTCCGGTGACGTCACTACCCGAAAACCGGGTAGTGATTTTGACTGAATTTTACCGCGCGAGTAATTTGAAAACGTTTGGAAAGAGTTCGAAAGAGTTTACCTTCCCAGAAATGAATTTATTAGTCATTTACCTTGAGTTTATTACTTTATTAGTTTACCTACGGATGAAGAATAGTAATGGAAATCGGTAGGTTTTAAGTTGGCGGCATTCGTCGCTTCGACATGCAGTGTTTTGCCAAATTTATATATGTAATCTTGTTTTGTCAACAAAGCCGCTCGACGCTTATGTCCTGCAGACTCGATGAGCCAGTGATTTCTGAACTCAGTGCCCACGGTCAAGTAGGATATTTTTGAATTGAATTCCGTTTCTTGATGCCTCTGTAACCGTCTAAATTGATTCATTCAAGTACTCACGAGTGTGCTGTATTTGTCCGTTGCGTAACATATTATATTTTGATCGCTAGATAAAGCAAATCAGTTCAGATTAAATCGGTTCCGTAAAAGAATATAGCCTGCAGTCAATTAAAATCTCATTCATTTGTCTCAAGTTTTCAATAGTTTACTATTAAAACAATTTTATACCCTGTAATCCTTTATTGAAGCGATTTGTCTTTCACAATCTCATGGCCTCGACAAAAACTTTTCCGCATGAATTAAAACCAAAGTGTAGTGACGTCACCGGACGGCATTAGGCCCAAATGTGTTCAGACGTCCCTTCTGGCAAGCAGGCGAGCACAGAGGGATGTCTTAAATTCAGGCTACTCAATCGATTGATCACGGCCTAACTTTGTTTATATTAAACTACATTCGACTATATTTAAATAACAAGTGCAGAGCGTACAGGAACGAAGAAGCTAGGGGAAGGAGAGGCCAGAAGAGAGGAGAAGAGAAGAGATGAGGAGAGAAAAGGAAAATAGAGAGGAGAGGAGAGGAGAGGAGAGGAGAGGAGAGGAGAGGAGAGGAGAGGAGAGGAGAGGAGAGGAGAGGAGAGGAGAGGAGAGGAGAGGAGAGGAGAGGAGAGGAGAGGAGAGGAGAGGAGAGGAGAGGAGAGGAGAGGAGAGGAGAGGAGAGGAGAGGAGAGGAGAGGAGAGGAGAGGAGAGGAGAGGAGAGGAGAGGAGAGGAGAGGGAGAGGAGAGGAGAGGAGAGGAGAGGAGAGGAGAGGAGAGGAGAGGGAGAGGAGAGGAGAGGAGAGGAGAGGAGAGGAGAGGAGAGGGAGAGGAGAGGAGAGGAGAGGAGAGGAGAGGGAGAGGAGAGGAGAGGAGAGGAGAGGAGAGGAGAGGAGAGGAGAGAGGAGAGAGAGAGGAGAGGAGAGGAGAGAGGAGAGAGAGAGGAGAGGAGAGGAGAGGAGAGGAGAGGAGAGGAGAGGAGAGGAGAGGAGAGGAGAGAAGAGGAGAGGAGAGGAGAGGAGAGGAGAGGAGAGGAGAGGAGAGGAGAGGAGAGGAGAGGAGAGGAGAGGAGAGGAGAGGAGAGGAGAGGAGAGGAGAGGAGAGGGAGAGAGGAGAGGAGAGAGGAGAGGAGAGAGGAGAGAGAGAGGAGAGGAGAGGAGAGGAGAGGAGAGGAGAGGAGAGGAGAGGGAGAGGAGAGGAGAGGAGAGGAGAGGAGAGGAGAGGAGAGGAGAGGAGAGGAGAGGAGAGGAGAGGAGAGGAGAGGGAGAGGAGAGGAGAGGAGAGGAGAGGAGAGGGAGAGGAGAGGGAGAGGAGAGGAGAGGAGAGGGAGAGGAGAGGAGAGGAGAGGAGAGGAGAGGAGAGGAGAGGAGAGGAGAGGAGAGGAGAGGAGAGGAGAGGAGAGGAGAGGAGAGGAGAGGAGAGGAGAGGAGAGGAGAGGAGAGGAGAGGAGAGGAGAGGAGAGGAGAGGAGAAAGGGCACTTTTGTAACCTTTTTATGGCACATTCGTAACCAATATGGCACATTGGTAACCTGCAGTGGCACATTGGTAACTCTGTGTGGCACATTGGTAACTCAATATGGCACATTGGTAACCAATATGGCACATTGGTAACCAATATGGCACATTGGTAACCAATATGGCACATTGGTAACCAATATGGCACATTGGTAACTAATGTGGCACAATTGTAACATTTGCATTAATAAGCGTTTCTTAAGGTGGCTCAGTCAGAATTAGACAAGTCAGAATTAGACATGCTCGTCTTTGGTGTTCAATCGTGGCTATACAAATAATGTTTAAGAAAATCTTTTAGTACAAACTTATACTTGTTTCACCAACGAACAAATCGAGGTCATTGTGACGTCGAAATTTGTTACCATGGCAACGCCATAGGAGTTCAAAGATACCCTGTTGTGGACATTTTGAGGCTAATAACTCAAAAACTACTGGGTAAATTTCTTGATCACGGAGAGAATGAAAATTTTTGCAAACTTTCAAAAAATTCTGTAGCGCATAGCATTGACCTTCTATCAAACATAACACAAAAACAGCGCATAGCACTGACGTAACAATCAAACATGACATAAAAACAGCGCAAAGCACTAACGTAACCGTGATTCAAACAAAACTCAAAAACAGCGCCTAACACTGACTTAACAATTAAACATAACACATAAAGAGCGCATAGCACTGAGCAAACAGTCAAACATAACACAACAACAGCGCATAGCTCTAACGTAACAATCAAACATAACACAAAAACTGCGCACAGCACTGACCTAACAATAAAACATATCACAAAAACAGCACATAGCACTGACCTAACAATCAAACATAACACAAAAAATGGGCACAGCACTGACCTAACAATCAAACATAACACAAAAACTGCGCATAGCACTGACGTAACAAACAAACACAAAGACAGCGCATAGCTCTGACGTAACAATCAAACATAACACAAAAACAGGGCCTAACACTGATCTAACAATCAAACATAACACATAAAGAGCGCATAGCACTGAGTGAACAATCAAACATAACACAACAACAGCGCATAGCTCTGACGTAACAATCAAACATAACACAAAAAATAGCGCATAGCACTGACCTAACATTCAAACATAACAGAAAAAAGGGCATAGCACTGACCTAACAATCAAACAAATCTTAAAAACAGCGCCTAACACTGACTTAACAATCAAACATAACACAAAAAATGGGCACAGCACTGACCTAACAATCAAACATAACACAAAAACTGCGCATAGCACTGACGTAACAAACATAACACAAAGACAGCGCATAGCTCTGACGTAACAATCAAACATAACACAAAAACTGCGCATAGCACTGACGTTACAAACATAACACAAAGACAGCGCATAGCTCTAACGTAACAATCAAACATAACACAAAAATTGCGCATAACACTGACCTAACAAACAAACAGAACACAGAAAAACGGCGCATAGCACTGACCTAACAATCGAAAATAACTTGAACACAAAAACAGCGCATAGCACTGACCTAACAATCAAACAGAACTCAAAAACAGCGACTAACACTGACCTAACAATCAAAAATAACACATAAAGAGCGCATAGCACTGAGCAAACTATCAAACAAAACACAATAACAGCGCATAGCTCTTCAGTAACGTAACAATCAAACATAACACAAAAACAGCGCATGTCACTAACTTAACAATCAAAATAACCCAAAAACTGAGCACAGCACTGACCTAACAATCAAAGAAAACACAAAAAAGCACATAGCTCTAACGTAACAATCAAACATAACACAAAAACTGGGCACAGCACTGACTTAACAATCAAACATAACACAAAAACAGCGCATAGCTCTAACGTTACAATCAAACATAACACAAAAACGGCGCACAGCACTGACCTAACAATCATATGTTAACGTAACAATCAAATATTGCGCATAAGACTGACCTAACAATCGAAAATAACACAAAAACAGCGCATAGCACTGACCTAACAATCAAACATAGCATAAAAACAATGCATAGCTCTGACGAAACAATCAAACATAACACAACTACAGTGCATAGCTCTAACGTAACAATCAACATAACACAAAAACAGCGCATGTCACTAATTTAACAATCAAAATAACACAAAAACTGCGCACAGCACTGACCTAACAATCAAACAAAACACAAACACAGCGCATAGCTCAATAACGTAACAATCAAACATAACACAAAAACTGGGCACGGCACTGACCTGACAATCAAACATAACACAAAAACAGCACAAAACACTGACCTAAGAATCAAACAAATCTTAAAAACAGCGCCTAGCAATGACCTGACAATCAAACATAACACAAAAACTGCGCACAGCACTGACGTAACAATCAAACAGAACACAACAAACAGCGCATAGCACTGATCTTACAATCAAACATAACACAAAAACAGCGCAATGCTCTAATGTAACAATCAAACAAAACACAAAAACAGCGCATAGCTATAATGTAACAATCAAACATAACACAAAAACAGCGCATAGCTTTAACGTAACAATCAAACATGACACAAAAACAGCAAAGCTCTAACGTAACAATCAAACAAAACACAAAAACAGCGCATAGCTCTAACGTAACAATCAAACATAACACAAAAACAGCGCATAGCTCTAACGTAACAATCAAACATAGCACAACAACTGCGTACAGCACTGACTCCTAACAATGAAAAATATCACATAAAGAGCGCTTAGCACTGAGCGAACAATCAAACATAACACAAAAACAGCCTATATCTCTAACGTAACAATAAAACATAACACAAAACCAGCGCACAGCACTGACTTAAAAATCAAACATAACACAAAAACAGCGCACAGCTCTAATGTAACAATCAAACATAACACAAAAACAGCGCACAGCACTGACCTAATAATCCCGGCAAACATAACACAAAAACGGCGCAGAGCACTAACGTAACAATCAAACATAACACAAAAAACAGCTCAGGTTGACCTAATAATCCAACATAACATAAAAACAGCGCATAGCAGTGACCTAACAATCAAACATAACACAAAAACAGCGTATATCTCTAACGTAACAATCAAACATAGCACAAAACCTGCGCACAGCACTGACCTAAAAATCAAACATAACACAAAAAAACAGCGCAGGCTGGCCTAACAATCAAACAGAACACAACAAACAGCGCATAGCACCGATCTTACAATCAAACATAACACAAAAAAAACAGCGCATAGCACTGACCTAACATTTAATCATAACAGAACAACAGCGCATAGCACTGACCTAACAATCAACCATAGCACAAAAACAGCGCATAGCTCTAACGTAACAATCAAACATCATCAAACATAACACAAAAACGGCGCACAGCACTGACCTAATAATCCCGGCAAACATAACACAAAAACAGCGCATAACCCTAAGGTCACAATAAAACATAACACTAAAACGGCGCAGAGCACTAACGTAACAATCAAACATTGCACAAAAACAGCGCATGTCACTGACCTAACAATCAACCAAAGCTCACAAACAGCGCATAGCACTGACGTAACATTCAAACATATCTCAAAAACAGCGCATAGCACTGACTTAACAATCAAACATAACACAAAATCAGCGCATAGCTCTAAGGTCACAATCAAATATAACACAAAAACGGCGCAGAGCACTAACGTATGATTTAAACATAACACAAAAACAGTGCACAGCACTGACCTAACAAACAAAAATAACACTGCTCATTCTGGCACTGTAATTAACTCCCATAAACGTTTTGTGCGACTTGCTTTGTACCGTTACAATAGGCAATGTCACTATAACTTTTCTTGTATCGTTGCTTTAACTATAAACATTAACCATGAGCTACCTTTCCAAATGGTTGCTAGAAGTGCTAAAAGCCTTTCCGTATTGCAGCGATGCCTGACATGTCGTAGGAAACATTTCCGTGTGTATCAAATGTAGACGACCATTGCTTGTTTTAAAGAACCTGATAAAACTGCCTCCAGCGCCAAGAGCTTAAAGGCCACAACCTTCCAATTTAGGTGGCAGGAAGATATTATGTTGATTATTATTTAGACTGGAAATAATCGAATTCTGAGTTTTTTTAATATTATTATCTCGGTGCTGGATTTCTTGCATTTATGGCACTCTTGTAACCCGGCTTGACGGCTGAAGTGAGGTCTGAAAAAATCGTTGTAAATGATAAACATTTCAACCTAAACAAATGAAAACTGGTCGAAACAATGCTATATAATAGGCCTTTAATATGCCTAATTTTGAAGATCATACTTTAAATTGCAAGGATACAGGAGTCTTCACTAGTTGAAAATTGCAATACAAGGCCTTAAACTGAAACGCCAAACTCTAACCTCGAATGAAGTTCATATAACTTTACCTGATCTTTTGAAATAGTCATCGAAACGACATTTTAAATTGAAAGGGTAAGCGAGTGAACGTACTGGCATTTATTAGACGTCCATCTATCTATTGATCGCGGTAGAAATTGGATTTTACCCTTTTAAATTAGCTCTTACCCCGACTAGAGTTACTAGTGTGCCATTTTCGTCCTTTAAACGATAATAAATCATACAGGAATTGATGGATTGATCCACGATTTGCACAGAAGGTGTAAAATGCTTCAAATTTTTGATAAATAGGCTTTTTTTGGAGAACGGGAGGTAAATCAGGTTTTTCTTTAAAGGGAGACAAAATGTTACAAGAGTGCCACACTTTTCGTCTAGAGGAGAGGAGAGGAGAGGAGAGGAGAGGAGAGGAGAGGAGAGGAGAGGAGAGGAGAGGAGAGGAGAGGAGAGGAGAGGAGAGGAGAGGAGAGGAGAGGAGAGGAGAGGAGAGGAGAGGAGAGGAGAGGAGAGAGAGAGAGAGAGAGAGGAGAGGAGAGGAGAGGAGAGGAGAGGAGAGGAGAGGAGAGGAGAGGAGAGGAGAGGAGAGGAGAGGAGAGGAGAGGAGAGGAGAGGAGAGGAGAGAGGAGAGGAGAGGAGAGGAGAGGAGAGGAGAGGAGAGGAGAGAGAGAGAGAGGAGAGGAGAGGAGAGGAGAGGAGAGGAGAGGAGAGGAGAGGAGAGGAGAGGAGAGGAGAGGAGAGGAGAGGAGAGGAGAGGAGAGGAGAGGAGAGGAGAGGAGAGGAGAGGAGAGGAGAGGAGAGGAGAGGAGAGGAGAGGAGAGGAGAGAGAGAGAGAGAGGAGAGGAGAGGAGAGAGAGAGGAGAGGAGAGGAGAGGAGAGGAGAGGAGAGGAGAGGAGAGGAGAGGAGAGGAGAGGAGAGGAGAGGAGAGGAGAGGAGAGGAGAGGAGAGGAGAGGAGAGGAGAGGAGAGGAGAGGAGAGGAGAGGAGAGCGTGTATGATGGATATAAAGGATATAAACATCGAATTGTGGATAGCTGAGAAGATAAAAAAGGGACCTTACTTGACAAGCAAGAAGAGGAAGGTAGAAAAGAGGAGATTTTTTGTAAGGTTGTCTAACCTGGTCCACCTGCTCCATTTTCTGCTGCCTGGCCGCCATTTCCACGGCATGTTTTCAACACGATGTGCCCTACGAAGTTTGCGGCGTAAAATGTTTGCCTTCCAGCGTTACCACCATTACCTGTTTTCAAATCAAGTCCACGATCAGGTGCAAGAATTTATCATGAGACCTAAATCGATGTCATGTCATTCCGCAGTGAAACGACATCACAACGCCGGCATGTTACAGAAGTACTTTACCTGATCTTCCAGCGTCCCCGGCATCTCCACCATCTCCACCTTTGTCACCGGGTGTCCCCGAAATTTCTTTTGTACAACCATTCGTCGTTTTTCCGTTTTTACAGTCTGAGTCTGTCTTGTCGTCTTTCTATGTAAACAAAGTTACAGTAATTATACAGCTGTAATCTCGTTAAATAATTACTAACCTTCCAAAACCCTATTGTTCTCTGTCTGCGATATATCGACGATTGCACATGAACTACAATATCAGTGTGGAAGCGACTAAAATCGTCATTTGTAATGCAAGGAGGGTCAATAATTATAATAGATTATTACTTCGGCTCACATCATTATTGGGTATATTGCAGGCAGCTGGGGCCACCAGCCGAAGCTAGGTAATAAGCGAAGTAATTATGTGTGTACAGTCTTTTCTGCCCTATCCTTCGGCATCGCCAGAAAACACTCTACCTCGTCCTTGGAAATCGTGGATAAAAAGAAAGACCGACCTATAGCTTGACCATCAAATAATTTATTTTCTGTTGGTATACCGAGTATATAACGTCGGCCCCTTTGCTACCGTCAGCACCGTTTTGTCCTCTGTTTCCATCTCCACCACTTGTGTCAATTTTGACGTAACCCGTTAACACTTTTGCGTATACTTCAACTGTGAAGAGGGTCAAAAAATGCTTAACATTAGCAAAAAGTGTGTTATAATATATTGAAAACATGACGACAAAAAGAATCAATCAGGTCTAGACGAAACAAGTTATACATAGCCATCGAAAACTTTAGAGAAGGAACAGCCCGAAGGTCTCGGAAAGGAAGATGAAAACGGAAAATAAAAATCACGTAATTTGACGACGACGACGACGGTGACGCTGCCGATGTTAATGATATTGATATTGATAAGGAATTATCCCGAGTCTAGAAAAAAACGACATCATCATTTGAACCATGCGTTACTTATGAGTTTGAACAAGCAACTTACGTTTTTGAGTCTAATGCTTGCGTGCGCTTTGCGCATGCGCATTAGACTCTTTGTTATATGAAAAAAGCTGTTAGCAATCCCAAGGGAATGGTTCGGGATCGATAATCGTTCGCTGTAATGTAGAAAACAATGATCAGCTGCAAGAACGGACTCCGTACGGACACGCACGATTAGTTTCAATTAAAAACAGCCAATCAGCGACACGTGTTCCCACGCATAATTAAAAGTTCTTTCTCAAGTCACGATTATTCAACACTTGAACAGGACGAAATAATTTTCCAGTTAAGACATTTGTAAGCTTTTTTTGAAAATAAATCTTCGTTTTCAGTTCAGTTAAGCACTTGTGTTTTCGTCTTGCTTAAAAAGCAAGACGTCTTTGAGAAAAAATATTTCGACGGCGACTCGCGTTTATTTACACAATGCGACCAAATATTTATTTTGTTTTAAAAAATAGAAAACTTTACCTCGGTTTTTGTATTTAAGTCATTCGAATTTTGACCAATTTTTTCTTTACAGTGCAAACAAAAACCTTCAAAAATAAAAGATGTACATGGATAAATGTAAATCAAGTTACGCGACTAAATCAAAATGCGTTTGTTTGGCCGCTTTGCAGTATTACACTGTCCCGGCCTTTGCCATACACTGAAATCGAATTTCATGCTTTTACGACTCTCAGAGATCTTAAGTTCTTCTTACAGCTAGAAAAATCATAAAATGGTTACATTGATATGGAAGTGATGATTCGCGAAATTTGTACATCATGATAAACAGTCTTCGCTCCTGTGTATGGTAGCTCGATAATAATTGCCTAGTTTCCAGCGTTCAAAAGGTCATCATTATATTGACGTGAGCATTTACACCCGTTTTTAGGAAAATCTGTCACTAAGTGCTTACAGTACAATGGAGTAACAGTCACTATTTCAAGTGCTTTTATTGCAAAATCTGTTTCAAGAGTCATCATCAAAATGGTGAAAAATCTGAAAGAAAACGATGTGAAGTTCTTCAACCCTTGTTGTAATGAACATGCTTTTTGTAAATCGTCACGCAATCTTGTCCAAATGTTTAATCGTTTCTGCTTTTACGGACAATACGGAAGAAGTAACATCAACTCCTGTTCATACTTTAAATTTTGTGAAGCATATAACATTTACGACTGTTTTGTTTTCATCCATAATCATCCACGATGCCCCTAGCTTGCTATAAGCATTTTAAATTAAACTCCCGAACACAAACCTCTAACCAATTTTAACCGGCTTACGAAAACCGCGCAATGTGTATCACTATGCCATACGGCATTAGACTCATGTCACCCTTGGTGACCTATTTTTATGTTTAGGGTCAGAGTAACGCGTTCCTTAAAAACTTGTTAACTGTTTCGGTGTTTGTTAGGTACCATACCTATTGGCCCGTCTGCTCCATGCCTTCCATTGCCACCATCGGCGCCTGGTTGAAGTTTGTTGAACTTTTGCGATAAACTCGGAGCGCTGAGGTCCAACTGACTTCCTTTCATAAAAATAACTTTACGGGTGAACATTGTCAATTTCTTTATCCCACGCATTTTGATATCACCCTACAAGGAAAAGTTCAGTAGGAATAGGTTAGCCGATTCGGAAAGTTTTAATTTGATTTCAATTTGAACAGTAAAAGCCTTGGAACGATGGTTTATGATTCTTTCTTTCTTTCTTTTTCATTTTTTTCTTGTTAATTAAATTTTATAATTGTTTAGTTTTTTTGGTAATCACTTAGCACGGCTTTCTTAGAAATCAATTCTTTGTAATTAAATATATTAGTTGTTTAAATAAAATTGCCTGTCTACCTGTCTTTTTTATGTAGTTTCTGCGTATTTTAAATCACATTAAATATATTTTACTGCATCTTGATTTGCCTAAAGTAACTTTCCTTTTGGTTGACTGACTTATTGTTTATGTCAGATAGGGTAATTTACCTTTACATACACAGTGTCGGCCATGATTTCAATTTCCTTATTGTTGGGCTGTTCCTGAGTATCATTAAAGTTGATATTTTTCTTTGTTTTGAGATGGTCTTGTACAAAATCCATATGAACAGTCCGACCAAGAATCTGGTATCCGCGCTCTTTTTGAAAGAAATCACCATAAATGCTAAATTAACCAAGGTTCATCAACATATCTGTGTAATTGATTCGCGTGTTAAGCGAATTGATATGATAAAGATTACTGAATTAATGAAATAGTAAACACACGAAAAAAAAAGATCGATACTACTTTAACAAATACGTTTTCTAAACCATATCTAGAAGAAGTTGACAAACTAAAAACAGCTTGTCAGATCTGCTCTTGAACAGCAGTAAACGTGGTTTAAAAATGTTCATTCTCGATAAATTTCTTGATTTGTACTTTTATACGTCTCGTGCCTCATCAAAAGTAAGAAAAAAAAAAACAATAAAAAAATAAAGAATTCAAGTACAATTATGTTTTAACACCTCTGCTTTACAGAAGGTACATAACCCATTGAAAAAAAGCAACGTCCACTTTCTTATTCACTACCTGATCTCAATGGAATAACTGCTGGTGTTTCAAACCAGTTCATAGGAACATATGTAGGATCCCCTTTGTAAGATGCTGGAGCATAGGACCATATTCTACAACCATCTTTTGAGGATAAAAATAAGATAAAAAGAAATAAGTTAAATGGAAGGTGTGTAACTGATATAAAATAACGATTAAAAATAAATACATGAAAAGCCCGTGGTGTAAACGCGTACAGGAAACAAACGTACTTTAGCAATATTAACAACTGGAAAAGAAATTACAGTAATAGTAGCCTTAGGTTTGAAGTACTTGTTTCCAGAATCATCATTACAGAATCATCTGTCGAGACCATCGTCAGTCATAACAGGGTTAAACTACCAGATATTTGACGTTGTAATTTATTTTTAAATATTCAGAATCCATTCAGAAAATTACGAAATGTTTACTTGACTTGCTCCAAGTCGCACGTCAGATTCGAAGGAAATCACTGGTTACCAAAACGGAGGGCGTGCGCGGGCATGAAAAACAAAAATGGCGAAAGATCGTGGCGGAACGAGCGACTTGTCTCACCTGCAGCGCACCAATTCTGAAATGTGGCGTCACCGGTGGATTTTTCCACCGGTGACGCCATCAAGATTATGTCAATCATATTACTGCGCGCGAACTTACTGAGCGCGCGCTGCTCGCCGATTTGGCACGCTCTGCGTGCGAGACACGGTTGCATGTTTACCTATTTAGCAGACTTATTTCCTTCTCACATCGGCAGTTAAACCAGATTCGATTTCCTGCAAGTGACACAAGGCGCTCGTTCGGAGCCATTTCTCGACGCACAAACAAAAAAATTTCCCGCGGTCACTCGCACGCAATTTCAAAGCGAGCTTACTCAATTAACTCTATCGAAACGAAACGAGTGATTTGGATCAAGTCTACATGTTTACCTGCCTCGATGGCAAAAATGCCATGGTGTAGTAACCAAGCCTTGAAATATTATATTCACTGCCTAGCGCAGTGATATAGCACCATAAATCAGACCAAACAGTATGACTTATTATTTTTTTATCAGAGGGCACGGTAACGAATCCTGCAATCTGATTGGTTCTTAGCGCGGGCAAGATTCTCCTATATCTGCCCACGAGCCACGGTAACGCTTTCGTGAGTTTTTGTCTTGTGTTTACGAAAATTGAAACAGTTTTTTGTGCGCAAATTTAAGCTTTTATAGGCTAAAACTCGCTACTTCATGGAGTCAGACAGCCCTGAATGGCATAGTGAGAGCGAATTTTATTATCCCGATGAGGTAGACGAGAACGTGAACACTGAAAACATTGACAAATGCAAGCAAGTCAACGAAGCGACCGACAAACAGCAACAGTTCTTGGCTGAAGTGCATAATTTTATCGAAGAACAAAGGTCTGAATACACGAAGAAAAAGACTCTGTATGACATAAATGTTTGGAAACGATATCTAACTTCAGCTGGCGAAGAGCGAAACATTGAAGACATACCTGCAAAGGACCTCAACCTTCATATTTCCCGTTTCTTCGTAGAGATAAAGAAGAAAGATGGCGGCCAGTACGAGCCAACGTCACTAACTTCGTTTCATCGAAGTCTACCACGGTATTTGAACGACCACGGTTCAACCCTCAATATCCTGAAAGACAAGGAGTTCTCCTTGTCCCGAGATGCCCTTTCCTCAAGAAAAAGGCAGTTATTACGCGATTTCGGCAAGGGAAATCGCCCACAAACCGCTCGTCCTTTGACAGATGCAGAAGAAGACTTGATGTTTGAGCGAGGCGAATTTGGCGACCAAGATCCTGAAGTCCTGCAAAGAACCGTCTGGTGGCTCTTGTCACTCCACTTCGGGTTCCGAGCACGTGATGAGAGTCGAAAGCTGAAGTGGGGTGATGTGAAGCTCCAGATTAATGGTGAAACCGGCAATGAAGAACTGGTTTGGAAAGCGGAGAGAGGATCAAAATGCCGCAGTGGCGAAGGACCTGGCCGGCCATTCTCTCCAATAGCACAAGCAAGCAACAACACACGCTGCCCTGTTTTCTTTTACAAAGCCTTCAGAAGCCATCGTCCGACAGAGATGAACAATCCAGAGTCACCATTCTACCTGGCAATTAAACACAAACGAAAACCAAGCGATGCAGTATGGTATATAAATGCTCCGCTCGGAAAGAATTCTATCGGACAGTTTCTGAAGACGGCGGCAAAAAGAACGGGATTACAAGGGAACGTAACAAATCATGCAGTCCGAAAAACATCCATAGGCCGTCTACTGGATGCAGATGTCCCTCCTAATTACGTGGCACAACTAAGCGGCCATAAAAATCTGAAGAGTCTCGATTCGTACAAATCTGCTTCTCTCACCCACCAGCGGAAAATGTCACTCGTACTGAGCCGCTCAGAGCACATGGAACACAACGCAAGCACCACGACAAGCAACGCGCTTGCAGTAGCTACAGCATCTGCCAGTACAACCGAGCCCAATACTTCAGTTTATCCTCCAGAAACTCCAGGAGCAGCATCAGCGAAGGGTTTGTTCTCTGGCGCCACAATTGGCAAAATAGAAGGCTGTTCATTCACCTTCAATCTTGTTGATGAATTAAAGCAAGGCAAAAATCCGAAAAAACGCCGCATTATTATTGACTCTGATTCTGAATGAAAAACACTTTCACACACGCTGAAGTTTGACTTTTGTACCGACAAATTTTTGTATGTGGTTCAATTAACTTTTACATCTCGGTGCATCCATAGCTTTCCAGATGTATATTATAAATTTTCAATGACATTATATTCTGCGCAATTTCAAACGCGGTTGATGCCACACGGCATTTTGATTGACAGGTCGTTTTTTTGACAAGGAATCCATTAAAGTGCAACAACAAATCCATTTAAGTGCAAAAGCGTATTTCAAAACGGTTTTTATTAGATGAGAAAGTTGAAAACTATATTTAAATAAAAATATTTCCTCTTTGAAACTGTCAGTTTGTCGTAGTTTACTGCATTCGCGAAGCGCGATGTGTGTGCGGAAAAGGTCATCATGAAAGTGATATGAAATGGAGCAAAAAAAATAAATAAGTTATTTACCGGCTTAGGGTCGGTCCGTATAGTGAAAAACTGTGACCTCGGCCTTGAAAATGCATTTTCAAGACCTCGGTCACAGTTTTTCACTATACGGACCTCCCAGCCGGCAAATAACATATATTTCTTTTATTCACTTTTGAAATTATACTAAAAGCATATATGCTGAAGCTGTTAAACGTCCAAACCTCATTCACAATAATTTTACAAATAAGACAAAATTGAAACTTCAAAGAAATAAAAGGCTTTACCGGAGTTGACTTGCTTTGTCTAAACCCTAATTCAAAGATGGTAATAGCTTGAAAGTGTCGATATAATTCTGAGTACCTAAATGAGGGGGGGGGGGGGGGGGGGGGGGACTTTTTTTAGTCAAAGTTATTTTTTTTTCTAGCAAAATGTGTAATGGTAAAAATGTTTCTATTCATTCTCCAACTGCAACTGAAATTGGTTGCGGTAATCTTCCTCTGCGGTCACCCTTAAGGAGAGCAAACAGGTGCCTTTTCACCATATTTTGCATATGTTAACTGTATTCTTAAAATTATTAAATATATCTTGGTATCGGAGCAACCTATTTGTTTTTCGATACGTTTTTTTTTTTTTCAAGGAAATTCGACAACAGGCAAAGTTAACAATAAACATAAAGGAGGCTTTTACCGGTAACAAAACAAAAACCAATATCAATGAATTTTAAATTCCGAAAAAAGTCTTCTTTTAACGGCAGTTCGGAAAGGACAGGTAGAAACGGAATTGATCTGTGTTGCTCTATTACACTCTGTTTCAGTAATTAAACCATTTATTTGCGAACTGACGAAATCAATATGTTCACGCCGTACTGTGTTATTGTCCTCTGTCGATATGATACAATCTCCTTCCTAGTAAGTCTAGTTCCCACATTATTCACTATGATCAAAACGCATTCGTCAAGGGTCGGACTATTTTCGATGCAGTCCGTACTATCAATGATGTTATTGATTAATTCGTTTCCATCGACGGATCCATAGCCCTCCCCCACATTATTCACTATGATCAAAACGCATTCGTCAAGGGTCGGACTATTTTCGATGCAGTCCGTACTATCAATGATGTTATTGATTTCACAAAACTAAAAAGCTACAGAGGTATTCTGACTGCTATAGACTTTGAAAAAGCTTTTGATTCGCTTAATTGGGACTTTCTTTTAAAATCTTTAGAAACCTTTGGCTTCGGAAAATCTTTTATTGCCTGGATAAAAACATTTTATAATAACACATCAAGTTGTGTAATCAATAACGGTTTTGCCACTTCCTCCTTTCAACTCATGCGGGGTGTTCGCCAGGGAGACCCACTTTCCCCATTTCTTTTTATTATCGCTCTTGAGACCTTGGCAGTCAACATCCGCAATAATAAACAGATAAAGGGTATATCCGTCGATGGAAACGAATTAAAACTAACAATTTTTGCGGACGATATGACATCGTTTGTTCGTGACAGAGCCTCTTTCTTTGTTCTCATGAACACTGTCAAGCTTTTCGGCAGATACGCTGGTTTAAAAATGAACCACGAAAAAACTGAAATCCTTCCACTAGGTAATATGGTGCTACACCCCCAGGATTTCGGTGTGGAAGAGATTAAAGACGTTGTTAAGATTCTCGGTGTCTGTTTTACTAACGACCACCTATTGTTTGATAAAAGAAACTTCGAGTCAATTGAAAAAAGTGTCAAAGAATTTCTGCAAGGTTGGAGTTGGAGAGGCCTCACAATTATCGGCAGAATACAAGTAATCAAATCGTTCGTTATTCCAAAAATCCTATACCGCGCAGCCTTGGTTTCTTGTAAAAAAGATTTCATTAAAAAACTAAATTCGCTCATCTACTCGTTCGTATGGAAAGGTAAAGATAAAATAAAACGAACGGCGCTTATTAATCCAGTTGAGAAAGGAGGTCTAAACATGCCTGATATCGGGTCAATGATCTCTGCACAGAGAATAATATGTATAAAAAGATATTTAGATCCGTACACCGCAGGCTGGAAATTTTTTTTAGATACGTATCTTAAAAGGGTGGGAGGCAAATTCCTATTTCATTGCAATTTTGACTTTGAAAGGCTATCGGTAGTTACTCCGATCTTCTATAAGGAATGTCTAATCCTATGGTCCTCTATGAATAAAACAGATCCCTCTACACTGGAAGAAATTTCTAATGAAGTAATATGGAACAACAAGTACATCTGTATTGAAGGTAAATCTGTCTTCAGCGCCAAAATACGTGAACATGGTTTATATAAAGTTGGCGAGCTCTACGACTGTGCGGGGGAGCTTGTGTTTAAAAAAGAACCTTTGCGATCGGCTCTTTCACCCATAGACACTTTCTTACTGTTCAGTATATACAAGGCTCTTCCATTACATTGGCGAAATACTTTATACGCAAACAGAGGTCTTATACCTTTTCACACACATCCACTAAATCTCTCCACTTTTCATATCAAAATTAACAACGAAGAAAACGAAGTAGAAAAATTGCAATCAAAATCTTTGTATAGCAGCCTGATCTCTAAAATTGTACGTGCGCCCGCTGCCATAAAGAAATACGAAGATCTTTTTTAATACCGAGTCTTTTCAATTAAACTGGAAAGACATATTCCTTTTACCATTCCAAGTAACCTTGAGTACAAAACTACGCGAATTTCAGTACAAAATATTAAATAGGATTCTCTACACAAACAAGTCGCTTCATAAATTCAAAATAGTCGACTCCCCATTATGTTACCTATGTAAAGCGGACATAGAAACTATAGAACACTTCTTTTTCTATTGTCCACGAGTTAGGATGTTCTGGAATGAAGTTGTGAACTTGTTTAGAGACCAATTAAAAGTCTCTAAGGACTTCGAGATCACAGATGTTTTATTTGGAATAAGTAATAAAGAAACTCACAGTTCTTTGATGAACTATATCATTCTTGAAGGCAAATATCTCCTGTATCTTTTCAAATTAAATGACAAATTTTTATCACCAAGACTTTTATTAGAACGTATTAAGAATACTTACAAACTGGAACGTTTCATTGCGAGAGAGAACAATAATCTAAATTACCATTATACGAAGTGGGAGCCTCTGCTCCCTCTATTATCACCTTAGGTTTAATTAAATCCTTTTTAATTGTCACCCTTTCTTTTTCTTATTCTTATTGTAGTAAATTAACCAAAAATTACCTGTATCTGTACCCACTGTCGGAGGCAGTTTGTTTGTTTTTGTTTTTGTTTTTTTGTTTTTATTTGGTCCTTTCAATTTGTACTAAGTTTAAGTCACGTTGTGCAAGGCTTGTTTGATATTGTAATTCGTTTGTGTCTGTAGCATTGTCATTAGGTTCTTGTATGTATTATTGTCATTGTAATTTCTAAAAAAAAAATAAAATACAAAAAAAAAAAAAAAAGTCTAGTACACAGGCTATCTCCTTCTATAATTTGTTATGTTCCCTTCATTTCTAAACGATGTTATCTCGCAGGTTAATTTACAATCTAATAAATGATGGACAGAAAAAGAAAGCTTCGATCCGAATAAAAGAAAAAAATCCTACAAGATAAAGTAAATAAGAATGATAGGTATTTTCTTAATAAATAATAATTATATCAAACGAAGGTCAAATGTTGTAAAAAAAAGCTGGAATTTTGACAAAAATGTGGAAGAAAATGGTGTTTGTGAGTTTTTTGTTAAAATCGTTAGAGATTAAGCATTCTTCAGATGTGAAAAACCAGGAATACAAAACAAGAGATCATAAAAAATCAACTAACCCTGTCCGTATCCAAAATCCAAGACTGTAAGAAAGAGAACAATTGTTAGGACTTTGGAAGGATCCATTGATTTTCCTTAGACACTGTAGTGAAACAACAGTATCCTATAAGAAAGATCAATGATCGGAAGCAGCAATAACTGTGGACGCCTCCCGCAAATGAAATAGGTCTGTCGATGTATCTACGTAAGATTCACACAAGTAGAACAGCTTTGCGCGAAAAAAAAATATATGTCATATTTCTGACAGGTACAAGATGGTGGAGATATTTATAAAATGCTTTGCAGTTTCACCTTTTAACAAAACGAAATTTGTGACATGTTTTAGCTATTGTTTATATTACAGACACCTTGCATCTGATTGTTCTGAAATAAGTCATTTTTACTTGCTCAGGCTTTTAAAGATATACCGTAGATAAACTTTGCATCCTAAAATGAATTCAATGATCTACACAAAATCTCAACAATCGATGGCACAACATCAAGAAGTTCAGTGTAACTTTAACTTGAATAAACTGAATATTGCCAAAGAATCATGTTCACCAATATTTAACCTATAATCAAAATAAACAAAGATCGAGCGCTTTGCAGGTTAGAGAAGCGTGCCAAAATATGTTTTAAACATAATTGTTGTTTTTGCAACAGTCTAAAAAGCTCAAAATTGTTAAATTCTACTTGACTTCAAAACAGATAAAGACAGAGGAAGGCTCTTGAGATTAAGTTTTCACAACTGTATAGAAAACTTTACAAAACACTTTCAAAAATAGATTTATGAATGCTAATAAAACGAGATCTAGATTGCATGCCCGCGCAACTTGCCGCTGCCGGCTTTACCACTCGTTTATCGCGCTTGTTCGCTGTCGTGTTCGTCCCCAAGGATTTAAATGAAAAGAATGATTGCAGTCTAGAAAAAACCTTGTATTATGAATTTCTAGTGAACGAACCAAAACCCCTTTCATTCTGAATCTGATTTACCACACTCATTCATGCGTTACAAATTCACCTGCGATTACTCTAACTTCCGCGAAGAATCTCTCCGACCAATTTTTACTCTCCTTGAAGGCTACCATACAAGTAAAAATATGTAGCTTTAAAATAATATATGGTTTTCCAGTACATCTCAACTAAGAAGCCAAAACTATACAAAGGTATGTTTTCATTGCATTTATTTGCAAGCGATTATTTCTTGTGGACAGAAGGATGTATTCAATCAAAAACGTCGTAATTTCAACCGTTAATCAGTTAATGGGCATGGGAAAATAATATAGAGAGAACCAAAATCAACCACCAGTCAAACTATGTCTGTGTTGGAAATTAAATGGTAAGGGGAATGATATATCAATATATTTCAATACAAGTACCGTCGCCTCCTGGAAGAACACCATCAACCACCCGCCTACAGACGCAATTGTTATCACTGAGAAAAGAGAGAGGTCACAGCGACAATTTAAACAATTATCACATCAACACATCAACGAAATCTTAAAAATTATACGAGAGGCTCGAACGTTGCTAACCATGCTTGGCAAAATAATCACTCAATTGACTTTGATGGCGCTACCGTGATAGACAAAGGCAATTACCGCATTCGAAGAACACTAGAATCTTGGCACACTGCCAAAACTGTCGGCGCAGACAATAACTCCAAACCGTTACCTAGACAATATTCTATCTTATTGTAATTCTTAATTTGTCTGTTTTTGTCCTTTTTTAGCTTTTTACACTTCTATTGTATTTTATTTCTTAATTATTTTCACACCCTCCCTTGTATATATTTCCACCACGCGCTTTATCTTTTTTACATTCGTCAAAGGCTATAGAAAAATAGCCGAAAGCTCATATTTTTTAACTTTTTAAACCAGAGAACGCTATTTTACACTTTTAATATGTCTCATCCTGGTTGCAGTTCAATTTTTAACTTCTAATAGTGTCAGTAAGTAGATAATTAACTCTAAAGGTAATTTAGATTACTGCAATTAATTTGGGAATTTCCTTTTTTGATCGTTTTTCTGGAAAAAAAAAATCGCAATGGGTACACAAACATTAAATTTACGCCCTTTGGATTACGTCACTCTTGTTTTAAACGATATCGACTGAGCTAAGACGACAGACGGTAACAGAACGTGGGTTTTTGACAATTATGATGAATATTTGGGAAACGACAATGAATGAAATACCACACCTGAAAGTAGAGAATTTAAAAACAGTGTCTGTTGTTAAAATGCCACAGTAAACAATTCCCACCGGAGCCCTTACTCTCAATCACCCCAGTTATAGTTAAGTTATGGGAACGAGGCAACTCCGAAGATGAGAGAGAGCGAGAGCTCCAATACGGCAAGTACAGAGGTCATCGCTGCCGGGAGGTGGGTGGGTCGCCAATGCTTCAGTCCTCCAGCACTTCACGAAAAGACAGAATACACGTGTACTGAGAAGCTATATATATACGTGTACATAGTCAGCGGCATGGCTTGCAGTTGCCAAAGTAACTGGGCACGTGGAATGGGAAATTACGGTATTTGTTCGCGCGGGCCCCGGTGAGAATAGTAAACAATTCCCACCGGAGCCCTTACTCTCAATCACCCCGGTTATAGTTAAGTTATGGGAACGAGGCGACTCCTACGGTACCCGCTCACGTAAGCCCCAAGCTAAGAACAGCCAACCTCGTTCCGATGCTCTCTTTCTTTTTGCCTTCTTTGTTAAGTGTGTGATTTCTCGGTACATTTTCTTAAACTTGAAAGAAAACAAGAGTCTTCCTCCCAAAATTCAGAAAGCGTGTAAGCATTTACAATAACATAATAACGGCAAGACACTAGTAAAACATAGCAAAATATGTCACTAAAACGAAACTAAAGGAAACAGCAACAAAAGCAAGCAAATGGGCATTTCTAACTGAGTGCTGGGGCCCGCCATGCGGGGTTTTCCCCATACCAAACGCAATATCAGCTACCAAAAGATTAAAGCTCGAAAAATACCACAACCTCGAGATCAAAACCGAAGTGAGCTCCCCGGAGTCAACCAGGACCACGAAAATAGTATATAAACGGTGTCTCAAAGATAACAAAAACGACTTGGAAGTGGAAAAACCAACCACACGGCGAGCCCCGAAATACCCCGTCTAGGACAGAGTGCAAGGTTTTAGATAAACCCTTTCGGGACAAACCGACGCGGCGGTTAATCGCGCCTCCAGATACAACGATAAGAAGTGATCTTTTTGTATTTTTCCATTTCATTTTTCCTCTTTTTTAGTTCTCTTTTCTCGTAACTCATCTTGGGTTGAGAACTTGGGTCTTTTTGTTGATCTATTCATTTCTTTTCTCCTTTTTTTTCTTTTTTTACCTTCTCATTTCTTTTTCTTACTTCTTCTTTCTCTTATTTTTATCTCTTCATCTCTTTTCTTTTTTTTTTCCTTTTCCTCTTTTCTTTTTCTTACTTCTTCTTTCTCGTATCTTTTTTATCTTTTCATCTCTTTTCTCTTTCCTTTTCTTTTTCTTCTCTCCTTTTCTTTTTCTGACTTCTTCTTTTTCTCATTTTTTTTTTAACTTCTTCTTTTCCATCTCTTAATTTCCATTTTTTTTCCTTTTTTGTACTTTTTCCCATGTTTAAGCTTCTCCTCCTTCCTCCACTTCCTGTTTACGCTTTTTATATTGTCTGTTCCCTAAATAATGTAATTAAACAATAACACAAGAAAAGACAAACAATACTGACAGCTAACGAAGGGACAATAGGAAAGTAGAACAAAAGGTGAGATCGCAACGCAACCAAAAAGGTGTGACAAACTAGTTGAAGAGGTAAACAACAAGCAATGAAATATAAAATACGAGAAACTACGCCAGAAATAAACTAAATACTGAAATACCATGCAAAATTACCGATAAAAAAAAAATAAAATAAAAAAATGTAGAACAAATACCAAAGAAAACACTAAGGGGGGATGAATGAAAACACGTGGCGTGAGACAACGCGACGAAAACTAAAGGCCATGAAACGAAATATAGGGACAAAAAACCGAGTAATGAATAAAACCTTAAAAACAAACAAACAGACAATAAAACCAGATAGGATAAGTAGAACCCAACTAAAAATACAGAAAACAGGTAAAGGGAAGAAACGAAAAAGCGAGGAAAGGGCCGCGAATGAGACAAATACACCATAACTCGGGACGCGAAGGTAGCTTCACAAACACCGCAAACAACACAATGCAAAATAAGTCAAATAGGCTAAAACCGTATAACAAACTAAACCTGGTTGAGGAACGGGAGACTAACATGCGAGCGAAGACCCAGATAACAGACCTCGGACTCTTCCCTGTAGGAATTGCTAGAGCGCTAGCGGGTGGTGTATTTGCAGTTGGCACGCTTGAAATAGAGAAGCAGCGGCGAAGTGAGGATAAACATATTGAACGTATAAACGAGTCAGACGAGTAGTAGCCAAAACTCCAGGATAAGAGCACCAGGGCTTGTGTAATGGGCAGACGGAGGGCGCAGCGATGACGCTAGAGTAAACGAGGATTCGATGCAAAAGTACGCCAGCACTTCACGAAAAGACAGAATACACGTGTACTGAGAAGCTATATATATACGCGTACATAGTCAGCGGCATGGCTTGCAGTTGCCAAAGTAACTGGGCACGTGGAATGGGAAATTAGGGTATTTGTTCGCGCGGGCCCCGGTGAGAATAGTAACATTAATGATCACTGCCTAATGGGCGCGAAGAAGCAACGACTTCTTGATTGGAATGTAAACGCGCGAGCAGGGTACCAAGGATAACTTATCGAAGCGAGAAAGTTTGGTTATGATTTCAGCATACTTCCTCCCTTGAAGACTCTAGTGGAGGGGCAGGGGGGTCCATTGGAATCCCGACGGAGGAAAGAGACCAGCCCAAAAATAACCCGGCAGGTTTCTATTTTTTTCCGTTCTGGCAACTTTTTTTAGCAGTTTTTAGACAAAAGATTTCCGAAGATTCTCCAATTGTTGTTCGAAAGCCATACGAATGTTTCAAATTTTTCGAACTTTTCCAAAGATAAACGAAGGAAATTTCGATAGTGCTTGAAGTGACTTAAAAGATGGAATATCTTGACAAACCAATTAAACGAAATGACCGCAATCCGAAGGGTCCACTTCAGACAGAGCTGTGCAAATGATATTTTCTTTTAATTATATATTTTTAATTAAATTATCATTTTTTTTTCTTTGATCCTATTTTAAAATTTCATTTAATTTGTATATCGTAATCCGCTTATAAGACCTGGACTTAAACAACTTCATAAGATGTTTTGAGTGAGCTTGATATCGGAGGGGGTTATATCCGGGAGGGCTAATAAGCGGATTAAAAAAAACACACACACGTTTCAAAACGAACCAGGGGAGTGTTGACCGTAAAACGTTTTAAAAACGCATAATAAAGCGACATTCATCCCTGCTCAGTACTGTTATCCGGTATAAGGGGCTTATATCGGGGGGGGGGGGGGATAATATTTTTATTTATTGTTTTACACACTCCGCATTTTCGGAACAGCCGGTTGCTCGTAGCAGAAAAAAATCGAAAATGTAGTCGAATATGTATCACACCTGTGTGAAGACTCAGCATAAGGCAAAATGTCTTATGCCGCGTCTTTACACTGGTCGTGTGTACATTAAACGTCGTGCAACAAAATAATGTGCTAAGTTGATTACATTCTATATGGTATCGTTGCCTTTGAAAAAGACGAGCTTCTTGGCCATAGACGAACATGGATGTAAC
Organism: Oculina patagonica; assembly: GCF_052425735.1. NCBI lineage: Eukaryota > Metazoa > Cnidaria > Anthozoa > Scleractinia > Oculinidae > Oculina > Oculina patagonica. The sequence goes on along the minus strand of NC_135759.1, from coordinate 9,517,910 downwards.
CACTAACTCTCTGAAGTTTATTATCGAAAAGTGTCAAATATATATCGCTAAATTCATATATGGCAACAAGATGGTTATTACCTTGTGGCAAGTTAGACAACAGATGTTTGCTGAGACAGTTTGTGTACAAGTGCTTTTCATCTCGAACATCTGAACGAATGAACAATTATTCAGAAAAAAATAAAATTTCGACTTAAACAGCAATCTGACCACAGGTAACCAAAGCGTACTATGAGAGTTTGTATGGATGTACTAAGAAGGCTTGTATGGATTTAAAATAAAGATGAGAAAAAATATATCTTTTTACCGGTGAAAAGTTATAATGAAACTTTAAACCTTACCTGATGTCACGTTTTTGTATTTCTAGTGCTTTAGAAAGTCATACGCGCGATTTTCGTCTTAACCGTCTGTTGCGTACTAAAAGAAAGACAAGGTAGGAAAGCAAATTCGAAAGGCGAACGCAGGCCTCTTCGAAAAACTCGCTAAAAGTACCTCAAAACCGGACCTAACTCGATCTTTTCCCTTCACGATCCAAGAGCGATAATTATTCCATCTTTCTATGTAATTGAATTGCATTCAAGTTGAAGTTTGGAGCCAAGAACTTCATTTGAATTCACAACTTCGGCACAAATCGGGCGCCATTACGGCCGTGAAATTCAAATGCGAGCACCTAGCTAACGGTCGAGCCTAGGGCGAGTACAAAATCCACCCCATCTGGGGGAGACAGAGGAGACCTCTTGTAAGCACCATCTCATGCTCACTACAACCACTATAAGTTAATTTTTGTAACGGCGGGTAAACCCAAACGTCGGCAACCCATTCAATCAACATTCAAATCTGTGCACCGTTCCGAACGTTACAAAAATTAACTTATAGTGGCTGTAGTGAGTATGAGATGGTGCTTACAAGAGATCTCCTCTGTCTCCCCCGGATGGGGTGGATTTTGTACTCGCCCTAGGCCCGACCGTTAGCTAGGTGCTCGCATTTGAATTTCACGGCCGTAATGGCGCCCGATTTGTTCCGAAGTTGTGAATTCAAATGAAGTTCTTGGCTCCAAACTTCAACTTGAATGCAATTCAATTACATAGAAAGATGGAATAATTATCGCTCTTGGATCGTGAAGGGAAAAGATCGAGTTAGGTCTGGTTTTGAGGTACTTTTAGCGAGTTTTTCGAAGAGGCCTGCGTTCGCCTTTCGAATTTGCTTTCCTACCTTGTCTTTCTTTTAGTACGCAACAGACGGTTAAGACGAAAATCGCGCGTATGACTTTCTAAAGCACTAGAAATACAAAAACGTGACACCAGGTAAGGTTTAAAGTTTCATTATAACTTTTCGCCGGTAAAAAGGGATATTTTTCTCAACTTTATTTCAAATCCATACAAGCCTTCTTAGTACATCCATACAAACTCTCTTAGTACGCTTTGGTTACCTGTGATCTGACGAGAAAAGAGAAGCGATAAAAGAACTGACGAAATTTGTTAGACTCAAGCTTGCGTTGGTCTTTTTGCCATCACTTAATGCAGGTTTGTAGTTTAATTAGAAAATGATGTTATTTTCGATATTTTTTTTTCTGGTTTAAAGATTTCTTTATTTGCGACAAAAGCGTAACACTGATATCATTTTTTTTTTAATGTTAATGTTTTTAAAACGCATCGAAGTTAATGAATGAATAAAAACAATTGGCAGATAATAACTGTCTAGATTCAATGACAATAGGGGGAAAGGGAGGGAAAAATTAGCCTACCTTGTCCGAATGCCAAACCCAACATTTGAACAAAAAGAAAGATTGATATAAATTTGGAAGGATTCATTGCCAATAGATCTTCTGAAACTCTATATGTAAACGCAGATCTCTGTCAACAAAACTCGAACGATCTTGAGCAGCTATTACTGCAAGTAAGGCAGTAGTTAAAGTATTTCCATGAGAGCAGAGTTACGTCATAAAAGACGCCAGGCATTTTTTGGATAGAAATAGTATATGGATCGTTTTTAAAAGAGTTAAACGGCATAAAATGATATTAACCACCTTTGATTTTCATTATTAAGTTATTACGGAAAAGTGTTTATACCGCTAAATTCATGTTTAGGCAACATAATGGTTTTAAAATTAAGGCAAGTAAGACCTCCGATATATTTCGAGAGAGTGTGTGCATGTGTTTCTTTGTGTTTCTTCTCAATAACCGTGAAATTATTTGTTTAAGTTGAGAGCTATTTTATGTCCAACATAAGATCATAACAGGTCATCGAGAACAGTGACATTAAGGTACCTGTAAACTCTCTCGTTTTAAGCCACTTTTAAAAATGCTACAGCGATCTAACTTTCTTTTCTTGAGTTATAATGCAGGGTTCTATTCCATTTGATTAGTTTAAACTAAGAATACACATTTTTTAATCCACGGAACGACCATTTATTCAATTGTGGAAATTGGACGACAGTATTATTTTTTCATTCAAAATAGTTAATAAGCAGAAAAAAAATGAACAGAAAAGAAAGACAGAAAAACTTTTACAGGAATCTGTCTTTCAGTCTATCCAATGGTAAAAAATTGAAAAAAATAATGGAAACTTGATATTATATTTAACCAAAACGTTTTTTTTAACGGCCAGAATGAACATAAGACGACGGCACATCAATTATGCTAACTAGAAACATATCAAGTCTCAACAACACCTTCTAATAGAATTGATAAAATTCACTAGACGTAAGTTGTCACTTGTCTTTTTGCTTTCTCATGTTACATGTTAAGGAAATTATGTCGTTCTCCCTATTTTTTTTCTGGATGAAAGATTCCACACGTTCTAGAAGTTTAAGAATGAATAAAAACTTAAAAAAGCGAGACAATTGACAGAAGATAAACACTGTCTAAATGCCTCCGACAAAAGGAAAACGAAAAAGAAGAAACAAGCCTACCTTGCCCGAGTGCCAAATCCAGCGTTTGAACAAAAAGAACGACTGATAGAACCTTGACATTCATTTCCAATGGATCTTCTGAAACTCTTTTTGTAAAGGAAGTTCTCTTTCAACAAAACTCAAACGATCTGCACGCCGAGCAGTTATCACTACAGATAATATAAACGTATTCTTCTATTTAAGGTATTTCAAGAGGGCAGAATTACGTCATAAAGAATGCCTAGCATTTTTTGAACAGAAAAATAATACTGTTGTTTTTAATAAAGTTAACTAATGAAAGATAAAATTAATCGTCATTTATTAATCCTCATTTTACATGTTAAGTTAGTATCGAAAAGTGTAAAATTTCGCTAAATTCAAATGAAGAAAACGGGATGGTCATAACCTTGTTGCAAGTTTTGTGCACCGGTGCCTTTTTGTTTCTTATCAAGCACCCGACAGTTATTTGCTCAAGGTGACAGCCGTTTCATTTCTATAACATAAGATTATAGCAGGTCCTCGAATATCTGATAACTATTTCGTTTGAAATCCACCTTAATGCGACAGCGATATAATTTTCTGTTCTTTTATTATAATGTAGGATTCAATTCCATTTGATTTGTTTAAAACTTAGAAGCCACATTAACGGAACGACCATTATTCAGTTGTTGAAATTGAACGATAGTGTCATATTTTTTTACAAAATAGTTAATAAACATAAAAAAGGCTAAGAGAAAGACAGAAAGAATTTCAAAAGAATCTTCTTTTCAGCCAATTCAATTGTAAACATGGCAAGAATATCGAAAACTTGATATTTGTTTAGCCGTTGCGGTTTTTTTAACCGCCAGAATGGACATAAGACGACGCGCGGTATAGAGAGCAGAATTACGTCACGAAAAATGTCTAACATTTTGTGAGCAGAAATAGAGTATGGTTTGTTTTGACGGAGTTAACTTATGGTGGACAAAATTAATGATAATTGCCAATCCTAATTTTATCGAAAAGTATTAAAATCGCCAATTTCATAATTATATAGGCACTAGAATGGCTATTACCTTGTGGGAAAAGACAACCCATATATTTTGAGACAGTTTGTGCACGGGTGCCTCTGTGTTCCTTCTCGTCACCTGACAACTATTTTCTCAAGGTGACAGTTCTTTTCTTCCGTTTGTAAGCCACCTAAAGCAATCTAAGCAATATTGGTTTCTGTTTTTAAATTAAAATGCGAGGTTCCATTAATTCTGATTAGTTTGAAACTTCGAAGCCACATTTTTAAACGGAACGACCATTATTCAGTAATAGAAATCGATATGACAGTATTAGTAACAAAATAGTCATATAAAGACCCGCAAAACCCACAAAGGACTTCAATTGTTCTTGATCACTGCTCACACCATCTCAGCGTGGAAAATAAAGAAAGGTACGTCCCCCGTTTTGTATAAAGCAAACATAGCTCTACTATTATTTTAACTACGTGTAAATTTAATTTTAATTTGTGGTTACGAACTATCTTCACTCTCGAAAATGAAAAATAATTCATAGTGATCGTGGGTCAGGTTAAAAAATTCGCAAAGCCGCTCCGGATAGGAAAAAACCGGACCGGCGGAACGCGCGTCAACAGCCAATCAAATTCAAGGATTCCGGATTCCGGACCGGAAAGATGCTTCAGAAAAAATATGTTTATTCTTCCTCGCGGAATGCATAATTATTAACTTGCTTAGATTTCGTGACGATTTCCTAATCAGCCGTTAAGTGATTAACTCATTTTAAAATAAAGTATCAGGACAACAGATTCACATTTGTCCTAAAATGGTTCATGAACTACTTAAAAGGACTAGATTAATTTCCACGTGATTATGTTAATGAGAATATACATAAAACTATTAGAGACAGTTGAGAGAGCAGGTAAAGCAGGTAAACTTTAAAGTAAACTTTTAAGTTTATTTTCTCAATTTTACAACATACGTATAATTACTCTATGAAACGTACGAAACATGTCTTCTTATATTAAGTGGAATAAGGTAGGCTATTTTGAGTGATTGAAATTTTTGCCGCCAGTCATGGCAATCAAAGCTTCCCCTCGGAACATAATTTGGACCTTTCGTACACAGCCTCTTGAAACCTAGGTTAAACGATACATTAAGCAGTCCAGAATATACGCTGATAAAATACGGGAAAATCGCCAAAAATACGGAAAAATATTCGCCGAAAAATACACTTTGTTCATGTTTCCAGTCTATTTTCGACCACTGTCTTTTACATCCGGGCACATGAGTCTGTCTTTCGAGTGAATGGAATCTCAAGCAACATGGCGAATTTTTGTGAGGAAATGTGAGATGTGAAGCTTTTTAATGGCGTTTGATGTTTCATTTTTGTATTGAAATTACGGTCAGTGTATGTTTAATTTGGTTTTTTGATTTTCATATATTTGACGGGGAAATGAACATTTATTTTTGATGACACCATTTCTATTGTCATTGCGTGATAACATCCCCTCACCCCTTCCCTCTCCTTGCCAACAAGAGGTTAAGCGAGCGAGGATCACTTTTATGCCATGCTAAAGTATTTTGAATATTCCCTTGTAATGGGAATCGTCTTCAAGTATACAATTGTTACAATTTTGAATAAGAGGAAAACTCCAAATACTGAAGCATAATATAAAAGCGATCATCATATATTCGCTTTTAACCCCTTGGTGTACAAGGGAAGGGAAGGTTTGGGGAAAGTTGTCGCCCAAAATCAACAAAAGCATATAGCCAACAGAACAAAAGAGGGAGGCAGTGCAGAACAAAATAGAGATCTGACCATGAGTGTTTAAGGAAGCGAAATCGAGTCGACAGAGAAGCAGAACCTTTTAAGAGTGACGATAGATAGTAAGCTTAATGTGTGGAAGAAAGCAAGTCAAAGTATTGTAGTCCTTATGAGATTGAAAAACCTGATACCAATAGAAGCAAAGCTGCAACTATATAAAGCTGCTATTTTACCACACCTAACTTACTGTCACCTCACTTGGCACTTCTGCAAGGCTAGCGATAGGAGAAAGCTTGAACGCGTACAAGAAAGAGGACTTAGGGCAGTATTTAAGGATAAACAATCTTGCTATGAGAAACTACTTACAAAAGCAGACATACCATCGTTGTACAACAGGCGATTACAGGACATTGCCATCTTTATGTATAAAATTAAGCATAAATTGCTGCCCGAGAGACTCAGTAATCTTTTCCAATTGGACAGTGGCTTATATAATTTTAGAAAACGTGAATTTGTTCAACCCCGATTCTCTTCGGTAACATTTGGCAAACACTCTCTTCGATACCTAGGGCCCAAACTTTGGAATGCTCTCACATCTAGACTAAGAAATTTACCCTCTTTGAAAAAAATTTAAATGCGTTATACGTGGTCGGGACCTTACTGCGCTGGCTGCTAATATCAGTGACTGTCGGGGATGCAAACTATGCCAAGAATGACTGGCAGGCAACATTACATGACATAATTTTTACTTTTAACATAATTTTAATTTTTATATTTTAATATAGTTAAAGAAACATAATATTAATATATTTGTACTTAGGTTTTTTTAAATGTATATAAATATTTTCTATTTTATATACTTTTTTTTTTTTTTTGCCCCCCTTTTTTTTTTCTCCCCCCCTTTTTTTTTCTCTCGGCGAAAAGCCGGCGGGGGGGGGTTTTTTTGGGGGTTTTTTTTTTTTTTTTTTTTTTTGGGGCCAAAATTTTTTTGTTTTTGGCCTCCTTTCCTTATACTTTTTAATAAAAAAAATAGCCTCCCCCCCCCCTTTTCTATGGGGGGATGTCAACCCGACTGCGCCTCGTTGACTATTTGCTCATAGAAAACTCGGGCTCGTAGTCTAATTGTTAAATATTAATTACGTTTTTAGTTAGGCAGGTTAGTGAGGGTTAGGTGTCCACAATTGGTAGAGGGGACTTTTCCCCTCAGCTACTACAGATTTGGCACGAGAATAAAGTTGTTATTATTATTATTATTATTATTATTATTATTATTATTATTATTATTATTATTCTATTATTATTATTATTATATTTATTATTATTATCATTATTATTACAAGTGAAACCGGTAAAAACAATATATAATTATATATCCCATAGAAAACAGGAAAATGTGAAAAGGTTAAAAAAAGTAGATTAGTGTGTATCAATCAGATCAATCTGCAGCTTACTTTTATAAGTCGCCTCGTGTGACATGCGACAAACTATGTCGCTGCAACAGAATTTTGTCGCTGCGATGTGTCGCACAAATTCAAACTGGTTTGCATTTGTGCGACACGTCGCAGCGACAAAATGAGCAATGGCAGCAGCGCGTGTACACGTCTGCGACAAATTGCTGCGACAAGTCGCTGCGACAAAATATGAATTACCGTATTTATTCGATTTAGCGCCCAACCTCGAATAAGCGCCCACCTCGAATAAGCGCCCACCCTGAAGGGGTAGAAAAAGTTAATAAGCGCCCAGCCTCGAATAACCGCCCACCCCCACCCCTCTAAATTGAGGGCACAAGAGGAATTTTGATTATTGTTGACTAATGAGTGCGCGTCATGTATTTTCTCCATATTGAATATGGAAAACTAGGTTGCATTCCCACTCTTCCAAATTCGCTGTTTGTGCACCAAACAAACACCTTGTTGCAGCGACTTAGTTGTAAGCAGTACAGACGGAGCGACTTGTCGCCGCGACCCGTCACTGCGACTTGTCGCATAGTTTGTCCCGACCTTTACACTATTGAAGACACTTTAGCCTGTGCTAGAGTAAATTTATGGTCTGCGATAATAATTTCATAACTTCTCTGTAATTTCATTATTTATATTGAAACAAAAGAGCAATTGTAGAATATCCCGCCATTATTCGTCTGGTCCCGTGGTCCACAGTGAAATTTTGTTGTTAAGTTATATTTCACTCATAACGCAGTCCGCAGTCATGCAGTACATTGATCAAAATTGGATTTTATTATAAAAACGTCAGTGAAATACCAGGAAATCTTTCGCACAAAAAAATCATATCTTCACACGTGAAAATAACATGTTATTTTCACATGTGAAGATATCGATTTCGGAACATTTTCTGGCAAGTTTGCCCTGTTGCAATGCTTAATGAGCCAAAGAAAATCGATATTAAGTTGAAACATCCTCGGATCTTCCTCGGCAATCTTCGGATATCTTCGGGAATTTTCGGAAAAGTTCGGAAAATGTTCGGAAACATTCGTACGACCTTCGGACAACATTTTGAAAATCTTCGGAAAATGGTCGGAAATCTTCGGAAAATCGTCAAAAACATCGTAATTAGTAGGTTTATATAATAAACAGAATATTACATAGTTGCTTGGAGATATGAAATTTATCTTCTCGTGTTCAAATCAATATCCTACTCATTCGCTGCGCTCACTCGTGAGATATCGATTTGAACACTCGAAGATAAATTTCATATCTCCGCGCAACCAAGTAATATCCTCTATTAACTGTACGCCTGCCACCGCGGTCCACAGTCCCGTAGTGTTTTATTTGAAAATAATGCAAAGTCTGCTAATCGCCTGCCACCTGGGCCCGTAGTCCCGTAGTCATTTCTAAGAAATGCTAGTAAAATGGTATAATCGCCAGCCACCCCGGTCCGCAGTCCCGTAGTGGATTTAAGAACAGTAGATATCCTGAACACAATATAAAGGACGTATACAAAACATGGACCCGGGTCCATGGACCACCCCTGTGGACACGGTCCATGGACCACCTTGTGGACCCGGTCCATGGACCACCCCTGTTGACCTCCTTAATTTTAAAAAGAAAATCAAAGTGTAGAATGGGGACAGGGTATAAATTGACGGCAGCTACTAAAACACAAAACAACGAAATGAAACCACTTAAACGAAATGACCAAAACCAAATTAGCGAAACCACTGAAACGACCAAAACGAGACCGCCGAAACCGTGTAAACGAAACATAATCACTGAAACCATTACCATTAGCGAGAGCTAACCGTAAACAGGCTAACCTGAGTGTTATTCAGGCTAACCGAAGTGCTATTGAGGCTAACCGGAGTGCTAATTACCGTATTTATTCGGCTATAAGCCGACCCCGGCTATAAGTCGAGACCCTAAACTTTTGGTTTTTAGAACCAGTTCGACTCTGACAAAAAATAAACCCAAAACACTCGGCTATACAGGCTATAAGCCGAGACACAATTTTTCCTTCAAACTATAAAACAATCCACGTGCAGCAAATCAACACATTTGTAAAATCACAACTACATGTATGCAATTGAAAAAACAACAAAAGAAATAGCTAATAAAAGATGAATTTATTAAGAACCGTACATACCCTAGCCTGAATTTCAGACATCCCTCTGTGCTCGCCTGCTTGCCAGAAGGAACGTCTGAACACATTTGAGCCTAATGCCGTCCGGTGACGTCACTACCCGAAAACCGGGTAGTGATTTTTTGTGATAAAATTATTTGCATAATTATGTCAAATTATGACTGAATTTTACCGCGCGAGGATTGTAATTTGAAAACGTTTGGAAAGAGTTCGAAGGAGTTACCTTCCCAGAAATGAATTTATTAGTCATTTACCTTGAGTTTATTACTTTATTAGTTTACCTACGGATGAAGAATAGTAATGGGAATCGGTAGGTTTTAAGTCGGCGGCATTCGTCGCTTCGACATATGCAGTGTTTTGCCAAATTTATATATGTATTCTTGTTTTGTCAACAAAGCCGCTCGACGCTTATGTCCTGCAGCCTCGATGAGCCAGTGATTTCTGAACTCAGTGCCCATAGTCAAGTAGGATATTTTTGTATTGAATTCCGTTTCTTGATGCCTCAGTAACCGTCTAAATTGATTCATTTAAGTACTCACGAGTGTGTTGTATTTGCTCGCTGCGTAACATATTATATTTTGATCGATAGATAAGCTTCAGTTCAGATTAAATCGGTTCCGTAAAAGAATATAGCCTGCATGCGATTAAAATCTTATTCATTTGTCTCAAGTTTTCAATAGTTTACTATTAAAACAATTTTATACCCTGTAATCCTTTATTGAAGCGATTTTTCTTTCACAATTTCATGGCCTCGACAGAAACTTTTCCGCATGAATTACAACCAAAGTGTAGTGACGTCACCGGACGGCATTGCTCTTCTCTGCGCCCGGCTATACCCGTGACAAAAAATTCACCTGAGTTTAGACAATCACGCATTCTTCTGTGAATTAAGCGGTTATCGATCATCATGCCAAAAGCTACTAGTTTTTAAACAACTAAACCTTCACATTGAAAGTTGTCAAGTTTTAAGCATAGTGATTGTAAAGCGCTATGAAAGACTAGCTAAATAGCGCTATAGAAATGATTCTTATTATTATTATTATTATTATTATTGTTGCTGAGGTAGAGACCGTTCAAAACAACTGCAAAATCGCAAGCGGGTGAACTTTGGATGTCATCAAAACGAAACGCCGTGCTGTTGCCTTGGCCGTGCTGTGTATTTGTCGAGTATTCTGAATCCAATCAAACTCTTCTGAAGTGGTTTCTTTTAGCAGAGAAGTCGCGGTATTAAATGTAAAAGTTTTAAGTTTTGAACAAAAATATTACATCCAGCCGCCGTCTGTCAGATCGTGTTACAATGTTTACCAAGCGCGTGGGAACAGCAGCTTCTGATTGGTCAGTTTCTGACGTCGCCAAAGCAAGTCAAAACAATCGATTCTTTCTTTGCTTGAAGTGTCACGTTAGCGGCGATTCTGCATAAAACTTTTTAAAAGCTGAAGGAAAAGAAACAAGCTCAGAAAGAAAATTTAATTGTGGAAGAGATTGCGTGGAAATTGTTCAATACATGCGGGATTTCGCATGCTCTCGACTGTTCAATAGACGATCATGTACGCTTGTTAATTTTCTTTGTCGATGATCACTCGGCTTATAGATGAATATTTTATTTAAATTCATTTCGTTGTTTTGGGTTTTGGTACCTGCCGTCAATTTATACCCTGTCCCCATTCTACACTTTGATTTTCTTTTAAAAATTAGGGGTGGTCCACATGGGTGGTCCATGGACCGGGTCCACAAGGTGGTCCATGGACCGGGTCCACAGGGGTGGTCCATGGACCCGGGTCCATGTTTTGTATACGTCCACTGTCGTGTGCTTTTCAATCGCGGAGTCCTCTCGGTGAACTCATTCGTAAATCGGCATGTTGTGAGTTTGTTTCCTGAGTTTCAACTCTGAACCATATTCAAAATTTTGCTGTTAACCTTGCCGTTTCACGAAGGTTTAGGTATAAACCAGAATCGCCATAAGTTCAAAATAAGCAGCTTATAAATATAAATTTTATCACAATGACTGTGATTTAATTTAGCCGAGCCAACAGCAACCAGCGCATTTCCCCAATTTCACTTACCGCTTCATGTAATTCCACACAGAAAAGTACATGCGCCCGCGATTCAATGGTGAAATGTCACTTGGTCAGCGGTCAACTTCCAAAAAAAAAAACATTCAACCTCGATGTGTTCTACATCTGAGCCCGCGATATAGTCATGTGATACTGGTCAGCGGAAACCTTGTTTTGACAGCTGTCAGTTGGCCATAACAAAGACGTCCAATCATGTCTAATATCAAAGATGAAAGCAGTCGTTGAGAAATGATAAGACGACATTCTCCTCCCCCCGGTCGGGTTGCCTTGTGACTCCCCTCCCCCTCCCCGGGAGTCTGTAGGCGCGCGCGGTCGGGCGTACGCACCAAATTTTTTCGGCCTCCTGGGTTTACAAAAATTCTCTCGTACCCGCATTACCCATGGTGCTCCGCTCCGCGCGCTGGCACGCGCTGGGGAGCTCCGCTACAAGGCGGTCTGCGAAAACCTTGTGACGGCTTTACCTGGCTTTCACGCTTTTCAGGATGTAATCAGACAGGCACTATCCGTGGAAAAAGGAAAGTGTCTTATTGGGATACAATAAGTAAAGCTGAACGACCAATACTTGATGCCTTCTCTTGTCTGGGAAGCAGCGACACTATCTCAGATGATGTATACAAGAACTAAAACCACTTTGTCTGCCAGCTGTACATCCCATCGACACCGCTAAGGAGGGAGGTCAGACGGCTGCTTTTCAGCAAGAAACAATACGTAGATGAACCGCTACCCCTACTGAACAGCCCTACACCAGATAACAAGGCGTGCCAATTTCGTTGCACTGGTATGAAAGTCTTGCGACAAACCCATTCCCAGCCTTCCTAGCCAGACATTACACGAGCAGAGCATGCTACAAGAGGTTTCAACGATGATGAGGACCTAGATATTTAGGCCCGTCAGCTAGTTTGCAACTCAGACCATGGTATTTAAGTTTGTACATTAAAAGAAACAATGGAGTGTTTACCTTTGAACAATCAACTATGTTTTTTACGAATTTCTTAGTAATACATTAGATTTGTTCTGAAAATGACACTCAGTAATTTGAGCCACAATTGTAAAGTTGCGGAAAAAGATTTACTGAACAGTGTCTTGAAATGGCCCATAAGCAATGCCTTTATAGAACAGACTAAATAATACACATATGCAGAGGTTTGTGTATAATGGAAGCATTATGGGGTAGTTTAACAAGGCCAGACTCGGTTATCCTTATTTATGCAAATTAGATTTTGGGGTCAAAATCTAATTTGCATAAATAAGTCTTAAATTACTTCGAAAAAATTGCAGACAACTTTTTTGCGATTACGTACCTTATAAAATATAGATTTCTGCAAAGAAACTAAAATGTTCATGAAAAGCCCACGGGATTACATATGGCCCCGGACTAAATAGCTAAAGCTTTGTATGCGTGGTGAAGAATAATTACTCAACCTAATCGAGCTTCACTTACTTCTAGTAAGCGAAATTAAGTTAATAATTTTAACGAATTTTGGACGAATCTTCTTAAAATTCCCAACTCTTTCACGGTAGAACAAATGCTTGCTCTGTCGATTAAGAAGACTTATCGCGTCCCGATGCCTCTGTATATTTACATTGTCTAAACGTGATTATTTCCCAAGTCATAATTTTTGCTGCATAAATTCAAAAGATTTCCGCGCATTTTGTTCATGAGCCCCTCCCCACCTGCAGCCCACTTTCTGCCCTCCTAAACGACTTTAGGAGGCCATTTATTAACATATGGAAGACATTCTAAAATTAGAATACAATTATTGTTGCTGATTACAGAACACTGATCATTCTCGAAACATTTCTCACCTAAAGAATCAATGAGCTTCTGAATATCATTTGCTGTATCATTCAAGTTACGGATATCGAAGTTAAATCCTCCAATGTCGTTGTCTAAGTCGATGACTTTTGCTATGAGATCAATCCTTGCTGAGCCAGCAATGAAGAACCGCTCAATCTGTGCCTCCAATTCTGCCTTGTTATGAGGTAATGACCTCTCCTCCAGCATGCATACCAGGTCCGCTGCAAGTCCTTCCTTGTTTATTTCCAGGTTAGCCTTTGATTGTTTAACGAGTTATATATTGAGAATGGAACACGTGCTGTTTTACCTTATATGTTACAACTGCATGTACTAACGTAACATAAATGATCTAGCAAAATATTACACTAACTGACTGCATGGGAACTAAAAAGAAATAAATGTAATATGCAGTAGGAAAAAGCTAAGCAAAACGAAAAACAGATATTCAATAATACTAGGTAAGACAAAAAGCTCTACACTTGCTGATGAAAGATACTTACGTGTTTTTGTCAAGGTGTTAAAACCTTGAACAGCTTTCATGTTGTTATATCCGAAATACCATTACGTTCTGTGTGTTGATTGTTTCGATTGGATGATAATTATTTTTGGCTTAGCAGGTGAACGGTAAAGTGTATCAGTTTAACTTTCCGCCACTTTTTTTTAGGAGCAACTTTTGATTATAGTACTGTTTTCGCTTTGGATCAAAACAGGAAAATTGCGGGAACCGGCGCAAGCCTTTTTAACACTGTCCAATCAGCCAAAATTAAAGAGTATCTTTGAATTTTCCTTAAGTGAAATATATTCAGGAATAGTAATATTTATCACACATTGAAAAGAAGTTGATTTAGTCGTGTAAAGGTGTTTTGTCAGTTTTTTTTTATTTTTATTTTTACTGTGAGCAATTACATATTATTATTATCAATACACGCGGCCAAATTGAAAACCGCCCTATTGAAAACACGCGCTTTGCGGGCCGCAAATGACTCCTGGCGGGCTGTTAATGCACTAACGGCCCTGCAGCTGAACTTTAACCAATCAGCGTCGCTGACGCGAAAAATCATTCAGGTGCGTACGCGTACAGCAAGAGTCTCGAACAGTTTTTCGCGAAGCGAATTGTGTTCGGTAGGAAAAATCAAAGTCTATTTGTTGTAAATGAGACAAAATACAGCAAAAAAAAATCGGATTTAGAAGTAAATGCACAAGGCGAAGAGACAAAGAGAGCAACTCCTTGTTGTCTTGCGAGAAACGAAACATCGTTCTCTTGAATTGTGTATCTCCGGTCGAGCTAATTTAGCTAAAGCAGTTGCAGGAATTTTACGCCGAAGTTCAATCGGAAAATGTAAGTTTGTAAAGTATTTTTTATCCATGAATCAAGCCATTGCTCATTATTTTCAGAGACACTGCAGCTAGCTCTTTTAGACTACAACTACGCAATAAGACATATAAAGCCTCAGTAGCATCGTGTATAATTTTCACTGCAACGAAGTACTTGTGTTATTTGAATTGAAAATCATGATGCTAACTTCATTAAACTGAATGTGTTACCTATCTGGATGTTATTTGGCCTTGTTTATTGATAATAATGGCAATAAAATGACTTTTTCGGGAATATTGTTTATTTGCTCCCTTGTAGTGTCATTTGTGGACCGAGCTCGAAGCGCAAGGGCCACAAATGACACTATACGCGGGCGCAAATAAACAATATTCCCTCCAAAAAGTCATTATATTCCCTTATTGTGTACCCGCATCTTTAAAACTCTCAGTTATTTCCTTCCCATAAAATTCACTCGAGTCAGCAAAACAGCCTTGCTGAAAAAATTGCTGAAATTCGGAACAGACTTAAGTAAGCTTCAATAAGCGCCAGTATAGTGTTGAGACACTCGGTTATTTTTCAATACCTCGGACAAATTTCTCCCCTCACCTCCTCGATATAAACACACCCCTTCCCTCGCCCCGAAACAATGTTACATTAATTTTATCATCTGCACCATTTTTTTCGTTTGTGTTCAGGGGAAGGGGAAAAACGGTTGGCAATCTACATCGGATTTAAAGTAGAAAGAAAAAAGAAATATTAAGGTAAGCACTTATTTTAACCAACTATATCAACTACTTTTGACACCCATTGTACCTGCAAGCAACATACATTTAGCGCATGTATTGCAATTTTTTTTTCTAAAAAGATACACTGTTTTAGTGTCTTCAACTGAAATATTACTGACTTTTTAAATACAAATTGTTCCGTCCACTTATATGTGATTTTTTGAATAGTATAATTTATCAATTAATCAAACCCCTTTAAAAAAATGAAGTACAACGTCATGGGTAGATAATTGTCACGCGACTTAAGCATTGCTAGCTTTTAAAAGTTAAGTTGAAAACCTACAACATGTGTATATAATATTCAGAATTCAATTCAGCTCAACTCAATTCAGAAGTTTTTGCCAAGATTATTTAAAAATCAGTTTAATTAAAAAAGGATTATAAAACGATTTAACCCTATTCAGACCGGGCTTTTTTTTGACCTTCTCTGACCGGGTGGGGGGGGAGGGGGGCTTCGGAAGCTCCCCTATGTAACTTCCAGAATATTTAAGCAATCACAATGAAACTTATAGGATGTATTGTATGTCCAAACATCTTTCTTTTGGTATACGTCACGTGGGATGGTGACGTCACATCACGTGACAATTACATCATGATGTCAAAACAGCCGCCATCTTGGTCCGCCATCTTGGATTTCAAAATTTTTCCAAAATGCCAGAAAACCACCTAAAATTATCGCAAAGTACTCAAAACCAATAAAAATGTACTTTTAAACCGTAAAAAAGTAAAAATAATTCCATTAAAGTAATTTTTTAACAGAAACACGCAAAATTACAAATTTGGGAAAGCATGCCTGTCAAAATGCCGTTGCCATGGCGATGTCAAGTTCCTGACACCTCACCCAGCCGTGCCAAATTATTGCCAGATAAATTTTAGGAAAACTCAGAATGTTTGGCAGCGTTTGGTTGAAACTTAAAAAAGTTATAACAGTTCAAAGTCACCGCAAGCCTCAAAAGCCCCCCCCCCCACCCCCGGTCTGAATATGGTTAAGCTGAATAATCGTATTTAACGCAAAAAAAAAAAAATGATTTATTACCTTCATCATCTCTGGTACAGCTGTGACGTCCATTTGGTCAAAATCCAGTTCATTAGAGTCTTTCAGAGCGGTGTATGCTTTACCAAATGTCATCCGTTTGCTAATTTTGTTCTTGATGCTTTGGAGTGTACCAGTATTACACTTGGTAGTAAAATGACCAATTACTCCTAGAGCTTCATTGATTGCTGCTAGTGGATCTCCTCCTTTAACTTCCTTCAAGAACCCCGTT
>NC_135759.1:9318048-9500937 GCF_052425735.1 Oculina patagonica | reverse complement strand
TTTGGGTGGGCTTGTAAGGGGAGGGGTTATATCCGGGAGGGCTTGTAAGCGGAATAAAAAAACGTTCCGAAACGAGCCACGAGAGAGTTGATCGAAATACGTTTTTGAGTTAACAACGCACAATAAAGCAACATTTAGCCCTGTTCAGTACTGTCATCCGGCAGAGGGTGGCTTATATCCGGGGGGCATATAATCGGATGTATTTTTTGGTTTCCAGGTAGATGAGCCTAGGGTATAAGTTATCTTTGGGTGTAAGTTATCTTTGTCGATGACTACGCGGTACGCAATGAGTATAAATGAATGCAATAGTGGAAGCAGTGGCCTTTTTGTTTGCCATCTGTAGCGTGCTTGTTTTCGGCTTATGGATAAAAGAAGGAGGAATATTTCAGTGCGATTTGCTTCAGGAGGACAAAACGAAGCTGTTCCACAGAAAAGCTGTTCTTCATGCACTTTCCAGCTGGATGAGAAAAAAACATTGAAACCATCTGGTTGGCTTTTTTTTAATCAGCTGTTTTCTTGCTTTATAAAGTATATATAACATGTAAAATTTTTATGAAACTCTAATGACTCGTTCGTTAGAAATCGTGCGTTTTCTCAGCCAGCTGGGAAGTGCATGAAGAACAGCTTATCTGTGGAACAGCTTTGTTTTGACCCCGTTTTGTCCTCCTGTTTGCTTGTCTCACTGCAGTTTCAGCACATGGATTAAAGAGCAAGATATATTCATGTGCCATCTTGAATTTTTCCCACTGTGTACCGAGTAGTCAGTACAGTACAAAACATTGTTGAAATATTGCACCACCATTTTTAATTTATTTCTCAATTGAATAAATTTCGTACTTAAACTTCAATTAATGCGTTTCTGCGTACTGCATACACCCTTGTACGAGTTGTTCTCAATAGTCTTCGGTATAAGCTTCGGAAGTCTACGGAGCTTCTGGATTACGTCGGGTAAACTTCGGAAATCATCGGGTAGACATAGGGAGTTTTCGGATTCCGTAGGATACACCTCCTCCTTAACTAATCTGGTAATAACCTGTCCTAACCTGGTTCCTAACCCGGTTCCCAACTCGGTTCCTATCTCGGTTCATAACTCCGTTCCTAATTCGGTTCCTGACTCGGTTCCTAACACGGTTCCCAACTCGGTTCCTAACTCGGTTTCTAACTCGGTTCCTAACTCGGTTCCTAACTCGGATCCTAACTGGGTTTCTAACCCGGTTCCCAACTCCGTTCCTAACACGGTTTCTAACCCGGTTCCTAACTCGGTTCGTAACTCGGTCACCAACTCGGTTCCCAACTCGGTTCCCAACTCGATTCTTAACTTGGTTCCCAACTCAGTTCCTACCTTGGTTCCTAATTCGGTTTCTACCTCGCTTCCCAACTCGGTTTCTAACTCGGTTGCTAACTCGGTTCCTAACGCGGTTCTTAACTCGGTCCCCAACTCGGTTCTTAACTTGGTTTCCAACTCGGTTCCTACCTTGGTTCCTAATTCGGTTCCTAACTCGGTTCCTAACTCGGTTTCTAACCCGCTTCCTAACTCGGTTCCTAACACGGTTCCTAACTCGGTTCCTAACGCGGTTCCTTACTTGGTTCCTGACTCGGCTCCTTACTCGGCTCCTACTGGGTTCAAAACTCGGTTCCTAACTCGGTTTCTAACTCGGTTCCCACCTCGGTTCCTAACTCGGTTCCAAACTCAGTTCCTTACTCGGTTCCCAACTTGGTTCCAAATTCGGTTCCTAACTCGGTTTCTAACTCGGTTCCCACCTCGGTTCCTAACTCGGTTTCAAACTCGGTTCTTTACTCGGTTCCTAACTTGGTTCCAAACTCGGTTCCTAACTCGGTTCCTAACTCGGTTTCAAACTCGGTTCTTTACTCGGTTCCTAACTTGGTTCCAAACTCGGTTCCTAACTCGGTTCCTAACTCGGTTCCCAACTCGGTTCCTAACTCCGTTACTCAATCGGTTAATAACTCAGTTCTCAACACGGTCCCAAATCGGTTCCTGAGTCGGTTAATAACTCGCTTCCTAAACCGGTTAATATCACAGTTTCTAACTCGGTCCTTAACTCGGTTCCTAACTTGGTTCTAACTCGGTTCCTCACCCGGTTCGTAACTCGGTTCCTAACTCGGTTCGTTACTCGGTTCTTAACCCCGTCCCTAACTCGGTTCTTAATTGTTTCCTAACTCGGTTCCTAACTCGGTTCCCTACTCGGTTCCCAACTCAGTTCCTAACTCGGTTCCTAACTCGGTTCCCAACTCGGTTCCCAACTCGGTTCCTAACTCGGTTCCTAACTCGGTTCCTAACTCGCTACCCAACTCGGTTCCCAACTCGGTTCCTAACTCGGATCCTAAGTTGGTTCCTAACTCGGTTCCTAACTCGGTTCCCAACTCGGTTCCTAACCCGGTTCCTAACTCGATTCCCAACTCGGTTCCTAATTCGGTTCCTTACTCGGTTCCTAACTTGGTTCAAAACTCGGTTCCTAACTCGGTTCCTAACTCGGTTCCCAACTCGGTTCCTAACTCCGTTCCTCAATCGGTTAATAACTCAGTTCCCAACTCAGTTCCTAACTCGGTTCCTAACTCGGTTCCTAACTCGGTTCCTAACTCGGTTCCTAACTCGGTTCCTTACTGGGTTCCTAACTCGGTTCCTAACTCCGTTTCCAACTCGGTTCCTAACCCGGTTCCTAACTCGGTTCCTAACCCGGTTCCTAACCCGGTTCCTAACTCGGTTCCTAACTCTGTTCCCAACTCGGTTCCTAACCCGGTTCCCAACTCCGTTCCTAACTCCATTCCTAACTCGGTTTCTAACCCGGTTCCTAACCCGGTTCAAAACTCGGTTCCTTACTCGGTTCCTAACCCGGTTCCAAACTCGGTTCCTTACTCGGTTCCCAACTTGGTTCCTAACTCGGTTCCTAACTCGGTTCCTAACTCGGTTCCTAACTCGGTTCCTAACTCGGTTCCCAAATCGGTTTCCAACTCGGTTCCCAACTCGTTTCCTAACTCCGTTCCTCAATCGGTTAATACCTCAGTTCTCAACTCGGTCCCTAACTCGATTCTAACTCGGCTCCCAACTCGGTTCCTAACCCGGTTAGTAACACGGTTCCTAATTCGGTTCCTAACTCGGTTCCTAACTCGGTTCCTAACTCCGTTCTTAAATCGGTTAATAACTCAGTTCCCAACTCGGTCCCTAACTCGGTTTCTAACTTAGTTCTAACTCGGTTCCCAACTCGGTTGCTGACCCGGTTAGTAAAACGGTTCCTAATTCGGTTCCTAACTCAGTTCCCAACTCTGTTCCTAACTCCGTTTCTAACTCGGTTCCTAATCCGGTTCCTAACTCGGTTCGTAACTCGGTTCCTACTTCGGTTCCTACCTCGCCTCCCAGCTCGGTTTCTAACTCGGTTCCTAACTCGGTTCCCAACTCGGTTCGTAAGTCGGTTCCTAACTCGGTTCCTAACTCGGTTCCTAACCCGGTTCCTAACCCGGTTCCTAAATCGGTTCCTAACTCGGTTCCTAACTCTGTTCCCAACTCGGTTCCTAACTCGGTTCCTAACTCGGTTCCTAACTCTGTTCCCAACTCGGTTCCTAACTCGGTTCCTAACTCGGTTCCTAACTCGGATCCTAACTGGGTTTCTAACCCGGTTCCCAACTCCGTTCCTAACTCCGTTCCTAACTCGGTTTTTAACCCGGTTCCTAACCCGGTTCCTAACTCGGTTCCTAACTCGGTTCCTAACTTGGTTCCTAACTCGGTTCCCAAGTCGGTTCCTTTCTTGGTTCCCAACTCGGTTCCTAACTCGGTTCTTAACTCGGTTCCTAACTCGGTTCCTAACCCGGTTCCTAGCTCGGTTCCTAACCCGGTTCCTAACTCGGTTCGTAACTAGATTCCTAATTCGGTTCGTTACTTGGTTCCTAACTCGGTTGCTAACTCGGTTCCTTACTCGGCTCCTAACTGGGTTCGCTACTCGGTTCCTTACTCGGTTCCAAACTCGGTTCCTTACTCATTTCTAACTTGGTTCCAAACTCGGTTCCTAACTCGGTTCCTAACTCGGTTCCCAACTTGGTTCCTAACTCCGTTCCTCAATCGGTTAATAACTCAGTTCTCAACTCGGTCCCTAACTCGATTCTAACTCGGCTCCCAACTCGGTTCCTAATCCGGTTTGTAACACGGTTCCTAATTCGGTTCCTAACTCGGTTCCTAACTCGGTTCCTAACTCGGTTTCTAACTCAGTTCTAACTCGGTTCCCAACTCGGTTGCTGACCCGGTTAGTAAAACGGTTCCTAATTCGGTTCCTAACTCAGTTCCCAACTCTGTTCCTAACTCCGTTTCTAACTCGGTTCCTAATCCGGTTCCTAACTCGGTTCGTAACTCGGTTCCTACTTCGGTTCCTACCTCGCCTCCCAGCTCGGTTTCTAACTCGGTTCCTAACTCGGTTCCTAAGTCAGTTCCTAAATCGATTCCTAACTCGGTTCCTAACTCGGTTCCCAACTCGGTTCGTAAGTCGGTTCCTAACTCGGTTCCTAACTCGGTTCCTAACCCGGTTCCTAACCCGGTTCCTAAATCGGTTCCTAACTCGGTTCCTAACTCTGTTCCCAACTCGGTTCCTAACTCGGTTCCTAACTCGGTTCCTAACTCTGTTCCCAACTCGGTTCCTAACTCGGTTCCTAACTCGGTTCCTAACTCGGATCCTAACTGGGTTTCTAACCCGGTTCCCAACTCCGTTCCTAACTCCGTTCCTAACTCGGTTTTTAACCCGGTTCCTAACCCGGTTCCTAACTCGGTTCCTAACTCGGTTCCTAACTTGGTTCCTAACTCGGTTCCCAAGTCGGTTCCTTTCTTGGTTCCCAACTCGGTTCCTAACTCGGTTCTTAACTCGGTTCCTAACTCGGTTCCTAACCCGGTTCCTAGCTCGGTTCCTAACCCGGTTCCTAACTCGGTTCGTAACTAGATTCCTAATTCGGTTCGTTACTTGGTTCCTAACTCGGTTGCTAACTCGGTTCCTTACTCGGCTCCTAACTGGGTTCGCTACTCGGTTCCTTACTCGGTTCCAAACTCGGTTCCTTACTCATTTCTAACTTGGTTCCAAACTCGGTTCCTAACTCGGTTCCTAACTCGGTTCCCAACTTGGTTCCTAACTCCGTTCCTCAATCGGTTAATAACTCAGTTCTCAACTCGGTCCCTAACTCGATTCTAACTCGGCTCCCAACTCGGTTCCTAATCCGGTTTGTAACACGGTTCCTAATTCGGTTCCTAACTCGGTTCCTAACTCGGTTCCTAACTCCGTTCTTAAATCGGTTAATAACTCAGTTCCCAACTCGGTCCCTAACTCGGTTTCTAACTCGGTTCCTGACCCGGTTCGTAAAACGGTTCCTAATTCGGTTCCTAACTCGGTTCCCAACTCTGTTCCTAACTCCGTTCCTAACTCGGTTCCTAATCCGGTTCCTAACTCGGTTCCTAAGTCGATTCCTTACTCGGTTCCTAACTCGGTTACTAAGTCGGTTCCTAACTCGGTTCCTAACTCGGTTCCTAACTCATCCGATTATAAGCCCCCCGAATATAAGCCCCCCTCTGCCAGATGACAGTACTGGACAGGGCTAAATGTTGCTTAATTGTGCGTTTTTGACTCAAAAACGTATATCGATCAACTCTCCCGTGGCCCGTTTCGGAACGCTTTTTTTTATTTCCACTTATAAGCCCTCCGGGATATAAGCCCCCTCTACTTACAAGCCCTACCAAAAACCTTTATGAAGTTGTATTAGCCCAGGGCTAATAACCCGAATTTTACGGTATTTGGCCCAAATATTTGGAGTACTAGCAGCTAGTAATGGGTAAAGTAAGGACAACCAGAATTAGTTGTAATAAAAGGAAGACAAAAGGAAACCGAAGCCATAGCAAGCGTTAAAGGATTAAAGAAAGGACGGGAAACCAGTGGCGAAAATAGCAGCCAAAATCGGCTGACCGTCGATCCCAAAACAAAGTGCCGTAGCGGGGATAAATTCGTTTGGGAAAGCTTTTCCTGGAGTGTTATTGTTCGATTTGTTCCTGAGCTCTGACTGAACATCAAATTGCTTCTGGTAGCTCTTCGACTCTCTCTCTTTCATTCTCGTTTTCTTCGATCCGGTTTTCATATGACGTTTCGTCCAGGATGTCTTCTTTCTTTTCGACGAACTCATATCAATTTTTAACACGCTCTTGCATAAAAATTCACTGATCCTTATGGCCTTACCTATGCTAAACAGCACATCTTTTTTGATGTAAATATAGAATTCAAATCTGTGTTACTCGAATCGCCAGGTGAAGTTTACCGCGAAAATTGCACAGGGCGCCCCATGTTTTATTAGGATTATAAAACCTTGGGCTATTTATAAACTCTTCTCGGAAAAAAAGATCTTTCTCAATAACTCGTCATCATTTAACAATTTTGCATTATTTTTTTTTACCAAATTATAAATCAGTATTTAAACTTTAGAATAAGCAAAGAAAATTTTTTTTTGCAAAATTTGGCCTTTGAAGGTCTACAGTAACCTAAGCGCAGACTCAAGCGTTTCCTTCTGTCATCATAATCAGTCTTCGGTCAGCTTCGAACATCTC
The DNA here is from genome assembly GCF_052425735.1 of Oculina patagonica. Lineage (NCBI taxonomy): Eukaryota > Metazoa > Cnidaria > Anthozoa > Scleractinia > Oculinidae > Oculina > Oculina patagonica. Next base: position 9,494,357 of record NC_135759.1, on the reverse strand, counting down.
TCAACGTCTTCTGGTCAATTTGGAAAATCGTAGGAAGTCTTCGGAAAAATTCGGTTCCAAAACCGGTTCCCAACTCGGATCCCAACCCGGTTCCTAACTCGGTTCCCAACCCGGTTCCTAACTCGGTTCCTAACTCGGTTCCCAACCCGGTTCCTAACTCGGTTCCTAACTCGGTTTCTAACTCGTTTCCCAACCCGGTTCCTAACTTGGTTCCCAACCCGGTTCCTAACTCGGTTCCTAACTCGGTTCCCAACGCGGTTCCTAACTCGGTTCCTAACTCGGTTCCCAACCCGGTTCCTAACTCCGTTCCTAATTCGGTTCCTAACTCGAAAGATAGGTATCCTCAAATAAGACAGACTTCCCAAGTTCAGGTTGGAATTCTTAAAGCAAATTTTAAAAGAATAACATAATTTTCTAATACAACTTAACAGTGTGTTTTTTTTTCTTGCTTCCATAACATCGTGGATGAATGGCGACAACAACCGTTTCCGTAATACTTAGTATTTCCCGCCAGAATACAATGATAGAACGACGAAATGAAATACAAAATCCGTTTTATTCAATGTGCGTACTTAGACGTCGCTTTTAGGGTTCAAAATCGACTACACTTGCTATTATAGCGACGAATATAATACAAGGAAATTGGAAGAAAATTAAACGTATTTGCGACGCGTAACACCCAATTCAAGAAATTAATAACAGTCGAATCCTTAAAAGCACCACGCCACAAATATTTCTTTTATTCTTGCGTGTAGAAATTACTATTGATCTAGCGACTTTTGATGTCGGCTCGTAAAACTTACCATAGTCGAATTGTACCAGCGGCTTTCCGATGATAGATATGATCGATGATGTGTTTCAAGTTTCGCCATGTAGCACTGATACAAAAGTACCGGCACGGCGTTGCCAGGAAAATTTCAAACGCCTATAATGAAAATTTAGCAAAGAAAATTCTGTAAGAATTAAGATACGCTGAAATAGAATACATTCGACGAGATAGCGACGTTCTCGAAATCGCGAAAACAGAAGTCGCGTGACAAAAGGAACGGTTCTGTGTCCTACAGGTTGATGTCACGTTTCCCGGCTTTTTTTTTGGAGTCCTATGCTCGTTATTGATCACACCATATACAATGGTAAAATGGAAAGTTAGGAAAAACGTAACTATCAAGACTTTAAATTTGCTACTACTAGACAATTAAAACTGTTGGTTCGCGAACAGATAATCCCGCCACAATAATTGATCTTATCAGGTGGAGCTCTCCTGCTGATTTTGTGTAAAAAGGCTCCTTCCACTATATTCGAATTTATTTTTTCTTATGTCTTTTATTCGTGAACTAACATTTTTTTTGCTAGTGTTTCGTATAGTACTTTTTATTTTGAATGGTGCAGAAGATCGTTGTAACATCGAAAAATAAAACTCGATTCAAAAGCGCACTGGTACCAGCATGACCTCGAAGAATGCCATGACCTCATATTGATAAGGTTATTCTGACGGAACTACATTTCGAACACTGTGTCGTGAATACTTATTCAAAATTCTCTCACCTGAGGGGAAAGACCGTTGTGATCGCTGTTTCACACACACTGTTTCCATTTTGACGCTTGGCTTTATCATAGAGTACTATTGCCTTGGAAGGCAATGAATCCTTTCCGTATCCTTTCAACGTTTCTTCTTCTAACAGTCTTGGATTTGGGACACGGCCAAGGTGGGTTCAATTTAGTATATGGAGGACTAATCAAGATTATTAGAGTCATCTTAGACAATTTTAGAAAAGTGGAGTGGGACGACACAATATAGTACAATGTACTACTCACTGAAGTAAGTTGAAATACAGAAAGCTAAATCATTTCAACGACATTCATTCACTTTTACAAGGTTTCAAGTAACATCTCCTTTTCAGACATTTATTCATGATGGCGTCACAAAAAGTGTTATTTCTTTGTTTGAAAAGGCGATTTCGAGAAGTGTCGTTTTTGGAATAGCGAGTGCGTCCTTTTTCAGGACACCTATTATTCGTTGGGAAATTGCAATTGCGTCTAATTAAACACACGTTAACTTCTTAGAATAAGGTACATTGTATAAAGTATTAGAATATAGGATTATAACAATGGACAACTTGATCATATATTGTATTTTTAAACTATAGTCAGACATCTCCTGTTAATTTTGTTTAATGTGTGTCCTACGATATAGATGTTGATCTATGTTTACATGCTTCACAAGATTCATTTACTTCCAATTTATGTACAACTTTACTGCATTTACAAGTGAAAGTAAAATAATATTTACTAAGCTGGGGACGAAGTGTTTAAATAGCCTACACAAGTTAAATATACATGTATAACAGATACATTTCCAGCAGGTTGTTAACGGGTGACTGAATGTTCGGCTCAGAGGACTATTGTCGACCAAAAGGTGCTAGAATAATGAAATTGGCAACGATGATAGAAAGACGAAAATTAAATACCAAATATATTTTATTCAATGTGCGTTCTGGGACGTCGCTTTTCAGGGTTCAAAATCGTCTACACTTGTTATATAGCAACGAACATAATACAAAGCAAGTTGAAAGAAAACGTATTTGAGATGCGTAACACTGAATTACAGTCTAATCTTGAAAAGGCCACGCCACATATATTTCTTTTATTCCCGCGTGACGAAATTACTATTGATCTAGGAACTATTGATGTCGGCTCGTATAACTTACCAAAGTTGATTTGTACCTCAGGCTTTCGTTGATAGATATGGTCGATGATGTGTTCCCAATCTCGCTTTGTAATACTGATACAAAAGTGCCGGTACGGTGTTGCCAGGAAAATCTCAAACGCTTATAATGAAAACTTAGCAAATAAATTTCCACAAGAAGATACGCTGAAATAGAATACATTCGACCACATGGCGGCTTTCTCGAAACTGCGAAAACAGAAATTGCGTGAAAAAAAGAAACAGCTCTGATCACACGATTTGGAATGTAAAATGGTAAATTATAGACAATTAAAACTGTTGGTTCGCGAAGAGATAATCCCGCCACAATAATTGATCTCATCAGGGGGAACTCTCCTGCTGATTTTGTGTAAAAAGGCTTCTCTCACTTTATTGGGATATTTTTTTCCTTGTGTCTTTTATACGTGAACTTATGCTTTGTTTTGTTTTGTTTTGTTTTGTTTTTCGTATGGTAACGTTTATTTTTATTTTGAGAGGTGCAAAAGATCGTTGTAACATCGAAAAATAAAACTCGATTGAAAAGCGCACTGGTACCAGCATGAACTCGAAGAATGCCTTGACCTCGTTTTCATAAAATAATTCTGACGAAACTATATTTCGAACACTGTGCCGTGAAAACCTATTGACCATTCTCTCATCTGAAGGGACATACAGTTGTGATCGTTGTTTCACACATTATTTTCGTTTGGACGCTGGCCTGTAATTTTACCATCGAGTAGTATTGACGCTATTCAGTATAAAGAAGACAATGATTAACTTGCATTTCTTATCAACGTTTATTCTTCTTAAAGTCTTGGATTTTGGACACGGTCAAGGTGGGTTCAATTTAGTATATGGGGGATTAATCAAGATCAATACCGATATCTCAGGTAATCTTAGACGAAATTAAAGTGGCTCGACCCAAATAGCACATTGTGTCATTCAATTAAAAACTTCGAGTACAGAAATGTACGTTATAAATAAATGTTTCAGGTTACTTTATATCCTTTCCGGAGATTTTTTCCATGTTTTCATGTATTGAAATATAGGTTTAGGAAAGCGTTGAATCCTTTTCATCTCCTGTCAACGTTTATTCCAAACTATAGTTTTGGATTTGGGTTGACAGGGACAAGGTGTGTTTAATTCAGTATATTGGGAATTTATCACGATCAACAAAAAAATCTAATCCTAGGATGGGACGATACAAAGTAGTATAATAAAGTTATTCGATGAAGTAAGTTCACTTTTCATCCATTTTTGCGAGGATTCAGGCTGCTTATTCTCACAGGTCTTTTTTTAATGTCATCGTCAGAAAAGAATGATATTTTCGTTTGAAAAAGCGATTTTGAGAAGTGTCACCTTTTGATTAGCCGTTGCTTCCTCTTTTGGGCTATCATTTGCGCGTTAAACAAAAGTGCTTCTAATGAATTTACTTAATAAAAGGCGTAAACTCCCCAGAAATGGTCGAATAAAGGTGTTGGTCAAGTTTCAGATCCCTTTTAAATTTTGTTCACTTCATTTTTTTTTTTTTTTTTTTTTTTTATTTAAAACTGAAAGTGAAATAATATAACATTTACAAGTTGGGGCGAGGTATCTCCAATGTCTAAACAAGTCGAATATACATGTATAACAGATACGGACATTAACGACAGCTGACTACCGGGCCAGGTGACTATCGGCGACTGTTGTTCCGATGGCTGGTGTTGAACAAGAGGTGCATTTGAAATGGAGAAAGAAGCCTTGTGAATTTCACAGCTCGAAACCTCTGTGTCGAAACAAAACAATAAAAAGCAGTATCGTACACACTTGAAGAACGGACCAAATAACAGATAGGTTTGCAAAATAACCCAAAAATCACTCAGTGTGAACGGTATTCAAGTAAAACAGAACAATTTTAGCCGGAGCCGGTTAATACCCTTGTACATATAACGACAGTTCAATAAAAGAGTGACTATCCAAGTTAAGTAGAACAATTTGGGCGAAATTTCCCACACAGATGACAACAGTTCATAAAAGAACTGTCTAGCCATGTCAGGCCAAGTAAGTTAGTACGCATTTAGACAACATGACGGTTTACAATGTTGCGCTTGCCAGTTAACAACAGCCAAAATAAAACAGACTTTCCAAGTTGACGTTGGTATTCCGCATATGAATTTTATAAACAAAGCAATTTTTAAAAGAATAACATAAACATGTTTTATTACAACTTACCAGTTTCCGTATAATACCTAGTATTTCCCGCCAGAATAAATTAAATCGGTAACGATGATAGAAAGACGAAAATTAAATACCAAATCTGTTTTTCTTCAATGTGCATTCATAGACTTCGCTTTTAGGGTTCAAACTGCTATATAGCCACGAATATAATACAAGGAAAGCTGAAAGAAGACGTATTTCAGATGCGTAACACTCAATTCAAGAAATATATAACGGTCTAATCTTGAAAGGGCAACACCACATAAATTTATTTTTTTTTATTCCCGCGTGTAGAAATTACTATCGATCTAGCAACTATTAATGTCGGCTCGTATAACTTACCAAAGTTGATTTGTACCTCAGGCTTTCGTTGATAAATATGATCGATGATGTAAGACTGATAGAAAAGTGCCGGCTCGATGTTGCCAGGAAAATCTCAAACGCCTATAATGAAAATTTAGAAACTTAAAATTCCGTGAGAAGATACGCTGAAATAGAATACAATCGACCACATGGCGATATTCTTGAAACCGCGAAACTAGAAATTGCGTGAAAAAAGAAACAGCTCTGTGTCTTACAGATTAATGTCAAGTTTCCCGGCTTTTTAGAAGTCCTATGTTCGTTATTGATCAAACGATATACAATGATAAAATGGGAAGTTAGGTAAAATGTTACTATCAAGACTTTAAATTTGCTACTAGACAATTAAAACTGTTGGTTTGCGAAGAGATAATCCCGCCACAATAATTGATCTCATGAGGTGGAGCTCTCCTGCTGATTTTGTGTAAAAATGCTTCCCTCACTGTATTCGAATATATTGTTTTCAATGTCTTTTTTATACGTGAATTTACGTCAGTTTGTTTCGTTAAGGGTTTGGTATTTTAATTTTTATTTTGAACGGTGCAAAACATCGTTGTAACATCGAAAAATAAAACTGGATTGAAAAGCGCACTGGTACCAGCAAGACTTCAAGAAATACCTTGACCTCATTTTCATATTAAGATAATTCTGACGGAAATATATTTTGAACACTGTGTCGTGAATACTTATTCACTATTCTTTCACCTGACGGGAAAGACCGTTGCGATCGTTGTTTCACACACACTATTTCCATTTTGACGCTTGGCTTTATCATAGAATACTATTGCCTTGGAAGGCAATGAATCCTTTCCAAATCCTATCAACATTTCTTGTTTTTACAGTGTTGGATTTGGGACACGGACAAGGTGGGTTCAGTTTAGTATATGGAGGACTAATCAAGATTATTAATAAAGACATATCAGATAATCTTAGTCGAGTGGGTTGGGACGACACAAAATAGTACGATGCACTACTCAGCGAAGTGAGTCGAGATAAAGAATGCTAAAACATTTGGGCGACATTCTTTCACTTTTACAAGGTTCCAAGTAACATCTCCTTTTCAGAGATTTATTCATGATATCGCCACAAAAAGTGTTATTTCTTTGTTTAAAAAGGCGATTTCGAGAAGTGTCATTTTTGTAATAACGAGTGCGTCCTTTTTCAGGACACCTATTATTCGTTGGGTAATTACAAGTGCTTGTAATTTATATACCTTAATAAAAACAACCGTTCCCTCCCTATAATAAAGTGTATAAAGTATTACACAAAAAAGGATTCTAACAATGGACAACTTGATCACGATATTGTATTTTATAACTTTAGCAAGACATCTCCTGCTAATTTTGTTTACTGTGCGACCTATAATATAGATGTCGGTCAATTTTCACATGCTTCACAAGATTAATTTACTTCGATTTTATGTTCAGCTTTACTTCATTTAAACGTTAAAGTAAAATTTTATTTACAAAACTGGGACGTGGTGTTTCCAGTCTAAATCAGTTAAATATACATGTATAACAGAAACATTCCCAACAGGTGACTACCGGGTGACTGTCAACGACTTATTGTTCAGATGACTGTTTTTGAACAAAAGGTTCATGTTCAAAAATGGAGAAAGAGTTCTTGTAAATTTCACTCTATTTGTGATGGTTAAACAACTCCATGTCAAAACAAAACATTTATCCTCGGACGTACAAGGGGGTGGTGGTAGTGGTGGTGGTGGGGGGGGGGGGGGGTGGTTCCCACTCCCCGTGAGGTTTTGTCAGAATTTTAAAAAAGGGGATTAAATCTACAATGCTGACATTTGCGAAAATTTTGATATGTCAACCATGATATATGATATATGACTTGTCATGGTTTTTTAAACTTTTTTCTTTCTTTTTCATTTGTTTGATTTGGCTATTTTTAAATTCCATAAGCATTCTAGCACGATTTTGTCTAACCTTCTAAGAAAATGGTAAAATCAAAGATTGCGGATCCAAGATGGCGGCTGTAATGACGTCACGGCCAACAAAGATTATGCCATCTTGTAGAGTAGGCTAAGGGCTTTCAACACATTGCGAAATAATTTTGCTTTGCTTTAATGGAACGATAACTCTGGCGATACTTTGGATACTTTAAAAGGCATTCGATACCTTGGTATGGAGCTTCATGTCAAAGACCTTAGAAATATAATAACTTCGGAAACAATTTTATAAAAAAATGGTTTATTATTCTTTGCAATGGCGTGCAAAGCTCTGTCATGATCGGCGGATATTTGACCAGCTATTTCGAAGTACCAAGAGAAGGTCCGGTAAGGATGTCCGCCCATTCCCTCCTTCTTTGTTCTCGCAGTGGAGTTCTTGGCGCTTAAAATACGCCAAAACCCAGATTATAGAGGCATATAGAGGCAAAGAGACTTTTCCGTAGTGTTCAAATCGTTGCGACTAGCCTGGATAAGCAGACTTCTAAGCAACTGAAATCGCGCATGAAAAGCTACTCCAAATTATTACTTTTCCACACGTACATATGGTGGCTTGCGAATTCTTCTAAAATGCAACTAAAATTCTGCACTTATAAACAGTTGTTTACCAACCTTCTATAGGGAGCTTTTACAATATTTTCAAAAGTTTTAACATAAGACTTAAATGTTTTCATATGGTGAATTTTTGCTCTGGAATAACGAGGCATTAACCATCGACAAAAATTACTATTTTGGAAATATTGGTTTAAGCGGAACATCCTATTTGTACACGATACCCTAAACGCTGATGGAAATTTCCTAACATTCGCATAAATTCAACAAAGATAAATAACCTTCAATATTTTCAAAATATGGCCGCTATTCCATACGATTTTTTTTTTAAGAGCAAGAGACTACGAAGCACCTTTACAGGAGCGGTTAAACGACTTTACGGTATCCTTGTCTCCTGGTAGTTCTCCTGTAGATTTAGCAGAGATGAGATGTTAACATTATTACAAAATATTGACCAAAACCTTCACAGTCGAGCCAACTGGATCAAAACCTGGAAAACAAACTTTGAGAACGCTTTTACAGAATGGAAAACCAAATTTCCGTGCATATATCAGGCAGCAAGCGATAACAAATTATGACAGATCTCATTAAGTCAATTTTCAGATGGCTCACAAGTTCATTTACTTCATTTTTTTAGCTTTATCGTAATTTTAAGTTAATTTTAAGAAGTGGGTGCGAGGTGTTTACAAAGTCTAAAAAAGTTAAAACTACATGTTCATCAACTACATTCGGGTGACTGTCGGCGACTTAGCAACTGTTAAGATGACTTTTGTCAAACAAAGAGTACATGTTAAATTGAGTAAAAAAAGGTCTAGTTAATTACATCTTTTTTAAGAAAGCTCAATGTCTTCACGTCGAAACAAACTAGAAGAAAAAATATATTAAGCAATTATTGGATGAGGTTGAGCATGATATCGTGAATTATCAGAACCTCGTGTCCGTGTTATCTGCCGAAGCCCGAGGTTTTGATAATTCACGATATCATGCGACAACCGAATTCAATAATTGTTTTATTATACGTTTTCAAACAATTTGCCATCACTTTTTCTAGCGCCGGCGTAAAACTTCGTCAGAACATTGGCCAAAGTGGTTTTATCTTGTGGTTCCTCGAGGTTCTTCTCCCTCAAATCATCATTAAGAATTTTAACAGTTGTTTTTGTTGTTCTCTTGGTGTTTTTAGAAACTTTATTCTCGATCAAAACTTTCAATTCCTCTTCGGAAATGGAGGCGAATCGCTCAGCCATATTTTCAAAAGTTTGACAGCATTACACGGACGAGGGGCTTGGAAACTAGGCGGACTTTGAACTCGACATGATAACCCAATATCTGCTGCAGATATTGGGTTATCATGTCAAGTTCATCTACATCTACATTTTATTACGTCGGTAAAAGTTCATTCGGATATCACACCAAGGTCTTAACATAATTACAGTGATTAAGAATAAGTAAAATACAATGTGTACATATATAATAACTGAAAAATTCTAAATGTAAAAAAATTCTAAAAATTTTAAAAATTCTAAAATTCTATGGGTAAACAACTAAATAAATAAAAATGAATGAGCAAACACGCCGCACGTACTTTCTAATCGCTACCTAGGTAATCGCGCAGCCCAGACTGGAAACACGCAAGAGTCAGACTCAACAATCGCCGCAGGGAGTGCGTTCACATGCTACTGTATATTGACTGAATGCTATCGACCAATCACATGTTTCAAAGTAATTCTAATGTCTAATAATTTAAATTATAGTGCTAGTTGCAGTTGTACTTGTAATTATTATTGATTGTATTTACTTTTGTAAACGTCTACCTAGTTTTTTGTAAGTAGTGTACTGTACTGTTTTGTGTGAATGCATTAAATATCTTTAAAAAAGGGAAAAAAGGTTAATTCAACCACAATAATCGATTTGAACATATGCAGGTCATATGAAATGTGAAACACTGACATTGTGTTGCAGGGGGGGGGGGGGGGGGGTGCTATTTTTCTTTGTGTATTTTAAAACGAGGATGAACTCTATGGTGCTAAAACTTTACGGGTTGCGAAAAAAATTTTCTTTGCTCATTCAGAAGCTAAAACACTGATTTATAGTTTGGTGAAAAAAGTAATGTAAAATTGTTAAATGATCGTGAGATATCGAGGAAAAACTTATTTTCAGAAGAGTTAATAAATAGCTAAAGGTGTTAGAATCCTAATAAAACATCGGGCGCTCCGTACATTTTTCGCGGTAAACTTCATCCGGCGACTCGAGTTACGCAGATTTGAATGTTTTGTTTACATCGAGAGAGCTGTGCTGTTTAGTGTGGGCTAGGCCGTAAGGATCAGTGAATTTTTATGCAAAAGTCTGAAAAAAATTTATATGAGTTCTTTGAAAAGAGAGAACACATCTTGGACGAAACATCGTAAGAAAACCTGGTTGAAGAAACCGAGAATAAAAGGGGGAGACTAGCTAGAGGAAAGCCAGAATCAATTTGATGTTCAGTTGGAGCTCAAGAACAAATCAAACAATAACATGCACTCAAGGAAAAGCTTTCCCGAGCGAATTCATCCCCGCTACGGCACTTAATTTAGGATCGCCGGTCAGCAATTTTCGCCGCTGGTTTCCCGTCCTTTCTCGCTTGCTAGCGCTTCATTTTCGTTTTGTTTTCCCGTGTTAGAATCCATTCTGGTTGTCCTTACTTTCCACATTACTAGCTGCTAGTAGTACCCCAAAGATTAGGGCCAAATTTACGGTTCTGGAAAGTTTTTTCTCCCCTTGAGCCATACAATCATTTTTACCGTGATTTGATTGCGAAATGATGTTTTCAGTGAATTTCAATGGACTATTTTGGTGAGGAGTCTCTGGGGGATGCAAGCTTGTGTTTCATTGGTCGGCGGCATGACCGCGTTGACGACCACTTTTGATGAGGTGTGATAAACTTGCAAACCTTTAGGAGCAAAAAACTCGCCGGGCTTTTATTTTTGCGATGATTCCACTACTTCAACGAATTAATAGGGTATGTAGATTAGACGGATTCTTACGAAACTTGGCCAAAATGTTCCTCGGTTGTTATCGCGCCAAAGTGTGTGAGGCTTTTTTAATATTTCAAATAATCCGCGTTTTATGCCTTCTTACGTGACGAAGATCGGCAAATACTCTATTCGCCGAGTGGACAATAGATTTTCTCAGCAACCAATAGGAATATCCAAAAAGCCTCACACACTTTTGTAGTCCATTGACCGCTGATTGATACTGTGCAGTTTGTTTGGTCGTACATGTCAACACGAAAGCAGGTAATTCAATTTAGCAAACATCGACAGTGTTTCGGTTTAAGGCTTGCGCGAGCTTATCATTAGACCTAATCTTTAAAATAATTATTTCTTTAGATTCTACATTCTATTAGCTTTACAGTGATATATACTTTTTCAAGGTTTTGTAAAAAGAAACGCGCGTATGAACGATTTTCCGGAAGACATCCCTGAAAGTCTACAGTAACCTTAAAGAGCTGTTTATTCATTCATTGCGGAAATTTTGATATGTCAACAATATAATGAGAACCTTACTTTTTGAACGACATGGGACGATTTGTTTAATTTTACATTCCGTAAGCATTCTGGTTCGATTTTGTATCAATTTTCGTTAATCTCTTGTTTTCTAAGAAAATGGCGAGATCCAGGCTCGCAAATCTAAGATGGCGGCTCCAATGATGTCATATCACATCATTTTTTTGCAGTTAAACTTAAATTTTGTCAACTTAAAGAGGCTTTCTGTACAGTGTAAAATAATTCCTCTATTCGTTAACAGAACGGAAATATCAGCGGTGTTGGTAGGGCGGATCCATACTAACTCTCTAGGGGGAAGTTAAGAGTGGTATTATCCAAATGATTTTGGGCCGCACAAAACCAAACAATTAGACGAGCGTATTTATGATTCCCTGGCAACTTAATAACTAATTGAACAAAACAACTGACAATACAATATCGTGAGATATTTGTAATTGTTTCTCGCGTTGTTTATACTCTACTGATTGTAGTAGGTTATTAAGCAACGTTATATATTTTTTGTTTATCAATCCTTGTTTTTCTTTTTTTAAATAAAAGATGGATGCGTGCTTTTGCGAGAAGGAGATGAGTCTTTCACTAGAGACATCAAATACGTTCCAATGAAATGGTACGAAACGCCTTCAGTTGTCACCTTCGGGGAAGGTAACGTTTTTATGTCTTGTGTAATAAATATCTGGAATGGAATATAATGCAGTGATAATTTTATATTGTACTATGGCCCTGTTTACAAGGACGAATATCAACATTAGTGCTACGCATGTACTGACGCTCTGTAAGGGACAACTTACCTACTCGAGAAACCTCCACTATTACACCAAATTCCGAGATAGTTAACGATTTGGGGCCAACACAATTGAATTCACCAAAACTACTTTCTGCATGTTTGCTTTGAAAGAAGATGATTTCCAAAAAAATAATGAAGAACATTAAACATTAAACATACCAAGAGAATGGCGTTGATAAGGTACCAGACAATATGTTGTCATATAGACTTTTATGTATGTTTATAAGACTTCCGTCTTGACACTGAAGAAATATATTCCGAAAGATATTCCGTCTGCATAACCTTACAGAGATTAGTTGGCGAAGGAGACATGAAAGCCAAGCAAATTATACAATGTCAAAAAACCATTGATGCTTTTTTTTACAACAGATATCATCTATATCCACATTTTAGTGATGCAAAACTAAATAAGTTTCCAACATCTTCTACCGTCCCTGGTACCTGGAAATGTGTTCAGAATGGCTATCGCCTTAGTCTTCCAGAGAGATATGTAAATAGAACGTGAAATTATCCATTACACAGAAATATGTGATAACGTCACCTATAGGTTGGAGACTAAGGGAGGGGGGATCCTTCCTAACTGCCCACTTCTTGCTAAGATAGGTTTCTGACCGTCACTTTTTGGAAACCAATCCTTCTATGAATAAGCTTTTTGCACAGTGGAAACGTTGATTTTAATTATAGTTTCTCAATCTCGGAAAATTCCGAAAGCAGTTCAAAAATTTCAATTCCCACTATTTTCCTTGTTTCGTTTTTGTGCTTGATTAAGACATTCGGGTGGGAATGGGTAGCTAACCTCCTTTTATAGCGAAACGTCGTGACTTGCTAGTGTTCTTTTTGCCAAGGTGGAATAATATGGGTTTGTTATTGTATTTTACATTATAATGAAACCTCTGTACTTTTTTCTACTTACAGGTATTTATTGGAAACGCCAATCGAAACGACGTTGTGGACCATGTCCTTTTGCAACCAATTACTGCTCGATATGTGCAGATAAAGCCAATAGAATGGAACAATCACATCTCCATGAGGGCGGAATTTTTCGGCTGCGTCCTCTCAGATGAGGATTGGTGTCGCTTAGCCTATGAACCATTTGTTGATTTCTGTTTAAAGGCGAATATTGCCTCCGCGTGCCCACCGTGCCATCGGAGTCAATCACAGTTTGAGACACCCAAAACCAAAAGTGAGCGAAAAGAACTGCTGAGAACCAGTATACAGCCATTTTCTCTCTGGGGAGCACGTCAGAAGTTACAGTACACAAGTTTACAACCTCTTGTTTTCTTTTTTTGGCGCTGTTTTTTTGTGTGTTTGTTTTTAAAATAAATGCAAGACGTCGCTATACGCGTTCCTTGATAACTGTTAAACAGAAATTTAAGGTGATGAAGTTAAAAGATAGATATGACATCAACATTAGGTGGAAATGGTTAATATAATCGACTTTAATATTATCTGCAGTGATAAGGTTAGTGATACAATACTACAATACACCACAGAACCATTAAAATAATAATGATGATGATGATGATGATGATGATGATGATTATAACGGTAAAAGGGAATTTTATGAACATACTTTTGTAAATAATGTTATGTATTTCGCTACTCCATGCCAACAGATCGTTATCAAGTTATTGGCCGAAACGTCCATATGGATTTTGTGCAAGAGCATCTCAGAACACAGAAAAATGTTAACTTTGAAGATACCCAAGAAAGGCCAAATAGCATAGAGCTTGAAGTCCTGGCAGATACTGTATACGTTAGGGTATGTTGCTTAAACTACTCGAATTCAAACTACCTTTACGTTACCAACTATAGTATACTACTGTATAAGCTTTGTGTGTGAAGTGTCATCTGATAACATGCCTATGAATTTGGAAAGAAAAAAAACTCAAAGGTTTATTTCTTTGCTCTCACTGTTTAAATATCTGCCAACCTTATTCACCTTCCCATTCATATACCTAGTTACCATTTGTTCTAACGTTGTTTTTTTTTTTTGTAATTTACTCATTGGCTCACGAAAACTCTAACCGTCGCCTGCAACGCAGACTTGGGTTTAAATGCGCCTTGTTGTTGAAATACGTCGTTGCAATTTAAAAATAACATATTTGACTAAATAGTAATTCTGTTTGAAAAAGAAATGGTACTCTACAAACCGAGCAATGACAAAGTTCGTTTTTTTTTTTCACCTTAACCGTTTCCCAATCAAACAGTAGCGTCAAATGAAAATCTTTAATTTGAACAAACTTGCATTATCTTAGGTTTAGTTTTATCCTTTCCATAGTAGCATATATACCTGATTAAAGAAATGTTGACCCATGAAAAGCATAAACCATAAACGATGTGACCCAAATTGCCCTCTGTGACAGAATGAACATCACAATAAGAATGTTTGTATAAATCATGCTCTAAAAGCTCTCAAAGAAGAAAATATCTTGATTTTAAATAAATGGAATATTACAAAGCTTGTCACTAAGCTTACTAATGTTTGTTACCCAGAATCCCATTCGGTCTTATCGTTCATGGTTTATACATTTCACAGGTCAACGTTTCTTCAATTAGGTATATATAAGGCACAGTACTAGCTGAAGCATGCCCGCAGTGCCCCGAGAGGCTGAAAAAAGACGAACGATATTTTCACGTTTTAAGTTATGACTAATCGCATAACATTTTTCGTCCAAAGGTCCTGTGCAATTACAAGGTTTTAAGATATATAAAACACGGATGCATTTATTTACTTATATAATTATCACACATCAGGGCGACATCAAAATGCGCGGCATTAAAAAGTTGACAACGTACAGTCGTAAAGTGTCCTTTGTGAAAGATAGTCGATTAGATGTCAGAGCACCAAGTTTGTCACAAGATCTCCCGATACTGCCTCCTGGGACAGATGGAGATGACGGAAAGCATGGCGTGCATGGACCAACAGGTAATTACAGGGTGCTATTGGTAATTAATATATATGGAAACCATACGTAAAAAGTCAACGCAAATAATAATAATAATAATAATAATAATAATAATAATAATAATAATAATAATAATAATAATAATAATAATAATAATAATTGAAACTCATTCTGTTTTACAAGCATACTTACATATTTCAATTCACAAAATCTGAAGTTCATTAACGTACTAATCTAAAATTCTAGTATTAAAATTCGAGCCCAAAAAATTTCTATTAAAAAGCATCTAATAAATAGCTCCCAGTGCAATTTGGACATCAAACTGCGCATTCCTGGCGTCACAGGGGATTCTCCTGATTGTTTTGGAACCTCGCAGACAGAGGAGGGCGGATCTCAATAGTACAAACGTACTACGTCTTTGCTCTGATCCAGGAGATTGTCTTAGTATACTTTCCCCTTCTTTAAAGCTATAAGCTCCTCTAGGCGACTGTGATATCTCAAGAATTCTTGGCCCATTCCGCCAGTTGTGGCAAATACTAGAAGCGTAAATTTTCCGAGTTCTATGTCGAGAATTCTCCCTGAGTGTTGGCGCTTCTTCTCATTATTATGCATTCGGTAGATCTTCTGTGGCTCTAAGTTCTTATACGATTTGGCATTTGGTGGCAAACCCTGACATCAAAGAATGCCGATCGTTGGGGCTCCCAGAAGCCACGTGCATGAATACTCAACCTCAGCTTGCGTCTTGTGCTTCGTAGCACCTCTACTCGGCTTAAACAACGCTACATACTGTACGCAGGAGTTTACAGGTCTCTCTGCTCATTATGCCGTTGGATAACAAATCTGCCTCGTTTGCAGATCATGGTGTGGTCTACAGAAAAGAAGCCCCCGTATGCACACGTTGAGGGAGTTTCAACAACTGGCCAGTCATAGCGTAGTATAATAGCATCACGGAACTCCCGTTTATTCAGATTTTGTCCCATTTCTGGGAGAGGAAGCAATGTCAGCCACACTGACGACCCTTTCTCTGCTACATTTTCTAGTACTCGCTTGGTCTTTGATAGTGCCCGCTTCCTGATCATCTCTACCGTGTCCTTGAGCTCAACCGCTCTTTCGCTCTTGACTGTCTGTTGTGCCGACTCAATACGGGAATCCTCCTGAAGCTGGAATGTTTGAGTTACGATATGCTCAACGAGAGACGTTGTCACTGTGATTGATAAGGCATACTCGCGTTTTGCCTCTCGGGTTGGATTTCCAAGATTCAGGCCTACCAGGCAAACTGGAAGCACTTGAATTTTCCTATCCAGCTGTTTACATTTGTGTACCGTTATGGCATAAATTAACAATTAGGATATTGCATTCGCCAGTTTTGAATGGCCGGTAGTGTTCTTAGAAAGTAAATCCGATGCTTTAAACCGAAAGTATGGGTAACATTTAGCACGCCTGTGGCTGCGTCAAAGCGAACTCCGCAAACCGAATTACGTCATTGCCCCAGTCAGAAACCTTCTCACTGACGTATTCATCTAGAAAATCTCGTGTAGATAATCAAAATCCGAAACATTTCAACAATATTCTCACATTGTACTCGAGAGAAGGCTGATTGTTTTATCGCAGCAGTTTTCTTCAGTGGATTACACTTATCATTGATTTATTTCTGTTTCTGTTGTTTGTTTGTTTGTTTGTTTGTTGTTGTTGTTGTTGTTGTTGTTGTTGTTGTTGTTAACATTGCTTTTTTTTCTTCGTTCGTAAAAGTGAAAATATTTGCTGACACAGCAGCAGGATACATGAACATTATACCAAGTGGTGGAAATGGAAAGCCGGGACAGAGCGGCGCTAACGGTCACCCAGGTGATAACAGCATGGACAAGGTACGGAATTTGATATTAATTGACAAAAATGGGTTTAAGGGAGTCCTTTTTAACTACCAATTTGCTGCCCTGCTAGGAAAGGTTTCTGACCGTCTTTTATTTACACTAAAACTGAAAGGTTATATACAACTGAAAATTAAAATCAGTGCCAGCAGATAAAGAACGTCCACATAATACTCATTGTTATTCTAAAAATTCTGGCGTAATAAACACTCGTACTTTGAGACTTCCTTTAGTAGCTTTTTCTATATGTTAGACTAGTGGGAACCACAAGTTAGAAAGTGCTGGCCTAGATAGACTGCAAGAGCTATCAGTGAGGGGCTTGGAAGGAGAGATATGGGCCATGGGGAGTCACGGTGGAGAAATTCGAGTGTGTTTGTACACTTGAGATTGGCCTAGAAACATGAACCAAGGAAAAAAATATTGCAAGCACGAAATTGGCAATATTTTAGAAAGCGTTACAAGTAGCTGCAATTTTCGAGAATATTAGTACGTGAATGAAAATTACTCACAGCGAATTGTTTCTGAAGTGTCAAACAACGTGTAATTTTAATATATTTTATGCGATAAAAGCGCCAGTTTTAACAACATTACAGCGATTTTCCGTGTATTCGAGATTACACAAACTTATTTTTACGCTGCGCTATACGCCTTAAAAGAGCCGTACTTTCCTTCTTGTGAAAACTACGATCACCCCTCAGCGAACACAATGAACACGCTCGGCACACATGTGCAAGAACTCATTACGAACTCGATAGCTCGATAGCTTATCCCCAAACACTTCAGTTATTTTCATTCTGCTCGAGTGCAAAACGTTCCCTAGGCGTGAAACTGTGCGCGTAAAATCCAGCAAGCTTCGATCGACAAGCTCTAAAGTCTGTTCCAACGATTTCTTTGCTTTGAGCAGACAATATTTCCATTTTGTTCGAACGCCGAACACAAGTGAATGATCCTCCATTGTGTTAAATTAGCAAAGTAACAAGTAATTATTCAGATCGTTCAGTCTACAAAACCCGGGGGGGTGGGGGGGGGGTTCTTTAAATTCGAAACAAAAAATCCTCGATTTTAACGCGTTGCTATTGTAAACATTGATGCAATTTTCTCAGTTCTTTGGCAATTATGAGCAAGCTTCATCGTGATATATCTATTAATAGATCAGAGGCGATTGACAGAGGTTCCGATTTCACGCACTACTGCGATTCTATTGTAATAAATTGTCAACTTCCGGTTGGGGAACACGTTGTTGTGTTTGACACATTATTCGCATTCTGATCGTTCTTGGTGGAAGAAGAAATTTCAACTTCCGCTTTTGAGTAGCCCAGTTATAAACGTGGTGCGCACGCGTGATACGCAATCTGCTGGTCACTGTCAAGATTAGGGATGCGGGCCTCTCTTGGGCCCGCAATTAAAAATTACTTATCTCTAATTCTTAAAAATGGAGCTCTTTCTCTTTCTCCTTAAGTTTTAATGATTTTTTCGGAGTGTTCCTACGTTGGTGGGATCCTTATGTTTTCTTTACTTTTTTTTGAACAGAGACCGGACAAGACAAATGCAGACTGTAACGATAATGCTAAGAAAAACATATACGGAAGAACCTATGATTGCAAAAAAACACATCTTCCGGGAACAAGGGGTGTACAAGGAGGGGCTGGTGGAGACGGTGGATATGCTGGGAATTCAGGTGTTTTATAATCTCCCTCGCAGCCGTTTTTAGTGTCGTCACGCAACATTCCTCCCCACAAACGGCTGCTCACATTCGAACAACATTCCTTTCCACCATTTCAACCAATAACCATTCGGTTTATATATTTCGTGAACCGTGCCCGCCAAAGTAATCTAACCAATCGCTTTGCGTGTTTTATCTTGGAGATCTCAGTTCAAAACGTCGAAGAGGCTTTTGATGTTGCAGCAATACATTTCAAATTTCGAGCTTAAATACAAATGCGTCGAGAACCATTTCGATTTTCCGGCGATTATTCTAATTTGTTTATGTCTGGATGTGAATGTGATCTGCTATTCAGCGACCAGCGAGTTGTCAGATTGCAAAGTGTGCTATCGACGGCTTATAGCAGCCTCTGATAACGGCCTCTGATCATCTTCAAGAGCTTAAAACTGAATTGAAAGGAATCTTTAAAGATCGAGAAATTCCAAGAACGAAACGTTTACCCGAAACCCGTAGGTAGGTTGACAAAAACATCCTTCTCTCCCTCGACTACATTTCTAATCACAGTTTTTGCTGTGACTTCGCAATGTTATTTAATCCGTTGTGTAAACTTTTAGAAATGGAAAAAAAAGTTTCTTAATTTACACGTTGGCTGCTTCAGTTCGAAAGTTTGATCTGAATTTTCCGCAAAACTTAAAAATACTGGAAAATATTTCGCTCTGTTTCAATAAAGATGTCCAGAACCGCAATCTTCAGGAAGAAGAGACAAGACTACGAAAATATTTGTCGCTCCCGAACACATACTTCGCCGTGCATGACTTGTTGGATGAACTGGCGATAAATATAGTTTATCCCAACACAAATTAAAAGTAGTCAAATTTAACTTTTTTTAAGCGACAAAGGCATTTAAAACTTTTTATGAGACGTATGGTCTTCGGTTTTAAGTCTTCTGCGTTTGTAAACCGGATGAAACTAAGCGGATTACAGATCTTTTCAGGAAAATTTTACGAAGCAGACACGCCAGACAATGTATCGCCGCATGTTGACCCGTTGCTAAATAAACTTTTAAAGATAAAAGATTGCGCCTTTCATTTTTATGCTGTTTTATTGCAACGGTCAGCGAAGCGATAACTTAACCGCAGAAGGGTTTAATCGGCACCAGTTATAGAGAGTTGTGGCCGCGGAATAAAATTTATTTATCATCAGAACTTGTTGCGTGCGTGCGAAATACATGGGATCGAATGTCATTTAAAACGCAGACAGCATGATTTCATTCAACGCCGCAAAATTACAGGAGTACTCTGTGTATTTGATTAGTTTCTGCTCCAAATTCAAACCTAAATTAATGATGCAAGTGGGTTCAAAATACGCTGTAGAGAATTTTAAAAGCTGGCACAACAGTCCCGTGAATGATTCTAAATGCTCGGTGATTTCGTTGAATATCAAATGCATTGTCAAATTTTTTTTTTTCGAATGTTTCAAAACGCGTTGACAATGTTTTGAAAAATTATTTTGAAATGGAATTGCAACGCTTTTTGGTTCCGTTGAAAAACATTGCCAACGTTTTCGAAACGCGTCGAAATGTTCTTCTCTGCAACAACCGAATTAGCGGGAAAAACATGTTGATTACAATCTCCTGTGCTGTGATTGGTCACATAAGAAGCAAAGGGAAAGGAATGTTGTTTGAATGTGAGCAGCCGGATCGTGGCGTGACGACACTAAAAACGGCTGCGAGGGAGACTAGGTGTTTTACCATGTCATTGTTGAATTGCTCCAACAGTCGCAGCGGTTATATAGCCTGATTAGGTCGTATTGGTTCGATTCTCAGAATTGGACTGGAAGTAGCTTGCGCTAGAAACTAATGCGTAAAAAAAAGTTTGAATTGCAAATCGCGCGGAGCTCTTTCTGATGGTACCCTTCAGATCATAATTTTTGGAACGCTCTCCAAGAAATAGCAATTGTCGTCATACGACATGCACTATATTGGAATAGTAAACATATAATTTTAATTCTACCCCCTCCCCGTCCCCCCTTTCCCAACTTCAAATATGTTGCTAAAGGAATTGAATGTAATCCTGAAATTCATACAACATTGACAAGGGTAGGGGGGCGGGAGGTAAAAAAGGCATCAAAGTGAAATATCTGAAATGAAATTATTATTCAAAAGTATCTATTTCTTACAGTGTTTCTCTCAGTTCTAGTCCACTGACGGGAGCAATAACGGGGGCACAAAATATGGTCTGTTGTTGTTTGGGTGGACTCAGTGGTTTTGAAAATATTAAAGAATGGAATTTGTTAGGCCTGCAGCTGCGGATCCGTTAGTTTCAAAGTTCTCTCTTGTTCCCAACGGCCACTCCTGGTGACAATAAACGCACCACCAGCCCTTTTAAAGGTCGCGGGAAATACACTGACCATCAATATAATCATAAAGCAAATTATTATAAAAACTAGAGTGAAATAACAGGAATTTCTCTCGCTGAGAACAATCATATCCTCACACGTGAGAATTTCGAAACGTTTTCTGACAAGTTTTTCCTATTTCAGTGCTGAATGAGCCCCGACCGCGGTCAAACGACAGAAATATGCAAAAAATAAGAAAAGTACTGCAAAAATAAGGTTTTAATTTTCACAGTTCAAAGTTCGATACATTACCAGTATCCTAAGGGTTTACTAAGTTTTTTGGAGCTTTACTAAAAAAAAGTTCTACTTGTTTGAAAATAGCGATATGCGGACATGTCGGCGCCATTTGTCAAAGCACTTTGGTTTGGATGCGAAAGATTTAAAAAGTGAAAACACTCGTTTACCTGAGCAAATGTGATTATGCTTACACTCAGCAACTATTTTTATCTATCCTTGCTCATACTAACACTTCAATATGAACAAAAAACGCCGAAATGGAAAGAAAAGCTGTCTGAGACGTTTGACCGCGGTGAAGAATGAGCCAAAGTTAATCAATTTTAAGTCGAAAATCTTCGGATCTTCCTCGGCAATTTTCGGAAAAGTTCGGAAAATGTTCGGAAACATTTGTACGACCTTAGGACAACATTTTGAAAATCTTCGGAAACCTTCAGAAAATGGTCGTAAATCTTCGGGAAAATCCCCCAAAACAACGTTATTAGTAGATTTTTATAATAAACAGAATATTACATGGTTGCTTGGAGATATGAAATTTATCTCCTTGTGTTCAAATATTGATTTAAACACGGGAAGACAAATTCCATATCTTCAAGCAACCATGTAATATCATCTATATATTGATAGGGTGTTACTCTTAACAGCTATATATCAGAAATGTTTGAAAGCCGATTTAATTTCCCACGAAAATAAGTAACAATAAGGTTTCTCGGCGGCGTAAAACATCAAGCGCAAAATCCGCCTCTGTTTGCATTTTTCACGCGTGCATGCATTAATATCAAAATCTGTTCTAGAAAAAAAAAAAAAAACGTTTTGTGTGACGCCCTTTTTAGTGGCTTGACTAACACATGATTTGCACCGTTTCCCTGCGCGTGCACTACCATGTCTTGAAAGACAAGTACCTACTTGCTGCCATCACAGCATGAAAACAAAACTTTACCGTGGTGTAAAGCTCAAATAAAGCTGGCGTAAATTTGGAATTTAATCAGCTTCACGCTAACTTTACATTTTTTTTTAAAGCTGACCTTTATGCCAGCATTACACTCAAGTTTAAAGGCAGGGTAATGGGACTTCTTTACACCAACTTTAAATCCCTTTTATAGATGGTAGCGTAAAGATTGGTTTAACCACCTTTTACAACATTTAATTGATGGTGTAAAGTTGATTAACCAACTTTAAACCAGATTTAACAACCTTTAATTTCACGTAAATCCCAATTTTCATGCTGTGCATCATCTAACTAAAAATTCCCTTTGTTGGGTGTCTTAGCTATTGTTGAGTTTTCAAGCTTAAAGCTTAAAACAACAGCTTTGCAGTTACAGATGACAGCAATTTGAGTCGCATGATGCGAATATATTTTTTTCACACGGTATTTCCACCAAACTTTCTGAAAACTATTATTAACTAACTGACTACCTACCTAACTGCAAGTATAACAGAATAAAAATTCAAAACAATAAACATATATCATATCATAACGTATCGCGGACATATCGTATCGTATCGTATCGTATCGTATCGTATTGTGCGTTGATTCCCAGCAGAACTTTATTCTGATATGTTGACAGTGCGAAAGTGTAACTGAATGAAATGCGTAGTTTGGTCATCGGCGTAGGGCACAACAATCAGGGAGGATTTATTTGAGCGTTTTCAATAAAAGAATCTCATCAAGTTTTCTTGAACGACGATAGAAAGTGCTTTGTTTTCGCAAAAAGTGACAGATAAACAAGGCAACTTAACTCAAAAATGCCGTCTGAATACCTGTGCAACTTGGCAATGGCGCAAACAACAACAAACTACGAACGGTTAACCACTACTCGATTTTGTCGTGAAAGAAATAAATACTCACCTTTTGAAAAACGTCGAGGCCTTTTATTCCACTACAATTTTGTCCTTTCACATCTACAACGGTTGTTGAGCACTTTTATGTGTTTGTTAGTACAGCAACCAAATGAAGAAAAAATCCCCTAGGCGCAGAAAATACACTTTCAGGACCGTGGTCCGTATCGTAAAAAAGCTGGAACGGTTACGAGCGCGCGATTAGTCAATCGGATTGCAGGATTCGCAGAATCCCGTCCGTTCACGAGCTTGGAAAAATAACATATCATATCTTTAAATAGTCAGTGCGTATTTGTGGAAGAGCTAATTTGTTTTTTATGTCCCTTAATTAAACGGTAAGCATTCAGCCTATCGCTAAAACAAAACTTGATGTCAATTGTGTCAAATATATATCCTGGTGTCAGTAGCCCATGCATGGTCTTATACATCATGATCGCTTTTTTTATAGATTTTCCGCCATCCTAACGCTCGAAACAAATCGTTAAAGTTACTATCATAGCAGGCAGGCATTTATAAGCGGTTTTGAAGCTTTTAAGTATTTTATAGAAATGCCTTTAGACTCTATAAGTACGGCCTCTTAGCAAGAAAGCAGCGCGAGTTGTTATGGTTTACAGTTCTGATTGGCTCTGAGCCACAAACTACAATGAATCCTCCACTTTATCCCACTAAATACGCAAAGATATCCGTTAAAATTTCTACGACTTGGACCTTTTTACTAAAGGAAATTTGTTGAAAACAGGAAATGGTGGTAATGCTGGGCGCCAAACAATAAACGTCAGAAAAGTACGAGGAAAGGTGGAACTTAAAACATGTCGCGGAACTGGAGGCCAGGCAGCTACAAACGGGGTTGGAGGAGAAGGTAAGCTTAGCTGCTAAGGATTTTAAAGTGAACTTAAAGTGTACAAGAGTTCTCCTGCTTGTCGTTCGTCGTCCTCCGCGACTTTGTTTCTTTCTACTTCTCTTCCTCCTTACTTCTCTGCCATAATTATCAGTTCCGTTGTCAACACAAAATTTTCTTGCATTTTTTCCGTTGCTGAGTGGATAATATTAAGCTCATTGTTTTATAAACATCACCATTTGGCAAGAGGAGCCATGGATTTTAATTTCAAGTCTTGCAAAGAATGAAGAAGCTGACTAGTAATTCATCGTAAATTCCCACAAGGACATGAACTTTTTGTTAGATTGATCGATTGATTAACTGATTGACTGACAGATTGATTGATTGATTGACTGACAAATGGCTGGATGGATGGATGGATAAATGGATTGATGGGAAGATGGATGGATGGCTGGATGCATGAATAGATGGGCGGATTGATTGATTGATTGATTGATTGATTGTTTGATTAAGTGATTGTTTTTTTTTGTTTCATAAGGGGGTGACGGAGGACGTGGTGGCCGTGGCATCAATTGCCGTTATAAAGAAAGTCGCGGCCGTCATACAAGTTCTGGAAGCTGTAAAGCCAATGGACAGACAGATGAAGCGGATCGTGGACCAGTTGGAAGAGTAGGAAGCAACGGACAAAGTTCAGTATTGCACTACAACAGTCCTCTTTTAACTCGATTTTCACATTGCAGGCAAAGCACTTTAAATGTTTTCTTACCTAAACAAGACAATGTCACTTCTTAACTCTATTCAGCTCAGGATTTTGTGTGTCTTTTGCAGTTTTTAGCGGTAGCAACCTGTAACTTAAAATCAACGTATGCTGTTATGCATGTCCACCAAATTAGCACCGGGTGATGTAAATTAAAAACTACACATACATGGTTATCATTATAAAGCAAACAACGTGACCTCAATGTGACGTTATTCAATTTATTGCTTTAAATTAAACCAAATTTATATTATGTTTAGGTGTATATTATCACACACATTTATCAGTTGTGTTAAGACACATTCAGACTATATGTCTGGTAGCTTTGAAATTACTCTGACAATTAAGGAAGTGGACTGCAAAAATTATAGTTGATATAATAAATTGTTAAATTTCAGAACAGAAGTATGGGAGGTAACAATTTAATTACAGACTGACAGAATTAACCAATGTTAGAAATTCAATCTTTTGTATATTGACTTTAATTTCCACATATTCGTTCAATAGGCAATTTCCGAGTCACCCTTTACCTCTGTTTTAAAACGAGTCTACGTGCGAAACCATTCAAATGAAAATGAGTTTGATTTGCATGAAAATGGACTTGTAGGTGAAACTAGTTTTCAAATGAATGGTTTCGCACGTAGACTCGTTTTGAAACAGGGGTAAAGGGTAACTGGAAAATGGCCTATTAGGCTCGCTTACACAAGCAATTTTTATGTGACAATTTTTATTTCCTCGTGCATTTGAGAAAAAGTGCCCAATTTTTATGTGACAAATATATTTGTTTAACAAAGCTGGCGTGTCAGCTTTCATGTGAAAACCCAATCTCCCACTAGACACTGTGCACGCGTATCTCTTTGCGTATCTCTGCAGTCTAAGCTCATTGATGGCGCGCTAAACTTTGAATTTCCGACAAATAATTGTTATGCCATCTATACGATCAAATATATTTGTCACATCAAATTTTCAAATAAAAGTTGATCGTGTAAACGCGGCTTT
Organism: Oculina patagonica; assembly: GCF_052425735.1. Taxonomy (NCBI): domain Eukaryota; kingdom Metazoa; phylum Cnidaria; class Anthozoa; order Scleractinia; family Oculinidae; genus Oculina; species Oculina patagonica. The sequence goes on along the minus strand of NC_135759.1, from coordinate 9,468,752 downwards.
AACGTTACAAAAGCATCAATTATACCTTATTTTGCAGTGATTCGAACTCTTTAAGAAAACTTAGAAAAAATGCTGTTGTAACTAACTAACTAACTAACTAACTAACTAACTAACTAACTAACTAACTAACTAACTAACTAACTAACTAACTAACTAACTAACTAACCAATTAACTATTTAACTAACCAGCTAACTAACTAAATTTCTGAATGAATGAATGAATGAATGAATGAGTGTATACATAAATAAAAAAAAAACTTTGACAGACAATTATAGATTACAACGTTTCTTTTCTTTTGTTGTTTTAGCTGTGGTAAGCGCTGGTTCAGATGGCCAAGTAGAAGGCACTTATCTTGAGGAATTGGACCTTAGTCGCAGCGCAAAAGATCAATATCCATTGTCTTTGATAAAGTTAATGACAAGATATGCCGAAGATCTTATTTGGGCAAACAAAATCCCACTCGCCGAAGCAGTGTTGAATTTCATAGTTACCTTAACAGAAGAAAAATCGGAAGCATCTGAATTCAGAAAAGGTAAGCTTATTCTCGTGAATACCGTTAGCCGTTAGCAATCATCAGCATTGACAAGTAAGCAACGAATAACGTTTCACATATACTTTCATCTCTCATCAGTTAGTTTTCGGATGAACCTTGATCGCCGTATGCTATAAACGTTTTCCATTACATTTTCACCTATCCTGATTGGTTTAAATTGATCACGTGACGCGATAGTATTCATGCCCGACCGAGGAAAATACTCGGATGGATAGTACTCGTCCCTGAAAGTATTTCGCAAACAAGCATATTGAATTTGCCAATTTTGATTGACCAAATCTATAAGAAAAAAAAAAGACTTCTGACAAAGAAAAATTCACTGGATTATACTCTAAGGTTATTAGACACAAAGCACAATGATTGATTCCAAACAACCGATTTGATTTCCTCTCCTCACTCGGTCTTAAGTAAGGTACGCATTTCGTACTGTTTGAAATAGCCTTTGACGAAGAATGAACAACAATGAATTGCTTTGGTTCAAAGTTCAAAGTGCCTCAAAGCAACAGAACATGACATAGAACCGGACAGTCAATGGAGAAGGGAACAAAAATCGTCACAAAAAGGCATCTAAGTGACATGTATGTAGCAATACACTTAAAAGTTGCATTGGGAGAACGTGTGAAGGAAACCATCCGCTGTTTCAAAGGTTTTCTTTTTGAAAATTGGATGCTGTTTAAACTAGCATATAAGCCTTGGAAGCTGCGCTTCTTTGGCTTATATTCGTTTTAAGAACATTAAATTTCAGCAGCAGCTTTCGACCGATAATTCCCTCACAGAAACACTGCATTCCTTGAATAGTTGGCTATAGCTAGGAGCCACTCAAAAGCCTCGAGTTAGCAACATGAGGCCTTAGTTATAGTAATAGATAAATAAAAGCAAATCTCGCCGACGATCAATGCTTTGTTTAGTGCCAGCCATTTTGGACTCATTTTGGATTTTGATTATGTGCTCTGATAGTACGAGTCTTGGGACTATGCCCGGGGGGATACTCCCATAAATTTCGCATAGGAGTGTGCCGCGAAGGTTCTTAAACCCTGACCCTATTTAAGGATAAAGAAAACGAAAATTGATACCCTTTTTAAGGCCCAAAACCGAAAAATGACACCCTTCTTCAAGGGGAGGAGAAGCGTTCCGTGACGACCCAAAGAAAGGCTAACCGCGCACGGCAAAACACAAATCTTTATAAAATTGCTTTACTAATACTTAAACAGAAAGTTCAGTTTTAAAATACCTTTTTTCCGTTTAGCTGGGCTTTTATTTTGGCTGATAAAAATTAGGTACCCTATCTAAGGATCACACCGGGAACACAATGCCAAAAGAAGCAAAAATGATACCCTATTTAAGGACCGAGAACCTCAAAAACTATACCCTATCCCGCGGCACATACCTATATAGCCCACATACGGGAGTACCCCCTCCCCCGGGGACTATATATATATATTTTTTTTTTGGAAATTCTCTGCACGTGATCGGTCGTCCTGACAATGTCCCATACTGTGAAAATGCTGGTTATTTTCCTGCAGTTATATACCAAGCAAATGGATGGGGTTGGGTGGGCGGGAGAAAATTGTTTTGGATGAAAATTAAAGGATGTATTGTATGTCCGAAACCCTTTCTTTTGGTATACGTCACGTGGGATGGTGACGTCACATCACGTGACAAATACATCATGATGTCGAAACAGCCGCCATCTTGGATCCGCCATCTTGGATTTCAATTTTTTTCCAAAATGCCAGAAAAACACCCAAAATCACTGCAAAGTACTCAAATGAATAAAAATGTGCTTTAAACCCGTAAAAATGTAAAAATAATTCCATTTAAGTTGATTTTTATAAACAGAAACACGCAAAATTACAAATTTGGGAAAACATACCTGTCAAAATGCCGTTGCCATTGTGATGTCAAGTTCCTGACACATCATCCAACCCTACCAAATTGTTGCCTGATAAATTTTCGGAAAACTCAGAAAGTTTGGCAGCGTTTGGTTAAATCTGAAAAAAAGTTATAAAAGTTCAAAGTCAGCGCGGGCCTCAAAAGACCCCCCCCCCCCCCCCCCCCCCCAGTCTGAATAGGGTTAAAAGATTAACCAGTGGCCCATTGCAGTAAAACATGCCAAAAATGTTTATATTAAAGCAGATTTCACATCTCCAAAGGGCACTAATTCTTGTAACAGTTTGTTGTTTAGAATATTTTTTTCTTGCATGCATGGTATGGATGAACTAGCTTGTTTATTCCCTATTGGGGAATACTGGTTGCCTGAAGGCAAAAACAAACCTCATGCTCCGAGAGAGCATTACAATTGATATCTTGCTTGTGTTCACCTTAGTTGCGAAATGGAGGCTGGGCTTTCTGAACGAAGAGGGATTTGACAGATTTGGAAGAAATGAATTGTTCGCCCCTCTGATGAAATGGGAAACGTTCAAGGAACAAGTGGAAAATATTAAAGACCACGCTAAAGCATACGAGGATGCATACAACGGAATACAGGCATCAGTTGAACGGCAGGATGGGATAAGAGAAGTGATGGAGGCACTTCCAGAGGCTGCAAAGATACAAGTCGACAAAGAGATAGAACGACTCGTAGAGGCCAAAAGAATAGCAGAGAGCGAGAAAGGGGCTTATGTCTCAGTAAGTTTTTCTCTAAAAGGTAGAACAATAAAAGATAAAAAAATAATAAAATAAGGGTACATAATTCTAAGCTCATTGTAAGCAAGTCATGAATATGTTCAAAGAATACGTTTCTCGTACGTTGTTAGAATCTAAGGCTAGGTAGGTCGCGACGGAAATCTTGTGAACATTTGTGGACGACTGAATTTGATATTTAACTCTTGGACATGCGAGTAGATTCATACAATCACAGTAATACAAGGGGTGGGGGTGGGGGGATTTCAAGGATCCTTCGCAAGGGTTACTTTCTTTTTTACACGAAGCGAAACTATTTTGCAGTGGGTTAAACCTCTTAACTTACTCTAGAAGATGACTATTTTATGCTAGATATGACGTCATTACAGCCGCCATCTTGGATCCCCCATCTTTGATGTCACGATTTTCTTCGAAAATAAGAGGAAATTGATGCAAAATCAAGTCATAATACTTATGGAATGTAAAATTACACAAATCGTACAATTTTTGGCACGACATGCTTGTAGTTATGACGTTGCAAGGGAAACATAAAAAATCATATTGAAACATAAAAAATCATATTGAAATTTTCGCAACACATTTTCTAGCTACTTACATTTGTATTTAACGTGCCGATGTGTTGATTTCCACAGTATTTTAATTTGATAAAAAAAAGTTTGCGAAAGTGAACCTGACTGAAGCTGAAACGTGCAGTTTATCCGCCTGCACACGGAACAATATTGCGAGAAGCAATTTTACTGCTTCCAGTTAAACGTCTCATTTTCTTCAATGGTAAGCAGTTTTCGATTTTAAAGAAAAAAGAAGTAAAGATGTCTGAATAGATAAATCGAGTCTGAAAACCTGCGCTCTATAGTTAACTCAAATCGCGTACAAATAGATTATGCTAGCATTTTTTCGGCATAATTTGGCTAAACGAGCATTTTTTGGCATTGCAAGCATAATTTAGCATGTTCCGCCAATTTCATCTACTTTTTTGTTGTCAAAAGCGTAACTTTCCTTGTTTAAAGAAAGCCGTGCCAATCAGCTGTTAATTTTCAGGAGTTGTACCCAGTCCTTGGTAAAAGTCAGCCGCGCATCGTTTCGAAGAAGGTCGCAAAGCAGAATATAGGCCATCTGCAACAAAAATTGCTCGAGAGCGATCTCTGGAATATACTGCTGGTAAATTTTAACGCTGAGGGCACAGTGCTACCACAAAAATTGCCTTACACGACCGTGTAAAACAGTTCGCTAACGTTGTATTATATAATACAAGACACATTTGAGGAACATGAACAAGGGTAAGAAAGGTTTAAGAAGAAACAGAGATTTTTTTTATATTACTCAATCCGCGTAAAACATACATGGTGCCTTGTTTTGTATCTATTTCTTCCAAATTAAATGAAACAAAGCATTTTTCAAACCAAAGGAACATAATTTTGAAAAATGATCATAATTTAATTATGTTTTGGACAATAAAAGATCTCAGAGGACATGTGGTTACTGTCGGCAGTAAATTAGTACGACAGTGATGAAAGAAGAGTTGTACCTTTAGGTTTAGTGGAGAGTACCTTATTGGTACTAAATTTCGCAGGTACGTAGTTAATTTCGCGATTTTGACGAGACAGTATTAACTGGTATTTTATTTTGGCGATTTGGACAAAAAATACGTTACAAACATTGAAAATATGTTAAAAAACGTTAAAAAAATACGTTTGGTGGGTCTTCATTTCGGTTAACTTACGATGCACTTTAGTAAGCCTGTCACTGTGAACTTTTGTATGGAAAACACAATTCCTTACTTAAAATGGATGAATCTTTGATTCAAGTAAACTGGTGGCCTAGTGGTAGAGTAGACGCTCCTGATGCGTTCGACTCCACCACTTTCCGTATTTTTTGTTGTTGTTGTTGTTGTTGTTTTTAACATTTTCTTTTTTCTTATTTTCTTTTTCTAAGTGTCTAGTGCAATTTTTGTATTTAGCTGCGCGTGCAAGTCCTGAAAACTCCATTTCAAGTTCGTAGTTTAGGTTAAATTTCGTGTTGTGTCTCTTGCAAATTTCCTCCGTGACAAACGTCCCACGAACGACGACTTTAAGACCTCAATATCCACATTTTTCTGCCGTTGAGTATTCCCCATATTCATTTCCTTCAATTCTAGACTTTAAAAGACGTGTTTTAATCGTAAACGAAGAAAAAACATTGCCTTGAAAGGGCCTACAACAGACGCCATTTTCTTTGTTTAGTCAAGCATGCGTGAGAAATGGACATAGGAAAACGCGCCTTCAATGTTCCATACATTTTCAGTACGTTTCGGTCAGCGGTTACACAAATAAAAAAGTCACGGACGGACTTACTTACAGCCAGTAACCACAAAAAGCGAGCAAGCTAGGAGCATAAAATACGAGTACGTAGGAAGGTCCTACGTGCAAATCATGCACAACGAAGGATTGGCTAACTACGGCCATAAAACTATAACTTGATTTTGTCAATGAAGAGAATGGTTACTCCTCTTTTGGAGAACTTCAAGGCATTTTATTCCACTGCTAATTGCTCGTTTCACATTTAAAATGGTCGGTGAGCAACTACGTCGATTTGGAGAGCAAATCTCGTATGGCTTTCTTCAGAGATACAGAGAGTCGCCATGCCTTGAGCAGGGATGTGAAAATATTTTCATCGCAAAGATATCAAATACCGCTGAAGCTAGATTTTTCTGGCATCGTCTTTTGCAATCTCCTTAATTGCAAATTTAGTGCCAGGATGCGATCATTTCTTTACTTTTCAGTCAATACGCCGTTTGTATATATACATTGTTTTATATGCTTTGTATCGTCGATAAGCTTTATTTGCTGTATTATCCCTATCCAGACCGGGGGAGAGGAAAGTGCTCGCGCTGACTTTAAACGCTTATAACTTTTTTCTAGATTCAACCAAACGCTGCCAAGCTTTGCGACTTTTTCCATAATTTATCTGGAAATATTTTGGTAGGATAGGTTGTTGTGTCAGGAACTTGACGTCACCATGGCAACGACATGTTGACAGGCATGTTATCCCAATTCTGTAATTTCCGTGTTTTTTTAATGAGAAATAACTTTAATGCAATTATTTTCACCTTTCTACGGTTTTGAAGCACACTTTTATTGACTTTTAGTACTTTGCAGAAATTTCACATGGAAAAATTTTAAAATCCGAGACGGGGAATCCAAAATGGCGGCTTTTTTCCGTCATGATGTAATTGTCACATGGCGTGACGTCATAATTTCACATGACGTATACCAAAAAATAGATTTTCTGACATACTATATATCATCTAAGTTTTATTGTGATTGCTTAAATATTGTGGAAAAAAACGGATGGGGTGGGGGGATGAAGTCGCTCATACTCCGCGGTCTCAAAAGATCCAAAAAACCCTTTCTGAATATGATTATTCAGAGAGTTTCCTCTTTCCTCACACTTTTTTATTCTTTTATTATTGTAAGAGCATCAAAGAGTTGGAAGCAAGCATGAGGAGCTCTCTGGAAGAAATTATCGCTCAGCTACCTGATGTATATGAAGAAGCACAGTTCAATCAGCAGGATCTTTTTGTAATACTCCAAGGGGTTACTGGATTCTTCGGTGGCATTGCAGGAAAAGACCCCTTTGATTCTATTGGTGCTGCTCTAGAAGTGGCCGGACATTTTGCCACAAAGTGTAACACTGGTACTCTCCAGGAAAACCTGGACAACGTCGAAAAATGGTTGACATTTGGTAAGGAGTACTCCGCTCTAGAGGATTCCAGTGATCTAGATTTCGACAAAATGGACGTAGGATCTGTGCCAGAAGTTATGCAGGTATTACGACACCCAGACTTACGCACCTTCGATCCCCTCCCAGGGGTTTCAGTCAAGCAAAGGAAAATGGGCATAAAACAATTGGAAGCAAGGGAACTAAATGAAAATAACGCTGGGAACATGGGAACAAAAGCTGTGTTTGTGATATTTTAGGAAACAGGAATCACGAAAATCGGCCTAAAACTTTTAGAAAACAAGGGAACACGGGGAAAAAATTACTTGTCTTTTTTAAATTAAAATTAATGTATTTTTTTAAATGTTACCATGTGTGATTAGTAAAATCACACTACTCTCTATTTAATGACTTTGGAATTAAGGTGGTCTTATAGTGTTTTACGCTTGTTTCAAAGGCTAACCTGGAAATGAACAAGGAAGGACTTGCAGCGGACCTCGTTTGCATGTTTGAAGAGAGGTTACTACCTCATAAAAAGGCGAAGCTCGATGAGCAGATCCAGCGGTTCTTCATTGCCGGAGCTGCAAGGATTGATCTCATAGCAAAGGTCATCGACTTAGATAATGAAATTGGCGGACTCAACTTTGATATCCCTAACTTAGAAGAAACATCTAATGCAATACAGAGCCTTGGCGAAACTGGTGGTAATTTATTATTATTATTATTATTATTATTATTATTATTATTATTATTATTATTATTATTATTATTATTATTATTATTATTAAATAACTGTATTAGTATATAAAAGTTGATTTGACACAGAAATCGACTCCTGCAGTTATTATATTAACAGTTTCAGTATCCAAATTTGCGAAGATGGATTCAAAAGTCTCGAATACCGTTCTGAATCCAAGTGCTTTTAAGTCACTGACCAGATATTGCAAGATTTCTGGTGGAATTGAAAACGGTTAATACGTGATCATATCGTTTGGTATGCTTACTAAGTTCTTGCGATTGGTATTTTTTCTCGACTACAGCTTGCAAAAAAATACAAACTTGCTCATGGTTCGATCAAACTTACGCGTTATATCAGCGAAGCATACCACAAAGGTATACGATTCGACTTGGAAATATTCGATTAACATATGAAGAATATTCGCATTATTTATTAATGTCGTTGCTTAAAAAATGGAATAAAGGCAACATTATTATTTGTGGAAAGTAAAAAGAGGAAGTTATATCGTCAGTTAATGTATATAGGAAAAGTGAGTTTTAGTATTGTCTCCAAACATTGTTTTTTTTTTTTTTTCTAACAAAAAATAAATATTTTTGTTTTTCTTTTTTTTTTTAATCATCCGGCCTTAAAATGTTAATTTTGACGTGGCATAAGCATAAGCTGCATAAGCGCAAGAAGAAGCAGAAGCATAAGCCTGTAAGAATAACACGCTCATTTGCCCAGTGTTGTCCTTTTATTCAGGATATGCCAGTATGCAAAATTCGACCATTAAACAACAACACATACAGCATATACACCAGATGGAAACATTTCCCAGACCTTGTGCGATATGGGCTGTTAAGGGCAATAGCAAAACGTTTACATGTTGTAACATTTGTGCACTTTCTTTAGACGCCCCTATTGCTGACAACATACAACAAACGTTTCTTGATGACCTTTTGACTTCTTACGGAACAATGGAAACCAGTTTTACCAAGCATCTCCTCCAGTTCTACAAAGGATTTGAGTTCCGTACGCTGTGGAATGTCGATGACACACTGGCGCAGTTTGAGCGAACTGCAGCTGAAGCTGCTGCGGGCACTGGGAGCTTACAAGGAGTGCTTCAGCTGACCAAGGCTCTGGAAGAAATCGAGAGCCTTGAAAGCAAAGGACGAAAATGCTTTACTAAGTTTCGGTACTCCACTAATACACACAAGTGGTCTTTTGACAATACCAAAAACGCGGGGGTAAGAATGTATATTGAAGCATTCATATTTACGGACGTTTGCGCTAATTGTTTATGCGTCTTACTTCGTACGTAATTCATGTCCCAATGACACGCCACGTCATTCATGAGCGCGCTGAGAAAAGTTTATAACATATATAGCGTGGGTAGCCGTTCCGTTAACTTGCAGTTATCTCTCTTAAATGGTCGGTGTCGCCCACTTTGTTCGGGATCTATCACTTTTTTGAGACAAGTTGACACAAAATGAACCAAATTTGAGTGCTAGAAGTTCAATTTTTGTTTTATTTTCTCTTCCGCGCGTGATTGAATAAGTCATATTTTTCCGTTTGCAAATGCAATTGTTAACCCTATTCAAACCGGGCTTTTTGGACCTTCTCTGACCGGGGGCCCCCTATGTAACTTCCAGAATATTTAAGCAATCACAATGAAACTTATAGGATGTATTCTATATTTCTTTTGGTATACGTCACGTGGCATGGTGACGTTACATCACATGACACTTACATCATGATGTCAAAACAGCCGCCATCTTGGATCCGCCATCAGGCATCTTGGATTTCAAATCTTTTCCAAAATACCAGAAAATCACCCAAAACTACTGCAAAGTGCTCAAAACCAATGAAAATGTGCTTTTAAACCGTAAAAATGTGAAAATAATTCCATTAAAGTTAATTTTTGTTAAAAGAAACACGCAAAATTACAAATTTGGGAAAACATGCCTGTCAATATGCCGTTGCCATGGTGATGTCAAGTTCCTGACACATCATCCAATCCTACCAAATTATTGCAAGATAAAATTTAGGAAAAATATTAACTCAGAAAGTTTGGCAGCGTTTGGTAAAATCTTAAAAAAAGTTATAAGAGTTCAAAGTCAGCGCGGGCCTCAAAAGCCCCCTCCCCCCCTCTTCCGGTCTGAATAGGGTTAAAGATAAGATTTTTTATACCTTAGAGAAGTTAAAAAGGAAATATATTTGTTCAAAAGGCCCACTCAAATTAAGTAGGTCAAAGAGAGTGCACTCCCAATGGGGTTTTTAAGTACTAATTACCTAATATAAGATTTAAAAAATCAATATCGAGTGACGAAGTCAATTTTTTATAAATTAATAAGCGCCTTCCTTCAGATAGTGTAGAGTACGAAACTCGTACTCAACACCTGTCAAAAAAGGCTAGTTAAAACTATTGGCGTTTTACTTATCGGCATTGTTGTTGTTTTTCTCCTGTTTTTTAAGATCTGAAGTGACGGACGACAACTAGCTCTGCAATATGTCTGTCTTTAGGAAAAAAGAAAAAAAGAAAGGGGGCAATGCTAGCTTCTTGGACATGACCAAGCAAAAACAGAAATACATAAATTTAACTCCAAAGTACGTACCTACAATTTCATCATATCTTTTGTCCTTTCAGATGTTTGAAGAACTACATAATACAGGAAAAACGAGTTTCACCATGAAACTCTCTCACAGCTGCGATACATGTTTTAATGTTCGTCTTTTAAAGGTAAGAATGTTGTATTGGAATGGTGTATCTATTTTATTGGCATGTTGTACCTAGAAATGAATGTCGCACCACGTGGTTGCTCAAAACATGGATAGCTTAATTTCTAAAATTAAGCTTTAATGCCAGAATTGAAACCCACTCAAGTTAATTGTGTCATTTTGTTATTCTGGTGTTCTATTCACACACTCCTGGCTCACATTAAGGAATTCCATGCACATTATTTACTCCAATCGATCTTGTGATAAATACGTTCTGTTTCTTTCATTCCTCGTGTAACAGGGCAGAAAATTTTAGCAATTGGCAATGACGTTAAATTGCAGTGCTCACAACACACGCTAAAGTATTGTGTACTGTCGTGCACACAACCTCGCATAAAGACCTAGATGTCCTTTATCCAGCAATAGACGATTCGTCTTAACAGTATTAACGATTAATAATATTATTAAGAAGAAGAAGAACAAAGATTTATTCGATTGTTTTTATTCCCTTTAATTGTAGATGTATGTTGAGCTCTACGGTGAAGAAGATGAAAGTAATAGCAACAACAACATGCCAGCCAAGGTTTATTTGAAGTTGCGGCATATGAGTGGTGCGTTCTTTAGAGATTCAAGTGGACAGTCCAAGGAGTTCCGTGTACCATTGGCATCATTGCGGAATTTTGTATTCAACCGTTTCGCAATAACTAATAGTGCTAAATGTAACGAAGAAAAAAAGAAGGGCATCAGTAAGTAGCTATGAGGATTTAATATTATGTTTTTCTGCATTAATTTTATGTTCAATTAGTCGTGTTGGTTTTATGGATCCACAACAAAAGTTCCTTATTTGTGGACTTGAAAAAATATTACGTTGCTCTTTTATGTTTGCGGGGAATACAATGTCTATAGAAATATTCATAAAGCAAAATATTGGCAGGGGTGTTGCCTTGAAAAACGTTATAGCGTGAACGTTTGAAAGCCGATTCCACTAAAACTTTACAGGATATTAGGAAATAATTGAAGTTTTACAAGGATCGTTTTAATCGAATGAATTGCGATTTGCAGCAATGCTGTAATACACTGAAGTTTACTTTTTTTAAAGAATCGTAGTTTTGTGTCCGAATTTTCTGGTCGAGAAGAACAAAAATAAACATTTTAAACCACTTAGTGATCAGTCAAATCTCTTTTTTTGTCATATCTGACTCGAATTTTTAAATTTTAATTTAATATGGACGTTTGTAGCTTTAAAAGGCGCAAAAGTTTTCATGCTAGAATTTGAAGACTTCAATCTTTAGTTTTAAAGCTAATTAAAAAAACTTGGCGTCAGATATGACAATATACAATACACCTAGTTTAACTCCCTTCTGTGTATCCCTTCTGTGTCCTCTAGGCTTTCTTTGGTTTAAGTGTTGACTCATATGAGTTGAACCCAATGATGATATCATAGGTCAAAAAGGGGTAAATTAAGGCAAAATATAGTTGTAACAAAAATGCTAAGATCTACATGATGCCTTAACTTAGATTGATTAGATTAAATTTTTTAGATTAGATTAAATTGAATTAAAAGTGCAACTTGCCTCAGTGTTACATAATATATATAATATATATATATATATATATATATATCTTGGAGCGAGGTTACAAAAATAGATTAGTCAAAGAATCCGTCACAAGAGCTCGAAGCAAAACCCGAGAGGAGGTGCTGCATACAGACAACAACAACTTAAACAGCAACAGAGTGCCGTTGGTAGTCACCTACAACCCGGCTCTACCCAATTTACATAAAATATTAAGCCAAGCCCACCAGCTCCTACATGTGTCTCCAAGATGCAGAGATGCTTTCCGCGACCCTCCCTTAGTTGCCTACAGAAAAGGACGCAACTTATCGCAGATCCTAACAAGCCGGCGATTGCGACCAACCAGCCCTAATGAGCCACTCCCTCTGCCTGCACCATCCACCAACTCTAACACACCTACAGCCACTCAATGTAGCATCTGTAGCCGTTCATTCTGCAACAACAAAGGCCTTAAAATACATATCTCCCGTGTACACAAGCAAAACCACACCACCCGAGACATCAAACCAGGATTTTGGCCCTGCGGTAGTGATCCACGATGTGCTTGCTGTAAATCGTATGGTTTATTTGCCACAAAAGTCACTAGCAACACTACCCGCGAATCTATCAATCTTAAGCAATATAGCAACTGTCACACTCATAACGTAATATACCTTATAACATGTGCTAAATGTAAAGATCAGTATGTTGGCGAGACTGGTAACAGCGTTAACACAAGGGCTAATCAACACCGCTCCGATATAACCGTTGGCAACAAAAACATTCCTACAGTGAGACATTTTAAAGTCTGTGGCCGTGAAAACATGAAGCTGACGGTTATTGAAAAAGTACGGGCAAAAGACCAGTTTACCAGGAGAACAAGAGAAGAATACTGGATAAATAAATTGAAGCCGGCAATTAACAGTTTAATCTAACCTTTCAATTATATTTCCTCACTGTTGTTTTTTATTGTATATTTGATAGTTCCTTTTATTTTATTTTATTATATATATTTTTTTATTATCTTATTTTATTATTTTATTTTATTTTATTTTATTTTATTTTATTTTTTTCTTTTCGACTTTTTGTATTTCTTTTTTCTATGTATTATGTATATTTGTCCCATCATATTTTATCATTTTTATAGTTAGTTCAGCATTGTATTTCATCTACCACGTGCACATTACCGCGTGAACTGCTGTAACCAATCACAATTGTTATCCCATTTTTTTGAAAATACTTCTGTTGACACTTACCGTTATACAGTTTAAACGCTCCTGAAGAAGGCCGAGACGGCCGAAACGTAGAGCATTAAAAGCTAACAAGTCTTGACTGGAGTTGGTTACTTGACCGTTACAAATATTTATTCTTCTCAAGCATTCAAGTTTCCACGATCGCTTCTAGTGATCCTCCGTTACAGACTCTGTGGACAGCATTGTTTGCGGGACCCATCACAAGAAATTCAAATATATATATATATATATATATATATATATATATATATATATATATATATATATATATATATATATATATATATATATATATATATATATATGTCTGAATTTATCAAAACCGGGTCAAAGAAAAGTGACGTCAGTATTCTTGAACAAGTACGTTACTGCGCGAATTGGCTCAAAACGCCAGAAGAAAGGGGAAAAAAAAAAAAAAGAAATACAGCGCTGAAAGGTGAAGAAGAGAGAGGAGAAGAGAAAAAAAGACTGACATTCCCTTTAGTTTTTATATCATCGAGTTTGGAGATAGTCTCTGGCGAGAAAAAAACGCGTTTACAGCGATTTGGGCTTAAAACGGTGAAAATTTCCTTGACCTGGTTTTGATAAATTCAGACATATATATATATATATATATATATATATATATATAACCAACAAATGGAGTGAAATTCTCATCTGCTACAAAGTGCTCAATAGCTGAACTAGAGCGGTGAATAACAGTAAAATCTCAAGAGTTAGTTTATATGGTCATTTATTCGCTACTCTGAGTTTCATGCCTCGTGCGAGGCAATCATCAGGCGACTGCCAGAAAAAACGGTTACATTCAAAGATATTTGAAAATTCAGAACAATACAATACATTGCGTGTCATATGTCACGTCACGCGAGAACTTTATCACTAGTTAAAAAACGTTTTTCAGTAAGAATTTCCTAGAGTGTCTGCAACACGATACAAGCTCATTTCTGCTGTTCAGAGTTGACATTTCCGGTTTACATAAAATGAAAAATTTGTGTTTGTGGGAGAAATTTTTCATTTTATGTAAACCGGAAATGTCAACTCTGAACAGCAGAAATGAGCTTGTATCGTGTTGCAGACACTCTAGGAAATTTTTACTGAAAAACGTTTTTTAACTAGTGATAAAGTTCTCGCGTGACGTGACATATGACACGCAATGTATTGTATTGTTCTGAATTTTCAAATATCTTTGAATGTAACCGTTTTTTCTGGCAGTCGCCTGATGATTGCCTCGCACGAGGCATGAAACTCAGAGTAGCGAATAAATGACCATATAAACTAACTCTTGAGATTTTACTGTTATATATATATATATATATATATATATATATATATATTAATAACTATTTCAGGCGATTCGCTTTTCTGTATGGAGGAAGACGACTATCGCTTCCAGCCGATGTGTTGTCACTACCTTAGTGACGCGCCTTGCAGTGACGTTCTTCTTGGCGCAGAAGAATGTACAAGTCCGTTTGGAACATACCAGCTGTCCATGCCCATCGATGACCAAGCATCTTGCGAAACTGGCAATTCCCCGATAACGGATAAAAATTGCAAAGACTTCGATGTGAGTTTTGGATCGTCCTTATAAACTTATATACTTATCTGTCTTACCCATCGTCACTACGTAATAATTTTTAGTTTACCTTAGTTCGGATTCTCTTCACACTGAATTGCTGTCAATAATGTGTAACCTGTTATCTAACTTACTGGCCCTGCGTATGGATTGAAAGTGATAATAAATTTTCGCAAAATCCGGAAATCCTTAGTCTCTTCTGAAAAGTGTGGCTAATGTACGATTTTTACTGCTCAACGCTATTGTTACAGATGGAGAATGAAACATCGGCAGTTTTATTCCAACACTAACATAAGTATATAGTTAAACCTTGATGTGTGCCATACCGTTCAAGATTTCTTACTTGCACACCACTGAAAGCTCATCGTCAAATTGATCTCATTAAGCCTGACTTTTATCCTCCCTATAACAACTTGAAAAAACAACGGCTAAGAAGCATACATGTACATGTAGAAGTCGGAAATGCATACTTATTTTGCCCAATTTGAACCCAAAAGTCATACAGTACTGAAAATGATCAGAAAATGGTGGACAAAATAATGTCTGGCTCTATGGACACGTGACTTTAACCCAGGCCCCAGCGGTGTGAGAGGGAATATCTTTCACTTATTTCGTTTCACTAAGCCATTGAAAAATCACCCTTAGATAATTTGATTTTAGTTAGTCTTTGTTTACTATACGTATTTAAGAGTACATTGAGGCAATAAAAAAACACAATAATGTTTATTTTTTTTTTCATCTTTTTGTTCATTTTACTCTACAGAGATCCATCTATACCAGGATGAATGTATGGATCCATTATCTGTACTGGACTGACAGCTACCCAACAGGGCCAGATGATGCGAGATGCACAAGTTACCAAACTCCAAGTTCCAAATCTAAAGTTCCATTGTCCAAGCCTCCGTTTACTTTAACTCATGAAGCCTAAAGCAGTACCGAGAAAAACGGAAAAAGCATATTAAGTGATTTAAAAAAAATAAAATACAAAGCAGAAGTCATTGTCTTTGCCATTGTTAATTAGTTCCACTATTCCACTTATACGACACTTCCACGAGTGAGGAGATTTACGATATAATACCAAACGTGACACGTGTGTGCTTTAGTAGTCGTAGAGTGCGAAAAAATATGGAACTATGTCAATGGTAAAATTGTAAAGCAATTTAAAGATATATAATAAATGAATAAATCAGCATAATTTATATTGATGGTCAGTTATTTGTTGCATTGTCTTAGCCTATCAGGGTGTACTTGTAAGATCACGATAAAAATGCATGCCCACAAGAGACTTCTCATCACCAGTTTTTGGAAAAAACTGATTTTTGACGGTTCATCGAGGTTATTATGGACTGGGAATCAAGGATCACTCGAGAGCGACTTTACAATTGAAGCAGTTATTTCGTGCTTTTCAGCCGTTTTTCAGTTCATTGTTTGTTGCTTGTTGTTCAGTGATGCGCATTTTTGTAAATAAAATTGATAAATTTCAATAATAGCTCAAGCAAGTTCAAGGTTTGTTAGCTGTCGTTTTCCATGTCATGTGAGACATAGGTAGTATGCACGCTGGCATGAACGCAAATTAAAACAAAAATCTCTATTGTTCGTTCCTCATTAGCATTTAAAAATTCACATTAGAGTATTAGAATCGAGGTTGTGAAATCACGCTATTGTCTATAACTTTGACATCCAGTGCGGTCAGCGGAATACGTCTGCGGTCGTCTTTAAAAACCCCAATTATGATGTCAAAAACTCGATCCATCCCTTCCATTTCAGTGCGAGGGTATTCCAGAAACGTTTTCGTGAAGCCTTTGGAAACCCTTGTTGTTGTTGTTGTTTTTTTTTTTTGCTTTAATTCGCGCTTTAAGGCCCGGAAAGCTTTTTTTTTAATTTCACGCAATAATGGATATTTTAAGTGTTTAATTGGTTAAAATGGCATTTTGAAATTTCGGTTCATTTGACATTTAAGTCACAAAGGGCAACTTCTTCAGACGATGCCCAGTTTTTATACCCTATTGGGTTGAAAAAAATGAACATACATTATTTTCTTCACTCACAAGAACACGATCTCTTAATGCACAAAGAAAGCGCTAGCTGCAAACGTTTACGCAATTGAAAACTCGTATTACACACAAAACATTAGTTACCAGACATTTTTTTCCTGACACCAATTAATATATTGTACAATCCATTTGCTAATTCGCTGTATAGAGAGGCTTAATATTATTACTTGGCTTCATACTAAAACGCGTAAGTATAGTCTAAGTGCACTTGGAACCTACTTAGAGTGTGAAGCGGTAAGTCGTGCTCACTTGAACTTTACTTGGTGACCATGGAAACTTTCGTAGTTCAAAGAAGCCGAAGTCACCGCCAAGTATGGCCCACACCACACTTGAGAACGCACTTGACCAACAGGAAATAAAAGCCAAATGAAAGCGGCGTGCAGCGTTTCGCGATTCTAAAGATGATTGACAGCTTGTACCTCAAGCAATATACTTTGTCATCAAGTGCTAAGTTTCGTGAAGTGCGACTTGAGATTTTCGAGTGCGCTTGAGTGAAGTATTTACTTGAAACAAACTTAGCTTCTAGTGTGAAGCCAAGTAGTGTAAGTGATTTTAGTTTATGATCATCGTTTATTTGTTTGTCATCTTGCGCGCAGCTACCGTGCAAGTGTTTTGATAGTAAGGCCCGAAAGCCCATGCAGCAAATTCAAGTTGTTTATGTTGGCTTATTAACAGCTTATAGCTCTAAAAAATAGCTTCCATCAGTAATCATGTTTGGGTTTGTCTACTAAAATTTTCCACGAAAGCTGTTATTTTCGGTATCAGGCAGGTATAAAACTGACACTGTTACACCATTCCATCGAATAGGGAATTTTTTTGGGTGCGGGGGGGGGGGGGGGGGGGGTTGATTGGTGGGAGCTACTTGCTACTATGTACAGCTGTAACGTACCAGTTATGGTGTCGTGGTCTGGATATTTTCTAAAACAACACTCTCTCTGTACCAAAAGAAAAAAGAAATAATTTTAGCGGGGGCTGGTTAATGCCCATGAACAGATAACGGTCGTTCAATTGTTAGACTAGGCTTGTGAAGGGGATTAGCTCTTCCTACCCCAACACTCAAGTCATGCTACAAGAACTCTGGAATTCTGGTTGGATCTGCTTTAATGAAGTTTTAACTGAACGAGTCTCTGGTTTTTACAATTCTCTGTCGTTTGCAGTTTTTCAGCTGTATTCGTTAGCTAGTTTACAGGTAATTATCTAAGAACTTGCATCAGTGCTTAATTAAGCTAGGCTTGTTACTTCAAAGATCGAATTTCCAGGCTCAGAACTAATGGAGGGTAGCGGTGGTTACCCCTGGTAAAACTTCAGTAATAATTGAACGAGTTTTGACTAGAAGAAGCCCCGTAGAAGGATTGGTTATAGGGGTGAATGTTTAATGAGTTTGAGGGAAGGAAGGTTTGGGCTAGGTCGGAACTTCAGCGAAGCGTAAAAAGCTCTGTGTAAAAACACTGAAGTTATAGCCTTGTTTACTCAGGAAAAAGCGTAGGCGACTAAAACAATAGGTGAAAATCTAAACCTAACAGGTGCTAAAAATGTTAGGGAGCGGCAGCTAATATCCTGCATTGGTTCTGGCTATCAGATAACCAACAATTACTTCTACTAAAAAATCTAATTTCATAATAAGTAGCGTATTAGAAACTAAGAGTTTATAGAGATTCACAGTAAGATCACACTCGCGCCAACAACAACTTCTGCTGGCTAAACAATAGCAGGGGGCCACAACGCCCTAATCAAGTACCCGTTTTCCAACAACAAACCCTCAAATTCTTAAAAAGAATATCCCAAATTTCCCAAATTTCCAACACCAAAAATATGTTACCGCTATAAATAAATAAGAGAATACTACAAGATGTGTAACGCTTCATTGCTTGTATTTTTGTTGCTTTGCACCTTTGGATTAGCGAGTGCGTCCTTTTTTGGACACCTTTCATTCGCCGGTTAATTAAAAGTGCTTCTAATTATTATACCTTAATAAAAACAAGCGCCAACTTCCAAGAATAAGGAGCATTAGAATATAGGATTCTAGCATTGGACAACTTGACCACGATATATATATAGATTACTTCATAGAAAGTGCGCCGTACGGATTTATATTCACGAGTTGCAAAACTTTGGAAAGCGAACGAGTGAGCATAGCGAACGAGTGAGTTTTCCAAAGTTTTGCAACGAGTGAATAAAAATCCGCACAAAGTTCTTTCTATGCTGTAATTTGTTTATTATATATATAACGAGAATTCAACCATTGAACACTTTACGCCGATTTTTCCAGTTTGGCCTTTGACATACAACAGCTGCAGTTAACGGCGCGAGAAAACAAAGCTGCAAAAGCACGAAGCTTTACAAGCGAATTCGCTTTTCAATAATATACTTGCAAAAAAGATAAATTACTGGCGACAAACTCTCCTAGACAAAAGCTTTATTTAAATAAACACACTGCGTTACATTTACCTTAAAAACTTCGTATTGCATCGAGGAAACTTCGCCACAAGCGAATAAACTACTGGCGAATCAACTGGCGAATTTTGAACAAATTGTGACAACACAAGGAGTCGGTTAATTAAACAATAATTACGACGTAAATCCAGATTAAAAATGCAATTTACTTAACCAAGGCGATCCCAAAAGTGCCTGAATATTCTTAGAAAGTCCGCGGATGTGTTGTAAGTTCCGATGAAAGTCTTGTCTTCGCTTTCACATGTCGACACTTCGCCTTCGCCTGTCTTTACTTCGCCTTTGAAGAATGATTTTTATCACTGCTGTATTCTAAAGGATTTGCTTAGCGTGTTTCTGTTGGCTCGCATTTTCATTGTTTGCCTTTAAAAAAAGGCAAACTTTTGTAAGGGAAGAAAACATTTAGCCATGTTTTCAAAACATAAACTGCCGTCGAGAGCAAACTTGCCGCTCGCTGTCTCAACCTCGTTGGAAACCATTTGAATTCTCGCGCTGTGATTGGTTGAGTCGTACCACTCTAGATGCTGATTGGTTATAGCGGAGCTCCTTAGCGGCCCGCAGGGCCGCAGAGCGGAGCCCCATACCCATAAAACAGCACAATAAAATAAGAAAAAAAAAGATCAAATGCAGGAAAACCTTGCCTCTCAGTTTTCATGGTCAACATGGATAGCGGCATGGTTCGCGGGCGCGTACGAACGGCGTACGGAGTCGCGCAACATGGCCGCCATAGTTTGATGGTAGAAATAGTGAAGCAAGAAGGCCGTATAAAGGCGGCCGTATAAAGGCGGCCGTATAAAGGCGGCCTGTAAAATTTAAAGAGGTTTGAAAAGAAAAACAAGAAGCAATGAAACAAAATGTGGCTGAAAATTACGTGTAGAAAGTAATCGACCGCCAAAAAAGTGGACATTGAGAGCCATAATCGATCGATGACTTTCGTGTCTATCTGTAAAGCCAGCATCGTACATAAAGGAGCATTCGAAAGCTAAATCGGGTTGATATAATAAACAAACCATTTTATTGCAACGGGGTAGTAAAAAAAAAAAAAAAAAAAAAAAAAAAAAACAGCTTGACCCTCTGGGGTTTTGAACTCGCGACCTCCCGATCCGCAGACCGGCACCTTACCGATTGAGCTAATCCGACAGACACAACGATTCACGTTGAATATATTCTATATCAATGTAATAGATATTGTGGAGTCTACTAAACTGCTGCGAAACTATAACAGGATCGCGAAACTATTTTCTATTGCTAGAAAGCAGGTAATTTACTGTACTCTAAAGTAATTTTTCGTGCCATGAGTAATGATTTTGCCCCGCTTTAAGATTATTATTTTTGTCGTACTGCTGACATTCAGTATAACCGTGAGCTATTTAAATTTGTCTTGAACCTATAAACCGCCATAAACATTAGTACTTTGGCCGCTTATTTACTAGAATGAAAACATTGTAAGCTCCAGTGAAAATTAAATAAATGGGGAGCTCCGCTTTTAGGCTTGCCTAAATCTATATATTATTTTTCACATGTGAAGAAAGCTATACGCGAAGCTGATTGGACGTATCGCTTTTTCCACATGTGAAATATAGCAAATATAGAATTCTATTTGCAAGGTTTATTGATTAAAATTCTCGCTATATATATAATAATGTATTTTATAGCGGAGCTCCTAAGCGTAGCACCATAACCATGAAAGAAGGAACACTATCGAAATGAGTTCTCATGGTCAACATGGATAGCGGCATGGTTCGCGGGCGCGTACGTACGGCGTGCGGAGTCGCGCAACATGGCGGCCATAGTTTGATGGTAGAAAGAGTGAAGCGTATAAAGGCGGCCGTATAAAGGCGGCCTTTAAAATTAAGAGAGGTTTGAAAAGAAAAACAAGAAGCAATGAAACAAAATGTGGCTGAAAATTACGTGTAGAAAGTAATCGACCGCCAAAAAAGTGGACATTGAGAGCCATAATCGATCGATGACTTTCGTGTCTATCTGTAAAGCCAGCATCGTACATGAAGGAGCATTCGAAAGCTAAATCGGGTTGATATAATAAACAAACCATTTTATTGCTACGGGGTAAAAAAAAAAAAAAAAGAAAAAAAAAAAGAAAAAAAAAAAACTTGACCCTCTGGGATTTGAACTCACGACCTCCCGATCCGCAGACTGGCACCTTTTTTTTTTTTTTTTTTTTTTTTTTTTATTTCTGCTAAGACAGCTCTTTTGTGAGCTGTTTATTTACAATTTTAAGACTTAACTAGATAGTTTTCAGAGCGAGTACATTAAGTTTGTATTCGTTATTGCTATTTCTACAGATTAATTACAGCAGTGTTTTTCGTTGTTTTACAGGTTGAACAGAAAGTCAGCTTATTGGTAACCACTAAGGACTACTAAAGAGAGATTCTTACATTAAATGTTAAAACATAGCTTATCATTAACTACAGTCACGATTGTGTTATTGATACACCATTTGAAAGGGAAAAGATACTGTGTTCCTTTCGCGTTGTGTAATTTAAAATCTTGAGCTATAATTTGTTTAATCATAGACTTAAAAATTGCTGAGATAGGAATAATGTTGCTATGAAGACGGTATTCTACCGCAGATTTATGAATGGCATACCTTGCCATATGTAATAGAAAGTTGATTAAATGGATCTTATTCCTTATGTGCTTATTTGATTTCTTAAGTTGAATTCCAAAGAGGATAATTTGGTCTGTCAAAGTAATCGTTTTGTCTGAGATGTCACTGATATAAGCCTTTACTGTTGACCAGAAAGGCAGTACTGTTGGACACTGTAGGAACAGGTGGTCTATTGTTTCAGTTGCAGTGCAGTTGTGGCAAGTAATCGTGTGGTAGACGTTTATTTTAAAGAGTGAGTAGGCCGTGGGGAGTACACGGTGGGCTATTTTCCAAGCAATGTCCCCGTACTTACTGGGGAGCAGGGGGGCAGTATAATGACTTCCAAAAGGAAGCAGTGAAGTTCGGAGTGGGGTGAAGATTCCGTTTCCAGTACTGTAGGCCGTGGGCCTCCGTGTTTGAGTCTTTCGTGAGTATAAGGTAGAAGAGTCGTGTAGTGAGGTTAGCAAGTGGAGTCCGCGGGGTGTTAAGGGTAAAAGTAACTGGGGTGGTGGCGCGGTGGAATGTACACTGTGTGGAGATTAGGCGGGACCACGCGTCAGGGAGGGCTGCTTGGATTGTCTGCAGTTCCCGTAAAACCTGTTCCGGTGGGATGTCAGGGAGGAGTTCACATATAGCGCGGGCAGGGAGTAAGCCGGGGATAGCGAGGTAACAGATGTCACGCACTTGCGTGACACCAGATGTAATCCAATGTCTGAACAAGAGCGTGCTGTCTAAACTGGTAATATTGGGGTTTAGGAATAGAGGTTCGGCCAAAATGTCGATGAGGGATGCGGGGAGTGGGTCCCGTGAAACATGGGGTTGGAGTTTTGTCCACGCTATTAATAGTTCCCTATTGAAAGCGGGGAGTGACTGGTCGATATGAAGGGGTTTGAAAGAGGTAGTTAAGGTTCGGGAACCCAGTGTGAGCCCGGCTACACGTAAATAATGAGAGACGAAATATTTCCAACTTGCAGATTCGGGGCTAAGTAAACGATGTAGTGTAGTGAGGCGTAGAGCCGTTATTTTCGTCCCAATGCGATGTACGTTGAACCCACCCTCGTCGCGGGGTAGCGCAAGAATGTCACGGTTAACAAGTGGCTTCTTGTTAGACCAGAAAAAACGATAGATGGCTTGTTCGATGTCACGAACAGCCCATGGTGGAATTGTTAGAGCCGTGGCGTGATACCAGAGCACTGAGGTTAATAGTCCATTAATGACCAAAGTTTTGCCTTTAAAACTAAGATCACGGCAGGACCAAGCAGTTATTGTGTTATTGATTTTTGTTAGACGAGGTTGAATATTAAGACGAGTACAATCGATGTTCCCGAAGTATTGTCCAAGTATTTTGTCCGGTATGTAGTCATTGTACCAGTCGAAAAGGAAGAGCTGGTCAGTGCGATGCCTAAAAGCACCGGACCAGAGCCCCTTACATTTGGAGTTGTTAACTCTTGCACCAGAAGCGCGTTCGTAGAGTTGTAGGGTATTAAATGCGTGACGTATTGAGTGGTCGTCGGTCAACAGTAGGGAGGTATCGTCTGCATATTGCGATAGTTTAGTTTCCTCTGTTGAGTTAGGCGGTTTAAGTCCATGAATATTAGGATTACGTCGGATGTGAATAGCCATTAGTTCTGCAGTTATAATATAGAGTGGGGCTGACAAGGGACATCCTTGTCTAAGCCCACGCTCGAGTGTGATGAAAGCGCTTAGCCAGCCATTAGTTTTTACACTGCTTGTTACATTGTTATAGATTATCTGGATCCACCGGACAAATTGTGGACCAAAGCCGAACTTGGTTAGTGATTGAAACAAAAAGGAATGTGAGACACGATCAAAAGCTTTCAGTTGATCGATCGAGATTAGAGCAAGTGGTACGTTATGATCGTTAGCATATGTTATGGCGTCTCGTAGGAGACTGACATTATCGTTAATGGTGCGGTTAGGGATACATGCGGTTTGGTTAGAGTGGATTATCGTGTGTAGAACAGATGTTAGTCTTACAGCAAGAGCTTTCGTTAGAATTTTATAATCAGTAGTAAGAAGTGAGATTGGGCGCCATTGTGTTAAGCGGGTACGGTCTCCCTTTTTAAAAATCAGAGTAATAACACCGCGGGATTGTGAAAGGGATAGCATGACATGGTGGTACGCAAAGTTGTACACCGCGGTAAGTTCGGGGGCGAGGATGTCCCAGAAGTGTTGGTAAAAATTAACAGTTAACCCATCAATGCCCGGGGATTTGTTAGGGATCATGGCCTTAACAGATTTGGTAAGTTCGGCACATGTAACTAGCCCTTCGCAACATTTGCGATCCCGCGGGTTTAAAATGGGGGTGTTTACATCAAATATTTCTTTTTGGGCGGTTTCGTCAAGTCTGTCAGCGGTGTATAATTCTTTGTAGAAATTGCGTGCTTCAGTCAGGATGTCATAGGGGTCGGTAATAGTGTCTAAATTGTCTTTCGTTAGTATTTTTATTGTCTGGTCAGCCTGTCGGGATTTTTCAGGGTTGTAGAAGTAACGCGTGCTCTTCTCACCTTCCTTGGCAAAGCGAGCTTTTGTGCGGATTTTGACCGATTCCAGGTCGTCGAGGTCAAATTGTTTCAGTTGTTGTTTTGCGGTGAGGTAATTTGCGACATCTGCCGGAAGACCGGAAGCAGCTTTGTGTTGTAGGTTAACAAGCCGGCGTTCCAGGGTGGCGCGTTGTGTATTCTGGATCTTGCGTAGTTTTGAAGCATGGTAGATGGCTATTTGTTTAAAGTTGAATTTGGCTTTATCTCACCATATTAGAAGGTTATCAAAGTCAGCTTTTTTAGTTAGCCAATTATTCCAAAAGGCGATGAGCTCAGTGTTAAATGATGCGTTGTTAAGTAAATTGTTATTAAAATGCCAGGAACCTTTGCCACGCGGGGTGCGTGTAAGGTCGAAATGCATAGAGATTAAGTCGTGGTCAGAGTGTGGGTATGGGTTAATATTAGTTTTTAACAGCTAAGTGAGAGATAGCATGAGCGATGTAAAATTTATCTATGCGCGTTAGGATTGGTGAATGATCGGTGGGATGTTTGCCTGTCCATGTGAAAGCGTGCGTTGTCGGGGGTTGTACACGCCAGATGTCAGTGAGATTGTGTTTTGTAACAGTTGCTAGGAGCGTGGAAATTGCTGATTGTCTTGGTTGAGGGTTCCCTCCATGCTAATCCGACAGACTCTGCGATACTCGTTGAATATATCCTATATCAATGTAATAGATATTGTGGAGTCTACTAAACTGCTGCGAAAGTATAACAGGATCGCGAAACTATTTTCTATTGCTAGAAAGCAGATAATTTACTGTACTCTAAAGTAATTTTTCGTGCCATGAGTAATGTTTTTGCACCGCATTAAGATTATTATTTTTGTCGTACTGCTGACATTCGGTTTAACCGTGAGCTATTTAAATTTGTCTTGAACCTATAAACCGCCATAAACATTAGTACTTTGGCCGCTTATTCACTAGAATGAAAACATTGTAAGCTCCAGTGAAAATTAAATAAATGGGGAGCTCCGCTTTTAGGCTTGCCTAAATCTATATATTAACTTTAGTCTGACGTCTCCTTTATATGTGTGACCTACGATATAGATACATGTTGGTCTATGTTCACATGCTTCACAAGATTAATTTTACTTTAAGATTTATTTTATTTTCAGCATTACTGCACTTAAAAGTAAAGGTAACATTGTATTTACAAAACTGTTTCCAGTCTAAAGCAGTTAAATTTGTATGCATAACAGATACATTTTAAACAGGTGACTACCGGGTGCCTGTCAGCAATTGTTCAGATAAATATCGTCGAACGTAAGGTGAATCTTAAAATGGAGAAATAATTCTTGTAAATTTCACTCTATTTTCCTTGGCTTAACAGCTCAATGTCAAAACAAAACATAAAAAAGGAGTTCCGTGCGCACTTGTACAATGGAACTGATAACTGATAGTAAGTTAGGCAAAACATATAAAAGTTCACCAGTCCGTACGGTACCAGAGGTAAAACAGAATAAATTAAGCAGGAGCTGGTTAAAGCATATATTCAGATAACGACAGTTCAATGAACAAGTGACTATCCAAGTTAAGCAGAATAATTTCTCTCGAGATTAACATTCCGGAATAGATCACAACAGCTCAAAAAAGAACTTTCTGCCCTCGTGTGGCAAAATAAGTTGTGCGTGAATTTAGCACGATACGAAGTTTATAATATTGCTCGTGCCAGTTAACAAATAACCGGCACGCATACATGCATGCACAGGCGATGACGCTTTACAATGTTGATCCCAGAAATTCCTTTTTTTTATTTATTTTAATTTTTGATTTGCTTTAACTACAAAACGAACTTGCAATACATTACATACGTACAGTATAATAAAATAACCACATTTAATTATTATGAACTTCATCATTTGGCAACAGAAAGGCCCAGGATTGATTTCCACACAAAGTCGATACTGAAGATTGTGTGACATTTTCGTATTGAAATGTAATCAAGTCAACACCGCTAACAAGAATCACTTGCATGTATTTATGCAACATATCAAACAAAACATTTTAGATCAGCTAAATCAGCAATTGGGTAGAAATTCTTTTAGAATTCTGGCTTCTCATACAAATAGGAATACGGATACCGTCACTGTTTTATAATGGCTTGAGATAAATATTATCTAAAACAGAAAAAGGAAGATGGCGAGTCGCGAAGGAAAGAGGAAATAACATTAACCTAAACTTACATTATTATCGATAACAATGCAAGCCAAAACAAACAAAGATCAGATAGCTCACCTTTGCAATCTAATCAAGATACTGCCATCGGTTGGCCGGCCTTTTTTTACTGGAACGGTCTCAAAAGTTATGACACTAACCGGCCTTCACTCGTCAAATTCTTATCGCGTATGCCGATTTTGATGAACAAACGTACAACGGTTAAAAAGTTCTGTAAGCGAGCTCACAATTATCCAGTACATCATTCGCTCCTGACCCCATACCTCCGTTCCACTGTAGAAATCAAACGCGTTTTGCATGTTGTACGCTCTAAGTTGATTCATACTCATGACAATCAAAGATGGCGTACCCAAACTGAGTAAACAATCAAAGTGCATAGTTCCCAGTGCAACTCGGTTGGAGTAATCGTAACATTGCCCGTCCACGGGCGACAACATATAGGCGTCACCGCCTAAAAAAGACCACCCAAGTTGAGTTTATTATTCCCCAAATAGATTTTCTATTAGTATAATATATACATTTTCCAGTAAAACTTATCGATGTTGTTTGATCTTACTTCCATAACGTAGTGGATAGATTTTCGCAACCGCCGTTTCCGCAGACCTAGTTTTTCCCCGCCAGAATAAATTAAATTGGTAACAATGATCAAAAGGAGAAAACAAAAATGTTTCATTTAATGCACTTAGCCCTTTTACATTTTTAAAGGGGCTTTTGGGGTTCAAACTCGTCTTCATTTGCTATAAGCCAGCTTGTATGACTTTCCGAAGTCGATTTGTATATGCGGCTTTCCGTTGATAGATAATCAGTGATCGATGATAAGTTTTTCCAACTTCGCTGTGTAACACTGCCATAAAAATCCCAGATCAGTGTTTCTAGAGAAATCATAGAAAGCTATCATGAAAATTTAGCAAATAAAGCTTTATAAGAAGATACGCTGAACACATTCGACCACATGGTGGCGTTTCGAAACTGCGAAAACAGAAATTGCGCGACAAAAAGAGCAGTTCTGCGAGAAACGGGTTGATGTGACGTTACTCGACATTTTCGGAGTCCAGCGTTCTTTTTTTTTAACATATGATATATGTTATATGGTAAATCAGTGTGGAAAAAATTAACTAACTATCAAGACTTTAACGCTACTACTATAAACAATTGAAACTGTTGGTTCGCGAAGAGATAATCCCGCCACAATAATTGATTTCATCAGGTGGAACTCTCCTGCTGATTTTATGTAAAAAGGCTTCTTCCACTTTATTTAAATATTTTTTTTCTTGTGTCATTTATACGTACGTGAAGCCAAGTTTTTGTTGTGTTTTGCTTTTCGTGTAATTAGTTTAAATTTTTATTTTGAGCGGTGCAAATGGTCGTTGTAACATCGAAAAAAAAACAACTCGATTGAAAAGCTCACTGGTACCAGCATGGCATAGAAGAATGCTTTGACCTCATTTTCATAAGATAATTCTGACGAAACTGTATCTTGAACACTGTGTGGTGAATACTCATTCAACATTCTCTCATTTGAAGGGACATACCGTCCTGATCGTCGTTCCCCACATTATTTTTATTTGAACGCTGGCCTATATCATAGAGTACTATATTTCAGCTATTCAGATATAAGGAAGGCAATGAATCCTTTCCATTTCCTATCAACGTTTCTTCTTCTTACGGTCTTGGATTTGGGCGAAGGACAAGGTGGGTCCAATTAATAATTATATGATCAATAGGGTTATCTCAGACAATCTTAGACAGCTTGGGCAGGGCGTACTTATTTGATGTACTTATTTATTTGATGGAGTAAGTTCGAGTACAAAAACCATTCCAATAATATTCAACCTATTTTGCTTTACACGATTTTGGGTTACTGCTCCATTTAAGAGTTTTGCTTCCTTTGTATGTTGTCACCGATAATTTGGCGAGCCTTAAGTACAAGAAGTACAAGAAATAATCGGCAATGCCTTCCCCAAAACAACACAGAAACCACAAAAATGCTATAGTTTACTCAACTAAGCAAAACAAAAGGATTGGTGCGAAAAGTTTAATTTTATATACATGTAAATGTGCAACAACAGCGACTGAATGAAGAAGAGAAGCACCTGAACAAATAATGTACACTTCAGTAAAGTTTATTACCTTTCAATAGTAGTCTTGACCTTTTATACTTCAATAAACTCGACCAAATCTGAGCAGAATTTCGTTTTAGCAGAATAGTAGTCTTGATGACCGGCCGTGGAGCCGTAAACAAATGCAATGTAAACCCTTGCATCGATCGACTTGCACAAAGCGTATAATTTCTTGAAAAGCTTTTGCTTCGGATCTTCCCGTAAACCTTAATTGTTGTCACAATTTTCTTGGATGTATTAAGACGACTTTAGAGGAGATTGTTCGAGGAAAATCTTTGGAAGAAAACGTGCTCGCTCGCTTTCCTTGCGTGTTTCATTCAACTCAAGAAGTAAACACCACGCTACAAATTTCCCTGCCTTCTCATAGCATCAATTCGTTCACATCAAAATGAAATGTCCATTCCTTTTACACTTTAAAAAGCTTTTTACTACCTCGTATCCAACGCAGGCTCATGGAATAATTTTTAATTAGAACTTTAGTCAGATATTTCCTGTACGTAAGATATAGGTGTCAATTTTCAGATGCCTCGCCTCATTAACTTCATTTTTTCAGCATTATTGTATTTTAAGGTTAAGTAAAAAGAAATTTATAAAAGTGGAGGCGAGGTGTTATCAAAGTCTAAACAAGTCTTATTTACATGTGAAACAGATACATCTCCAACAGGTGACTACCGGGTGACTCTCCGCGACTGATTGTTCAGATGACTGTTGTCAAACAAAAGGCACATGTTAAGTTGAGAAAAAAAGTCTTGTAAATTTCATTCTGACTTACACAGCTTACCAACTCCGTGTCGAAGCGAACCAGCAAAACGGCAAGATTCTGTAGCTTACATAAGACATGTAATAGAAGCTGCCGTTTTTCAGCGTGGTAATTCTACCACTGTAGTCGATTTGGTCATGTGCAGGCTCCCCTGCCGGTTTGTAGAACACTGACATCGACAAACTTCTTTCTGTGATTTCTTTAAGTGATTTGGTTATGTTAAATTGTACGCTGGCATTATAATTTGGCGCGAGATTAATGTACTGCCTACAGATGACAGCAGCTCACTGATAAAGAGGAGATGCGTGACATAAGAAACGATTTCACGGGCCAGTTTAATCTCACGTTTTCCGGCATATGGTAGCAAGTCATGTTTAATAATAACCCCTAGACTGATATTTTCCGTTATCCTAAGTTCGTTAAAGTCCATTTGATATACAAGGTAAAATGGTAAACTACGACAAACGTAACTGACTATCAAGACTTTAGTTTTGCTGTAGATACTACATAAAATTGAAACAGTTGGTTTACGAGGAGACAATCCCGCCACAATAATTGATTCAGTCACGTGGAAACTCTCCAGCTGTTTTTGTTTGAAAATGTTCTGTCCACGTTATTTGAATAATTTTTTCTTGTGTCTTTTATACGTGAAGTTTTGTTTTGTTGGGGTATGTTTTTCGTGTAATGAATTAATTTTTGTGTTTACGAAGAAAATACAAGTGACAAGTGAGATATTCCATAGTATACCACGAGAAAGTGTTCTGTAACTATTTTATACCATGCCATACGCTTACTACATTTCATCGAGATTAAGACCGCAGCGCACGATGGGAAGGTTGGGTTGAATACCGTCGCGATCGCGTTGCGTGGAAGTTCTCGCGGGTTTTTACAGGGGACGACTAGAATTATCCCACTCCTCCGACCACCATGTTTTGGCCTTTGCATTCTTTACAAAAACGCGCGAGAACATCCACGCAACGCGCGTTTATATCCACGAAAGTAGTAACTGATTGAACAAAATAGCTAGTAATACAATATCGCGAGGTATTTGCAATTGTTTTTCGCGCAACTTATACTCTACTTGGTGCAGTTGAATATTATGTTATAATAATATATACATTATTTTTTAATCATTTTTCCTCCATTTTAATAAAAGATGGATGTGAGCTTTTGCGTGAAGGAGATCAGTCTTTCGCTAGAGACATCGAATATGCTCCAATGAAATGGTTCGAAACGCCTTCGATTGTCTCCTTCGGGGAAGGTAACGTATCTATCGCTTGTGCTATAAATATCTGGAATGGAATATAATGTAGTGGCAATTTTTATTGTACTAAGGCCCTGTTTACAAGGACGAAAATCAACCCTAGTGCCACGCATGTTAAGAAGCTCCGTAAGGAACAACTCACTTACTCTGGCAATCCCACTTTGACACGAACTCCAAGATAAACAACAAACAGGGGCCAAAAAATAATAGAATTCGCCAAAATGTGCTTTCTGTTTCCTTTGGAAGGAGATGATTTCAAAAAAATAGAAATTGACAAAATGATTATTTTGTTTATTTATTTATTTTTATTTTATATTATTTTTTTTAATTATAAGAATGCACTGGTGAAGATGCCCTAGGCTTGGAAAGCGGTCTCGTCACAGATCAACAAATAAGCGCGTCGTCTTCGTGGGATAAAAACTACGGTCCAGAAAATGCCAGGCTCAACCATGCCGCTGCCAGAGGAAAAACTGGTGCCTGGTCATCTAAACTCAATGACCAAAATCAGTTTCTCCAAGTTGATTTTTGGCGAAATGTGAAAATTTCAAAGTTCCAGACCCAGGGCCGGCAAGACATGGACCAGTGGGTAAAGAAATTCAAACTTTCTTACTCTGTAGATGGCTCTTTGGCATTCCAGACATATCAAGAGAATGGCGTCGATAAGGTACTAGATTATTTTTTTTTTATTATATGTTAGATGTTTATCGCGACGCTGGAGATATTGGCCGAAAGATAGTTTGTCTGCATAGCCTGAGAGAGATTAGTTAGCAAAGGGCACATAAAAGCCAAATAAGTTTTATAACGTCAAAAAACCATTGAAGCGGTTTTTTTTTTAAACTACATCTTCACACACACATTTAAGTGATGTATAACTACACAAGTTCCCAACATTTTCTACAGTCCCTAGTACCTAGTCTAGTAATGTGTTCAGAATGGTTATGGCCTTATTTTTCCAGAAAGTGAAAGCCATATAGATCTAAAAAATTAAAATCAATGCCAAGAAATAAAAAAAAGAACGTCCACATGTTAAATGCTTCGTATTTATTTTCTTCTTGAATTGGCATTATTGTATTTGGCTCTGGCTTTATCATTGACCGCATACATGTTTTACATATACCGCAGGCATGTTGTACATGTAAACGGAAAATTCAGGTCTATGAGAAAGGCAATGTTTCTTCTTATTATTTCAAAAAATAAAAATACTCGTAACTCTACCCCAAAATTTAGAGATGTTAAATTCTAAATCACGGGTTGGCACTAGTTACGCACGGACAAAAAGTCGAATTCTTCCCAGCCATAAATTCATTGGGCGTTATCAAAATCAATACTCTAACTGGGCATGGTGACAAAAACTATCCTAATCAATTCTTTAGCCATTGCTCTAGATCTGTATTTTAGAATGACGCCAATTAAATGTTGGCATCGAAATCGAAGTCAGATTAGTTTTGATTTACAGTAATTAACTGGGACTTTACAACGAAAAAGCCAAAGGCGGTTTAGATTAACAAAAGGCACTATTTTCCTTGATTCGATTTGGTGTTTGACTGTGGCTTTCGGGTGGGAATGGGTAGCTAACCGCCTTTTATAGCGAAACGTCGACGTAACTTGCTAACTTTTTTTGTTAACCAACGTGAAATAATATTGTTTTATGGTCGTATTTTACATCATCAAAGAAAGCCTCTGTATTCTTTTTCCTACTTACAGGTATTTATTGGAAACGTCGATCGAAACAGCATTGTGGACCATGTCCTTTTGCAGCCAATCACCGCCCGGTATGTGCAGATAAAGCCAATAGAATGGAACGGTCACATCTCTTTGAGGGCGGAGTTTTTCGGCTGCGTACTCTCTGGTGAGGTTTGGTGTCTCTTAGCCTTTGAACCATTAGCTTGTTGCTTTATGGTGAATCTTGTGCGGGGCGTCCTCCCTGCCATTGGAGCACATCACAGTTTGTGACTGAAAGGGAGTGAAAAAGATCCCAGAGCACGAGTATACATTAATTTACATTCTGGGAAACAAATCATGATTGGTGATCCCTCTTATTTTCAGGATACATCACCTTTTCTAATACATCTCTACCAATTGACAAGAAGTGAGCCAAATTTGAATGTAAGAAGACAGTTTATTTTTTTATGTACTTGTTTTTGTAAACATTGATATGTATTCCGGAACTCCATGCCAACAGATCGTTATCAAGTAATTGGTCGAAACGTTCATATGGATTACGTACAAGAGCATCTTCGAACAAAGAACAATATTAACTTAGGAGACACCCAAGAGCGGTCCAATAACATTGAGCTTGAAATCCTGGCAGATACTGTATATGTCAAGGTAGGTTGCTAAAAGTACCCGAATTAAATTATGCCTATTAATTTGAAATGCAAAAAGAAGAAGAAGAAGAAGAAGAAGAAGAAGAAGAAGAAGAAGAAGAAGAAGAAGAAGAAGAAGAAGAAGAAGAAGAAGAAAAAAATAAAACATCAAACGTTTATTTGATTACTTTCTCTGACCAAAATATCTGCAAACCTTATACACCTTCTCATTCATGAACCCAGTAACCATTTGTCCTATCGTTATTTTTTTATTTTCTCATTCGTTTACTACAACTTTCTCTGTCGTCTGCAACGTAGACTCGGGTTTAAACGGGTTTTGATATTGAAATACGTCGTCGG
Organism: Oculina patagonica; assembly: GCF_052425735.1. NCBI lineage: Eukaryota > Metazoa > Cnidaria > Anthozoa > Scleractinia > Oculinidae > Oculina > Oculina patagonica. The sequence goes on along the minus strand of NC_135759.1, from coordinate 9,435,386 downwards.
AATTCGAAACTAACATAAGAAACCCTTCAATGAGGGATATAGTTCCTGTCAGGTGTTCCTCCTGACAAAATATGTAATATTTTGTGTTGACAAACTAAAGAAAAGTAAGTAAAGCTATACAAACTGCTAGGTGCAGCAAGCCGGCTGTAGGGTCCTTTGCAAAGAGACGAACCCCATTTTCAAGCTTCCATTTATGACCAATCGCATGACATTTTTCGCACAATGAAAATATATTTCAAGGTTCGAGTTAAAATAAAGTTTATGTTATGTAATGTAATGTGAGGGTTAAATATACATTAAACACGGGTGCATTTACTTTTTATCACTCAATAGGGCGATATCAAAATGCGCGGCATTAGAAAGTTGACATTGTACAGTCGTAAAGTGTCCTTCGTGAAAGAAAGTCGATTGGATGTCAGTGCACCAAGTTTGTTACAAAATCTCCCGACGCAGTCTCCTGGGACCGATGGAGATGACGGAAAGCATGGCTTGCATGGACCAACAGGTAGAATGATATTTTTTATTTAACATATATGAAAAACACCGTAAAAAGTCCACAAAAATGAAAACCAATAATTAAAGTGATGACGGTGATAATAATGATAATACTAATAATGGTGATAATGATGATATGATGATGATAACAATAGTAATAATTATAACAATAATGATGATGATGATGATGATGATGATGATAATGATGATTGTGTTTGTTAACTTGCCCCAACACAATGTAGCAATAATTGTTCCCATGTGTTTAAAAAGCCCAAAACATTTCAACGAAATTCCCGAAATTTATTCGCGAGGATGCTTTTGGTTTCTCGCAACATTTTTCTTCAGTGAATTGCACTTGCCTTTGATTACTATTTGTTGTAATTTTTGTTAACATTGCTTATTTTTTTCGTTTATAAAAGTGGAAATATTTGCTGATACGGTAGCAGGGTACATGGATATTATATCAAGTGGTGGAAATGGAAAGCCGGGGCAGAATGGCGCTAATGGTCACCCAGGTGATAACAGCATGGACAAGGTACGATATTTAATATAAATTGAAAGATTAACCCTGTTCAGACCGGTCTTTTTTGGACCTTCTCTGACCGGGGGGGGGGGGGGGGTATGTAACTTTCAGAATATTTAAGCAATCAAAATGAAAATTATAGGATGTTTTGTATTTCCAAACATCTTTCTTTTGGTATACGTCACGTAGGATGGTGACGTCTCATCACGTGACAATTATATCATGATGCCAAAACAGCCGCCAGCTTGGATCCACCACCTTGGATTTCAATTTTTTTCCAAAATGACAGAAAACCAACCAAAATTACTGCAAAGTACTTAAAATCTATAAAAATGTGCTTGAAAACCGTAAAAATGTAAAAATAATCCCCATTAAAGTCAATTTTTATTAATAGAAACACGGAAAATTACAAATTTGGGAAAACATGTCTGTCAAAATGCCGTTGCCATAGTGATGTCAAGTTCCTGACACATCATTCATCCCTACTAAAGTATTGCCAGATAAATTTTAGGAAAACCCAGAAAGTTTGGGAGCGTTTGGTTGAAACTTAAAAAAGTTATAAGAGTTCAAAGTCAGCGCGGGCCTCAAAAGCCCTCCGGGTCTGAATAGGGTTAAGAACGTCCACATACATAATGATTCTATGTTTTTTTAATTGAAATTCGCTTTATTAGAAAAGTTATTTAACAATTATTCCATGAGACCGCGTTGGATATGAAGTGATAAATAAAGGGGTGTCGAATGGTAAATGCGAGACTTTGCGAGACGGCGAGACTGATATCTTTTCTACGAGCCCGAGACCTTTTTAGCCTTGCAAAAGAAATCGATACTGCGAGAAGGAGTTAAAGAAAAATTCGAGGCGACTAGACCCCTAAAATAGACCCCCTAAAATTTTGCGTGACACGCAGTTTTTGAAGTACCATTCACCACCCCTAAATAACCAACGACCGCGGAGCGCAAGTTGGTTATGATCACTTCATATCCACCAAGTTCGAATTGAATAATTGTTTTAGTAAATTCTCAAACCGCTTTTTTGCCGCCGATTTTTATTTCATCAATTTTACAAAGAGGCCAAAAGAGCATACAACTTCCAGTCACACGCACGCCGTGAGCACCTGATTATTACATCACTGAATGAGCTGAATGAAATTTGACAGCTGCACAAAGGAAAACTGTGGACAACTGTTGACGAAAATCAACCTTGAAAATATGAACTGTACAAATGCAAGGAAAAAAGACGATTTTGGAAGGTTTCAAGTGTTTAAATAGTGTTCTAAATTTAGAAAGATTTTCCTGATCCTCCGCCTCTGTTATAGTTGTGAACTTAAACATTGCAGTTAAAGAAAACCTGCCGGAAAGCTTCTACGCTCGCTCGGTGTTGAAACATTTTAGGCATTTATTTAGCTTCTTTTTGGACATGTCTTAAATTCGTTTGGAAAATTCTGTGCCAACAGGACTTGACAGCCATTCTGTAAATAATGAGGTGTGCATTTTTGTCGTTGTTACGCCGTTATAAAATTATCAAAGAGTGAACTTAACAATTGTTGCTAGTTTTTGAGTGAAATTCCCAGATACGAACCAGTAAATATGTTCATGCCGAACTTTGTGGCTTTCATCGTATTTTCTGGAACAGCATTGTCTAATAACTCTTGAATTTTAGTGTGAGACAACTCCTGAAACCTGCTAGTATTGGCCATTATGGAGAGCTGAAGTTAAAAACTTCGTGTGAAAAATTTAAAACTCGGCGCACTATTTCCTATACTAGGTAAAACTCCGACTAATGGCTCATAGTCGGAGTTTTTGAGCCAATCAGAGAGCTAGAAATGCAATAGTCGGAGCTGAGAATTTACTAAACACTCGTATTGTGAGACTTTCTTCAGTAGCGTTCCATTTTTACATGCAAACAGTTATTCCATAGGTAGGACTATAAAAAAGGCTAGGCTATATTTAATTATCATCATTATCATCGTCATCATCATCATCATCATCATCATCATCGGAGTGTCCCTTCTTTCGTGGGATCGTCATTTTTCTTCTTATCTGTAAACAGAGACCGGACAAGACAGACGCAGACTGTAGAGCAAATGAAGCGAGAAACAGCTGGGGAAGTGTCTACGGTTGCAAAACATCAAATATTCCAGGGACACGGGGTGTACAAGGAGGGGCTGGTGGAGATGGCGGATATGCTGGGAATTCAGGTGTTTTAACATGTCATTGTTGAATAGCGCAGGCTGCAGGGTTTCTATAGCAGTCACTGTGTCCAAATGGAAGTTGTATCCTTCGGAAATCGTCACGAGTAGAGTTGCAATGAAGTTCTTTTTTAGAGTGCAAATTTAACTAACAGCGAACTAGCTGTTGTAATTGCTTAGTATTTTTGCTTGAGCTGAGCTGGTGTCAATACATGAAGAAAGCTTACCCCCCCCCCTCCCCCCCCCCGAGTTTGTTTTGACGTTCCAGGCCGTGTCTAAAATTTACTTAAAATTTAGATATTACTTTAAACTGTGCCGACTTAATTTAGATTTGAAATCCGCCAGTGAAAGATGCTTGTCTTAGGTCTATAGGTAAGTTGTTCCACAACTGAGCTCCGCTGTACGAAAAACTTTTCTTGAGATAATCAGTTCGAGGTTGTGGAAGAACTAATTTGTTTTCGGTATTCCTTAAACGATAAGCACTAACATCGTCATGATATACGAATCTTGATCTCAGATAGTCAGGAATCATACCATGTAATGTTTTATACATTAGGATAGACTTCTGTTCCAATCTTTGATAATAGAGTCTTCGCCACCCCAGTGTCCGGAACAAATCATCTAAATTACTATCATAACTCGCAGGCATTAGGGAACGAGCTGCGCGATTTTGAAGCCTTTGCAGTTTTTCAGAAAGGCCCTTGTTACAGCTTCCCCACATTACGTTGCAATAATCAAATTGTGGTTGAATAAGGCTATTATAAACTTTGATTAAAATATTAAATGGAGTGAGATGCCGAATTCGTTTAATTGCACCAATGGCACAAGCTATCTTCTTAGAAATGTTTTCAATATGACACTCCCAGTTTATATTTTGATCAACATAAACTCCGAGGGATTTAGCGGAGGTTACTTGTTATATTGCGTTCTCATTTATAGTAAGAGAGGGACTTTCCGTAAATTGTGATAACTTCTGCCTTGATGCAATAAGCATAAACTCAGTTTCTGTCATATTTAGAGTAAGCTTGTTAGCAGACAGCCATTCGTACACATTTCTCAGGTCGTGATTAAGGCAATAATTTATACGCTCAATGTCAGTGCTAGCAAGTGTTAGGCTAGTATCATCTGCGTACATTCTGGGTTCCGAATATGTCAGACAGTGTGGTAAGTCATTAATATATATCAAAAACAGAGGAGGTCCCAAAATTGTTCCCTGGGGAACACCACATCTTAGACATTTCGGAGTTGACTTACAATGACAAATCTGTGTTCGATTATCTAGATAAAATATTGATTAAATATATGAGTGAGAGATTCCGCCAGTAAATCAGGACTTTCCTTAAGAAGTTTCTCTGAAATATTATCTAATCCTGTTGCCTTTGACCTACAAAGTTTTGATAGTAGTGCAAAAACACGTGTAGGTGTTGTTTTTTCAAAAACAAAAGTTTTATCAGTTGCGGTAAGAAATTCGTCGAAGGTTTTATCGACTTCTCTTACGTCTCCACTAAGGCTTGGCCCAACTTCTGTGAAAAAGGAGTTTAGCATTTCTGCTATATCTGTTTGATCTTCAGAATTTACCCCACCATATTCCATCTCATTAATAACAGTTTTATTGGATTTTCGTGAGGTCAGTTCATTGATTGTTTTCCATGTTTTCCTTTGATCCCCACAACAATTGTTGAAGGCATTTTCATAATACGCTTTTTTAGCGCTATTAATTTCCCAATTCACTTGATTTTTAACCATTCGAAATTGGCTCCAAATAAATGGATCCTTTGTCTTAATAGCCTTTCTTTTGAGGCGGTTTCTGAAATTCATCCGCTTTTTGCCCCCGCAGGGTTCCGTCCCAGAGGCCGAAACCCGAGGAGGCACCTTAACATCCCCCGCGTAATAAAGAACTGAATCTGAAATATGTTGGTATAGTATGCGAAAACATCTCGATTTGAACAAAACTAGGCGCGCAAGGTGCTGTCGGGTAAAGTGCGCAAGGTGGTGTCGGGTAATTCTGCTAGCACAAGATCTTTCATCATTCGGCTATTTGTTCATTTATCAGAGCGTATCTACAAAGTTAATGCGAAACCGCATTCTATCGGCTTCGTTCAAGTCAAGTCGCGGTTATTGCCGGTGTTATTCCAAGGCGAGTATTTTACATCGCATCATTTGCTAATTCGTTCAAAGCTAAACAGTTATTGCCGAGTATTGGATTTTTTTCGGTACAGAACTTGACTTATGAGAGAGAAATCAACAACATGGATACATTAAAATAAACCGGCACACATAGAAAGATTATAAAAAAGGTAAATAGGGAGTCTGCAATAGTTTCATTAGACAAAAAATTTAAGATAATAAAACTGAACAGGCGTTACTCTGCCCATCGCTTTCTGCAAGGAAATATGTCATGACAGAAATATGTCACACATATGCTACACCTTAGTAACGCCTTGCGTAGAAATTAAGCCGCTGTATCCTGACATTTGTATCCTGTACGTAACTCTGGGAAAAAAATAACCTGTAAAAATAAGTTGTACGGTTTACACTATGTACAAGCATGTAATTCTCATTTTTAAAACTCCCTAAAGAAGTCCGCGACAGTCGGACGAAACACTTAGGAGAAATATATCAGTTTTACAAATCAAATATCGTTCGCAGAGTGCTGCTCACTAAACAAAACGAAATTAGTTAAAGCTTTCGCGGCTTTTGCTTGTAAAGCGCCCCGGTTGGTTCTATCAGCTTCGTCAGTCAAGTGGCGGTTATTTATGAGAGTATTTTGTATCGTAAAAAAGTTATTCAGCTGTATTGTTTTTTTTTTTTTTTTTTCGGTACAGAAAATGAATTATGATCAGACACAAACTGAATCAACAACGTGGACACTTTATCACACACTGCTAATTTATTTGTAACGTAACTTCCGATCATATAATAATTTCACCTTTTAAACTTACTAAAGCTAAAGAAAGTTTAAATAATTCTTTCAAGTATTTTGCTTCTGTAGCAAAGAAAACATTAGCGTTACATAGCAATTCGAGACAACATTCATTTCATAGCTATAATGGGAAATATTATCTTTGTATGACCCTTTTGTTGTTAAACTAAGGGTGAAAATATTTCAGTACGTGTTGTGTGGATTATCAAAACACAATTGCTCGGAATCTATCTGTGAAATTGTGGTTATGCCGTAATTACGTTGTTTATCACAAAGGAAACTCCCTGTATCCTCTGTAATGTTTATCACGTATTTGTTAGCTACCATCACGTATTGTGAATGTTATAAGCCCGGAAATAATATTGCGTGTTGTCACCACGAATAATGTGTTGTGAGTTATTTCCGCTAGGTGTTATTTCCGCGCGCTAGGTAATATATTCGACTTGAACTTTGTAATATTTTTAGGACGCAATGGTGACAGACAACAAGAAATTTCGCAGCAAACAGAATGTCTTGACGTACATGGCACAGTAAAAAAAGCCTAATTTTAAGGGCGACAAAAAGACTCCACTAATCCTAGATTGTATTGCTGTAAAACAAGTTATCAAAAGGCGGGGGCAGTTTGATAGTGAGAACTATTACTAGTTTAAAATAGTGGTTATCCATGGTGATTTAGAATCTCGTGTCCGTTTGGTCTTCATCGGTGCGTGCTTTTCACATACATTCAGGAATAATTCTTTCCACTTCCTCCAGATATCATTAGGATCATACAATTTCTTTGTATCATACCAGGGTTGGGCTAAAATATCCGCATAGAAATTTGCGCTATTAAAATGTTTAAACTGTCTATATGTTATCAAGTTAACTTCTTTGGAGAAAGTAGGAATTGAAATATTTCGATATGCGATATGTTATTCATCATCTATCTGCGAATTTCCATTTTTTGTTAAGTTTCTTAGCTGTTTTTGTATTTTCAATTAAGCTATAAACAATATCTTTTTTAGCTGCGAATGGCAGCGCCTTGAGTCGAATGTCTTTAGAAGTGCAGCCTGCTAGCAAGGGAATAACGCAAAATGTTTTGGTTTGCAGTTCTGATTGGCTCGGCGCCGAAGGCTATAACGAATTCTCCAATTAATTCCATAAAATACGTTAAAATACTTTTTGAAATTTCTAGGATTTTGACTATTGTACTTAAGGAGATTTTTTTTTTTGAAAACAGGAAATGGTGGTAATGCTGGTCGCCAAACAATCAACGTCAGAATGGTACAAGGAAAGGTGGAACTTAAAACATGTCGCGGAACTGGAGGCCAGGCAGCAACTAACGGTGTTGGAGGAGAAGGTAGGCTTAGCTGCTCGTGGTTTTAAAGTGAATTCATAGTACTCACGCGGTACACTAGAAAGAAATAACATTTGTTTAAGAAAACTGAGAACACGTGTACAAGGGTTATTTGGTATGTCGTGCGTCGCCCTCTCTCGACTTTGTTCTCTCCCTACTTCTTTTTTTTCATTACTTTTCTGCCGTAATTGTCAGCTCCATGGTGAACTTAGGATTTCCTTGCATTTTTTTTTTTTGAGTTATTGAGTAGGTAATAATAAACATTTGGCAAGAGGAGCCATGATATTTTAACTTCAAGTCATGCGCAGAATTAAGAAGCTAACTAGCTTCTTAGTTCTGTATTCCGCCCTGATTTGCCACAGGAACATGGTTTTTTTGTTTCTTTGTTTGTTTGATTGATTGATTGATTGATCGATTGATTGATTGATTGATTGATTGTTTGACTTATTGATTACCTGACTGACTGACCGACCGACCGACCGACCTACCGACTGACTGATTGACTGACTGACTGACTGACTGACCGACTGATTGACTGATTGACTCATGGATAGGCCTTTCTCGATTATGCTAGCATTTTTTCCGGCATTTTTTGGGAAAACGAGCATTTTTTTTTTCTTGAAAAAGAATTGCTAGCATTTTCTGTCATTTTTCATGACTGTGATCCAGATTTCAGCACTCAGAACTCAGAAGGATAAATAATCCTAAAGTTTCACAATTTTGATTACTTAATTTGATTGTTTTCTGTCTGTTTCGACTGTTTGTGCGTTGTGTTACTTGTGTACTTGTGTTGTGTTACTTGTGTCTGTGTTTTTTTTATTTTTATCTTTTTTAAAAATTTTAAATAATTTTTTACTATTTTTTTTTTAATTTTTTTAATTTTTTTTTTTTTATAAACAAACAATTATTAAGTATCGCCTGTTGTTTATATGAGCATATAATGTAAGAGTTTGTACGTTTTGTTTGAAATAAAACAAAGCATTCTTTGGAATTCAAAAGGCATTTTTTAAAGAAATCAGGCATTATTTTAGCATTTTTTTAGCTTTATGCGAGAATTTCTAGTAGCATTAAATGCCAGTTTTACTAGCATAATCGAGAAAGGCCTACTCATGGATGGATAAACCAAGAGAAAACAGTGAATAAGGTGAACGCACGCGCTCGGCACGGAAGTCACACGTTCGCATGGTCCTAACACGACACGCTTATCGTGCGATTAAATTGCCCAAGGGACTCTGCTTGTTTCACGTTAATAGGGAGACTGTTGCATAAGATTGCGCCGCTATAGGTTAACCTATTTTTGTAATAGTTAGTGCGCGGTAATGGAACATTAAGTTTGTTTTCAGAGTCCCTTAGGTTGTATGCGATTTCTCGTTTTTCAAATTTAGAGAATAGGTAGTCTGGAACCAACCCGTGCTGAGACCTATAAACCATCGTGGTATTTAGACAAGCGAACACACGCTTTGAACATAAAAAGGGTTCTCCGAAAAACATATTAGAAGAAATTAGGGAAGTTGGGCATTAACACGGTCACCGTGTCGTGATGACCGTGTCACCGAAACACAATGACCGTGACTTAACACGCTGCTTAGTTTTTAGCATAATGATGCATGTAGGAATTGATTGGCGGATTGATTGATTGATTGATTGATTGATTGATTGATTGATTGATTGATTGATTGAGTACGCGAGAAAGACATTTGTTTTTTTCTTAAGGGGGCGAGGGAGGACGTGGTGGTCGTGGCATCAATTGCCGTTATACAGAAAGATGGGGCCGTTCTACAAAATATGGAAGCTGTGTAGAAAATGGACAAACAGGTGAAGCGGCTCGTGGACCAGCCGGAAGAAAAGGAAGCGACGGACAAAGTTAGTACCACAGCAGGCCTCTTTTTACTTGCTGTACATCGCAGTCAAAGTACTTTACATGTTTTCTTACCACAAAAAGAGAATGTTTATTATTAACCCTATTCAGCTCAGGATTTTTTTATGCAGTCCACTAAATTAGCACCGGGTGATGTATATTGAAAACTACAAATATTTTGTTATCGTTATGAAGCAAGCAGAGTGACCACGTGATTCAATTTATTTTCCTGACTCAGACCAAACCAATATCATGTTTAATCATGTATGAACACACACCATTATCAGCTTTTTTTTTATCATATGTTTGGAGCATTTAATTTGTATGGTAGTTTCAAGACTACTAAGACAATTAAGGAAGTGAATGGCAAAAGATGTAGTTGGTTAAACTGTTAAATTTTTAAATACCAGTATATGAGGTAACAATTTAATTGCAGACTGAGAGAATTAAGGTCGCGCAGGACCCTTGCAATCATTAGTATGTATTTATTTAAAGAGTATGCACGAACTGCCGGACGACTGAAGCTGACAACAAACGAAATATTCATGATAATGTTTATTTTTAAACTCTTTTGTACAAGTAATCACTAGTAATTGTTCTCAGCTTTGTGCCACGTGCGCTGGAACATTGGGAATTATCATAAATAGATTCACAGCTTTGAATATATCACACGTTGTTGTAAACATTGACTCGGAAGGTCTTCGGAAGCCTCAAAACCTTCAATTTTGTGTCCAAGTTTTCTTCGCCGATATAGAATTTCAAGAGTTGATTCGCGAGGAACATAAACTTGGTGTACTCTATTGTGCTCTGGCTAGAGCGAATTTTTAAATTTCCTTCTCAAAATGAAGATAGCATGTTTCAAAGTTTAAATTTCACATTTTTACTCTCTTAGAGGCCATTAACTTGTAGCAGTTTTTGAAATCGAAAATTTTGTTCTAGTGGGAGCACAAAAGAAGTTACGATTTATCACTAGGCTATATAATCATTTAATTTGGTGCGCTGTGCTAGCTGAAAACTTGGACACAAAATCGCATTATCTTCAGTTAAACTTTTAAGGGCTTGTAACATCACAGACAACGGTCATCTCACAGTAAAAGGACAATCATGATGTAATTCCATCATCCCTGAGTATCCTTATTAAATTTTAGAGGAATCGATATTAAAAATGTAGTGAATTAAAGCTTTACAAGATAGCACTCCAACAAGAAATTTGGCTTATGAATATATTAATGAGCAAGGGTCCTGCGCGACCTTAACGGATGATAGAAATTCAATCTGCCACATTTAATTTTACCTTCCACGCATCTCTCCAATTAGCTAGCTAGCTAGCTAGCTAGCTAGCTAACTGACTGACTGACTGACTGACTGACTAAGTAACTTACTAACTAACAAAATGTATGGATAAATATAAATAATTACACAAACAAGATACAAAATAAATAAAATTAAATAATTAAATAATTAAGTACGATTAAATAATTTTCCGGCTCGAATATTACACCTTTCAGTCTAAAATTTGGCACGAAGTATCTCTGTGTGACTCTCTATAACCCTACGCTTTTGTTTTGGATGAAACTTTTTCGAGAGCCGAGAAATTAGCAATTCTGTTCAACGTGTCCATACATTGCTCTGTAATTTATAATTAAATAAGTACCATTAAATAATTCTACGGCTTGAATATTACACCTTTCAGTCTAAAATTTGGCATGAAGTATCTCTGTTTGACTCTTAATAACCCTACGTTTTGATTTTTGATAAAAATCTTTCAAGAGTTGAGAAATTTGCGATTCTGTGATGTACCTATACATTGCTCTGTAATTATGTAAATCATCTCTGTGATTAAATAATTCTCGCTCGAATACTACACCTTTCATTCTAAAATTTGGCATGAAATATCTTTGTATGACTCTTAATAACCCTACATTTTTGTTTTTGGTGTGGATCTTTCAAGAGTCGAGAAATAAGCAATTCTGTGCAACGTGCCCATGCATTGCTTTGTAATTGCATAAATTTAAATCATTCGCTACGCTTGAATATTATTGCGACATGCAGTGCAGAAATTTGGTGGAAATTATCTCTGTACGACAAACTAAAAGAAAGCGATTTTTGAGTGTTTTGCTTACTCATAACCGAGTAATTAAACATGTTTTTTTAAAGCGCGTCCAAATATAATATCAGTTAAAATATACAAAACAAAATATTCTGTACCATACAAAGTTACGATAGCTCAGTTGGTAGAGAACACTTCTACGGAAGTTGTGTATGCCTTGGTCTTTGGTTCAAATCCAAATGGAAGCCATTATTTTTCTTTTTTCTCTTTTTTTTTAAAGTCAATATGCCGTTATATTTAAAAGTTTAAAGACTGAAAAAACGCAACAGTAAATTTTTATATTTCAGTATGTTGAGATCGAACGCCGAACGCTACTTTGAATTACGTCGATGAGTTAAAACAATCTGCTAATACCGAAAGCGAGCTGTTTAACATCAGAAAGGTTACTCATCACGAAGTTCTACGAGAAATAAAAGCCTTACGTGTTGACACCTCAACGGGCTCTGATTTGATACCGGTCAAGTTTGTGAAGCCCGTGGCAGAATATATTTCAAGCCCACTAACTGACATTATCAATACATGCATTGAAAAATCTACATTTCCAACTATCTGGAAAGAGGCACGGATAACTCCGATTCCTAAAATCGACAACCCTCTTCTTGAACAGGATTTGCGACCAATATCTATCCTACCTGCTTTGTCCAAGATATTTGAGCGGCTTGTCCACCAACAAGTAATTGAATATATTGATCAAAGGGCAATTTTTAAGAACAATATATCTGGTTATAGGAAAGGACACTCAACAACGACAGTACTTCTTGGAATAAGAAATGATATAGCAAAAGCAATGAAACGTGGTGAGGTGACACTCATGGTCTTGGCTGACTACTCAAAAGCTTTTGATACTATAAAGTTCAAAACCGTTTTCGAAAAGATGAATTATCTTGGATTCTCGAAGTCATTTCTTCAGTGGACAGTCAACTATCTTACCAACAGGAAACACTTCGTGCATATAGATGATAAACGATCGGAGTTGTCTATGGTCCCTTTTGGCGTACCCCAGGGATCAATAATGGGTCCTCTTATATTTAATATATATGTCTCTGATCTTCAAGCAAGCATAGAACAATCAGGTGATTTAACTTGCCATCAGTACGCCGATGATACAACTTTTTATGTACACCGCAAGCCAATTAATCTTAGAGATGGCGTTTCCTCTATGAACACAACTATCGACAAGCTTGATAAATGGTCAAAAGAAGCCAACCTGGTCCTGAATCCCAGCAAAACGAAAGGAATGCTGATCTCAACGCAACAGTTAGCAACAGTCCATTCTTTGGACAAAGCAGATGTAGATCTTAGAGTCAACAATAGTCACATTGACTGTGTAGATAAAACAAAACTGCTTGGAATCTTTTTTGATCAGCACCTTAAATGGGATGAGCACGTCAAACATCTTTCAGCATCCTGCTATGCAACTCTGGCTACACTGAAAAAACTCAAGAACATTCTGCCATTTAATATTCGTAAAACTATTGTGCAGTCTCTCGTCTTATCTAAGTTATTTTACAATGATTGTGTACTTTATCCAATGACTTTAGGGTTAGTTAAGCGAATGCAGAAAATACAGAAAGCAGCTGCTAGCTTTGTATATGGAAGATATGTGTCCATGGAAGACGTCCTTAAATTGAACTGGTTACCCGTGAAGCAACAACTTGAATGGCATACTCTGAAGATCACGCACAAAGCATTACACGACCCAAATTGGCCTAAGTACCTGGACGTGAAAAGGTTTAAACATGAAAGAACACTGCGATCAAGCGCAGGAATATCGCAAGAAATACCGCTGACATCAAACACTTTCCAAGACCAAGTAGCGTCAACCTTTAATAAATTGCCCATCACCTTACGGAATGGAAAGAACACAAACAATTTTCAAAGGACACTTTTAAATATTTATTAAGTCTAGTTAAAAGAGAAATAATGTAGATTTTTTTTTTTATTGTTTAATATTTAGCTTTTTAATTTATTTATTATTATTTTTGTAGTTAGCATATTACAGATGAAGAGCCATGTCAAATGGATATACTGTAATAAAGTCGTTATTATTATTATTATTATTATTATTATTATTATTATTATTATTATTATTATTATTACTATTATTATTATTATTTCAGTAAGACTTCAACCGCTGATGTCAATAGAATTGGAACGCTTGTAGTGTAGAAAAAAAAAAAAAACCACCGAGAAATCAAGCTATGCGAGCGAAATGTTCGTTCGTATATCTTTATCTTAATTTTGCTGGGCAAAAGTCCCAAGAGTGTGCGTCCAGCAAAAATTGTACACAATTTGATTCCTTTGCTGACTAGGAAGCTATCAGCTACGTTGTTTGATATATAAGTGGTGTTGGGCCACTATCGTGCATGTTTAGAAAGTTAAAGACTATCGCACCTTTCAAATAAATTAAACATTTGAAAAAATAAACACACTTCTAAATTTCAAAGACATGTTTCGGACAGTCCGTATCCATTATCAGTTTGAAGATGTTTCTTTCACGGGCACACGTCTCAAAGAGGATATCCCGCTCTGTATTGTCTCCGTGAGACTCCCCGATAAGTAGTACCGCTCTACTTTTCCTCTTTCATGGATATGCCGTTCATGGTAGTTTTTAACTACATGTAAGCGGATGATCTCGGAGAGTCAATAACAGTGAAATAATGTTAAATGTTATAACCGACCACGAAAATCACAAAAATGATTGTCACTATCTTGTTTGTGCGGTTGCCCCTAGATAAATAAATAAATAAATAAATGAATTAAAAATGAACGGATGAATGAATATATGAATGAGTAATATATGATTAATGATGATTAATGGATGGATGAAGGGATAGATGGATAGATAGATAGAAAGACCATGCAGTAACAAAGTTCCCTCAACCCATTCCTTTTCACAGGCATTTAGAGACTACAATGTTAATTTTCTAATGTGATTTTAGCTGTGGTAAGCGCTGGTTCAGAAGGCCAAGTAGAGAGCACTTATCTTCAAAAATTGGACCTCAGTCGCAGCGCAAAAGAGCAATATCCATTGCCTTTGATAAAGCTAATGGCGAGATATGCTGACGATCTTATTTGGGCTAACAAGATCCCACACGCTGAAGCAGTGTTGAACTTCACAGTTACTTTAACCGAAGGAAGAACGGATGCATCTGAATTCAGAAAGGGTAAGTTTATCCGCGTGACTACCGTTAACCGTTATCAGACATCAGCATCAACCAGCAAGCAAAAAATCACGTCTCACTTCACATTTTCATCTTTCGACAGTAAGTATTCGGATGCAGCTTGATCGCTATTTGGTATAATCGTTTTTCACCACATTTTCTCCTATCCTGATTGGTTTAAATAGATTACTTCCCCGATACTTTTTATCCGCGGAGAGACACTATAGTCCTTTAATAGCGTAACCCACTGGATGACCAATAACAAAACACGCTATTTGATTGGCTTTACATGTGCCGTTTATCGATCGATAGACGGCTCTGAGCGCGCACTCATGTTTCGCTTACAAAAAGCCACCCAAAGTCTCGATTTAGCAACATGGGGCCCTCAGCAATAATCATAGAAAACTAAAAGCGAATTTCGCCAACCGAGGTCGTAAAATCCACAACTTTATTCTATCCAACCATCGAGATCGCTAACGAGCTACGATTCGCTAAACAAATCAAATATTATCGAGCAATGAGTAAGCCTGTAAATCTTAAATTGAACATTATCTGAAAACTTACATTATGTTGGAGATTTTCCGTGAAAAGTCCAAGTTACACAAAAAACTACAAAAATGGCGACTGTTCCCTCGTACTCAAAAGACGCGGCCGATAAGCTTATTGGGTCCACAGCACAAATAACAGAAACACAACGAAGTATCGAACTAAAGTTACAACACCAACGTTCAATGCTTTGTTTGATGGCAGCTGTTTTGGACTCGTTTTGAATTTTGATTATGTGGTCTGGTAGTGTGAGTCCTGGAACCATGTAGTATTTTTTTCGTTTTTGACATTCTCTGCACGTGAATGGGTGTCCCTAATATAAATTGCCCCATACTGCGAAAAAATTAATGTTCGTTACTGTAGCCTACACCACCTAACCGTGAATCGAAAGTCGTTTGTTCCAAAACTCTTTCTTCTCTCAGATTTGTTAAAAGTATTCTTCCCTGCAGCAATCTGACTCGTGTTAGAAGCAATTGGATGTTGGTAGGGGTGGAATGGGTGGAGAAATTGTTTTGGGAATCTAGCTTAAAGATAACGGCAGTGTTTCAAGAAGTCAAATGGCTATCAATATGCAAAAAAGGTGAAGATTACACCATGACGCAATGGCCCAATTCAGTGACACCTGCATATAATTGCCAATACTAAGGCGGATTAAACCTCTCCAAAAGAACACTAATTCTTATAAGAATTTGTTATTTAAAATAGGTGTTTTTTTTCTACATGCGTGACATGAAGTAGCTTGTTTTGTACATATTGGGAGGTACTGAAGGCGATATCACTACACTAGCAAACAAAGACTGAGCATTGCAATTTATAACTTGATTGTGTTTACGTTAGTTGCGAAATGGAGGCTAGGCTTTCTGAACAAAGAGGGATTTGACAGATTTGGAAGGAATAAATTGTTTGCTCCTCTGATGAAATGGGAAACGTTCAAGGAGCAAGTGGAAAGTATTAAAGACCACGCTAAAGCGTACGAGGATGCTTATAATGGAATACAGGCATCAGTTCAACAGCAGGATGGTATAAGACAAGTGATGCAGGCGCTTGGCCAACCAGCAAAAATTCAAGTTGACAAAGAGATAGAGAGACTTGTAGAGGCCAGAAGAATTGCAATAAGCGAGAAAGGGGCTTATGTCGCAGTAAGTTTTTTTTTCCTGTAAGGTAGAACAAAAAAAAAATAAATAAAATAAAATAATGGTAAAAGTGTAAGTCAAATCCAAGGGAGTTGTGACCACGGGTACAAAATTGGTTTATCATACTTCGTCGGAATCTGTGGTGGATAATTAAATAAATAAATAATTACTTAATTGAATTAATCACTAGTAACGTAAATCGGTCGAAATCGGTCATCGAGCCAAAGCTTAAAGTTTACTTTCCGTGAAATCGAAATTTTGCAATTCTCAGCGTCTCCCTACACAAAAGACCTCATCGTCGTGTGACTCAGAGGGTTTAATGGAGTGTCGGCTTTTACGGCAAACTGTTTTTATTGTTTGTTTATTTTAAATTATTACTTTTTACGGCTTACGGTCCGTTTCTTTAAGTTAAAAAGATCTTAAGACTTCCACTTCCGTGGATATTTTTATGGCTGTTTTAACTCAATTAACATGTGGAGAAATTTTGGACATGAGGGGGAGGAGTTTGATTTTAGGAGCTCCGGCGACCTGCCAATCATACCACTGAAATTCTCGCTCTCCATTGGATAAGCACCCCTACGTCATCGCGAAAGCTAAAATTCAACATGGCGGCGAGAAGTAAGAGAAGTGAGCATTCAGAAGGATTCTTTCGAGCGCTTGACTGCCTTTCCACCGCCGATTTCACCCAGGAAAGAAAGCGGAGGCAGAAAACGATCGAGGGAGGACGGCTTTTTACTGTTGACCGAATTATAACTTGCCGTGAAGGACGAGTTGTAAGTTTGAGTCATGAAGCTTAAGTTATAATTATTTGTTTTGAATTGCCAACGTGCGCGTGTGTGTTGTAGCTTCCACTGCATCTGAAATAAAGAGGTTAATAGAAGCAATACTTGCGTGTTAGTAGTTTGCTGGTTTATTGTACACGATTCTATTCGTTCTGTCTTGAAGAAAGCGTGACCAGCGAATTAAGAGTCTGTTTCGGATCGCCAGAGTAAACAAAACGTGGTCGGCTGAGATGGCCTGTTTTCGGATGTAATTAAGCTTATTCAAAGGGACTCCTCCATTCAACAGGAGATCAACATCCTCCAGAGAAGGAGAAATGTCTGACATCCTTTACAGAGGTTTATAAGACAATATATATCCTTCACGGTCGCTGACCTTGGCGAGAAATGCAATTTTACTTGCCGATATTTTGTATTTTTAATGTTATTGGTCCCAGATTTACACGGTCAAGAAAATCGAAAGCAACTTTGAAGCCTGGAAACCAAGAGAAGCGGTTACAAAGTTTATTGTTTTTAAGATGAAAATGGCGGCCAAAAGCAATACCAGAAAGACGCTCGAGTGATGCCTTTCTTCGTAGAAAATTCGCTTCCTGTCTCGCTTTCGAGGGATGTTAGCAATGCAAATTTGAGCGAAAATATGTCTCAAAACCGCAGCAGATATTCGTTTTGAAGTATTTCTGTTGATTGTTACTCAAAGAACATCGTTTGGAAAGGGGAAAAGAGATGCAACATTTTGGATACCTCTTCTACTATCGCTGGGAACCGGATTTTAGTAAGCCTTCTCTTTGTGAAATTAGAGACAACATATGGGCGATTCGTGGACTTTTGGTGGTTTTCTTTCTGGCGCAAAACCGTGATCATTATACTTTACAGTGCATTATTTTTTATGGCAATTATGAGTTAGCCGAATAGCGGACGCGGAAGAGATGCAACATTTTGCAATTATTGAAACGAAAACAGGTTAGAATTGTTTTTTCTTTTTTGGTCCATACAAAGTCTCTTCTTGAGACGGCCATGTCTGTTTAATTACGCAATCTTAATCCCCTATTTATTGCGCGTGCGTGTCCATAATTTCTCCACATGAGACCCTCTTGTGTTTTTTTTTTAACCTAACTTGAATGCACAAATATTTCATTCTTAAGTTAAGACTTATATGTTATGCCGGCTGGGAGGTCCGTATAGTGTGAACTGTGACCGAAGTCTTTAGATGCTGCTCGAAGCCACAGGCCGAGGTCAGCATTTTTAAGGCCGAGGTTGCATTTTTTTTCAGTTTATAGACCAACCCAAAGCTTGTAAATAGGGTATTTATTTTTCTTTCTTCTTCTGCAAAATGTGTTTGTATTATACGCGCGCATCCGATGTTGTGTCGATCATTAAGCTTCGGCTAGAGAGAAGAACGATCTGTTGGCTATTATATATAGCTTACCACCAAAAACGGTTAATTTGCTTATACTTACGCACGGAATAATACGTCAAAGGCATGACACTTCACTCACACAGTGCCTCTCTCCGCCCAGGTGTATAAATGGGTACCGGCGACTTTACTGCTGGGGGGAACCTTGCGATGAATTAGCATCCCATCCGGGGGAAGTACTTGAAATACTCCTAGTCGTTTCATGCTACTGAAACCGGGATAAGCTCCGCCCTGATGGGCCCCTTCGATCGAACGCAGTCTTCGCCATTACAATGTAGACTAATATAGCACCAATACAATCGTAAAAACAATCAACTAGTCTCTAAACACTTTTAACTCCATTTCGGCTTGTGAGTTCTTTAAGTTAATTAAACCTACTGCTCGTACTGAAAAGCACTTACAACAAATTTTCTAGATATTTACGTTTGTAGTCAATTGGCTCGATTTATACTAGAGGCGGATGATCCGTCTAGACGAACTTGCATTTTAATTAGGCGAGCATTTTTTAGTTCGTCTGATAAATTGACTGTGTATAATTACGGGCAAACACACGGATCATCCGTCCAGACGAACTCTCTGCATAATTCGTCTGCCAAGACGAACTTGCCAGATAGTTCATCTGGACGGATGATCCGTCTGTTTGCCCGTATTTATACACAGACGAATTATCAGGCGCACTAAAAAATGCTCGCCTAATTAATAGCCGCTGTGTTGATTCCCACAGTATTTTATTTTGGTGAAAAAAAAAATGCGAAAGTGAAAGTGGATGAAATCGCAGTGTGTAGTTAGAATGTCTGCGCACGGCACAAAATTGCGAAAATCAGTTTGACTTTAAATTTTACTGGCATCGTCCTTTGCAATTTCTCCAATTCAAATTCTTTGTGAGGATTCCAGGATTATTGCTTTACTTATACATGCTTTCATATGCTTTTTATCATTGATAACTTTTATTTGCCATATTAATCTGCGTTTTATCTTTTTTCTCATTATTGTTTTATCTCTTATGATTGTAAGAGTATCAAAGGGTTAGAAGCAAGCATGAAGAGTTCTCTGCAAGACGTTATCGATCAGCTACCTGATGTAAATGAGGAAGCACGATTCAACCGGCAAGATCTTTTAGTAATACTCCAAGGGATTACTGGATTCTATGACGGCATTGCCGGTACCGCTGTAGAAGTGGCTGGATATTTTGCTACAAAGTGTAACACTGGTACTCTCCAGGAAAACCTGGGCAAAATTGACAAATGGTTGACATTTGGTAAGGAGTACGCAGCCCTAGAGGATTCCAGTGATCTGGATTTTGACAAAATGGACATAGGATCTGTCCCAGAAGTGATGAAGGTAATACAAAACCTAAACTACCATACTGAAAGAGCAACTTATTCCTTTTCAGGTATTAGACTGTTCAGATTGATATTAGTTGTAAGAACAACACTACGTCGTTCATAATATTGTGTGGCAATAGTTTAACAGCAGCAGGTTATTCTTATAGGCTCACATTCACCGTAGATGCATTGTGCGTCAAGGAACAATTTTCATATATGAAAATTGTTGCCCACCATTTTATGTGGAACAAATTGAATTTCTTCGAACTTCTTCCATCGTTGGTTTTTGAGCTAAGTAGTTTACACGCTTTTCGGTTAACGCGATTTGACTGTTTTACCATCGATTTCAATTAGTTTTACTCCATTTTGGAGTGTTTTGGGACAAGAACAAGCTTTTCAAAACAAAAAGAAGTTGGGTCTTTAAGGACTAAGTTGAAATATGCGACTTAATGTCACGAAAATAGCATAACACGATTACTTGTGTATATATCATTTCTCCAAGCTTTAAGTTCTCGGGTTCTCGGAAGAAAGTGTGAAAAAACAGTTATTTGTTTGAGGATAGCGATTTCTGATTGGAGATTAAGTCTTTCTTCTTCGTGGGAATGCCCCGAAAGGTTATATAGGTTAATGGGTGAGGAACTTAAAATTGTCCCTTCTGCGAACGACCTTGGGAATACTGCGCACATTGCTCGTGCTGTTGCAAAGTCTAATAAAATGCTGGGTTTTCTAAAAAAAGGAAATGCTTGCATGACCTAAATAAGGAGTCCCTGAAGCTGCTTTACATCTCCCTTGTGCGTTCTAACCCATGCTATGCCTCACAGCTTTGGGCGCCGCAGTCTCCTACATTAATACCGGAAGTAGAAAATATCCAAAGGAGAGCTACACGTTTTATTTGCAAGAACTCCGAACTATCATACAAGGACAGACTCTTGATCCTTAACCTCCTACCCATCAACTACTGGCTAGAATATCTTGATATAATATCTTTCTATAAATGTAACACTGGACTTATTGATATTAATCTAGATAACTTCGTTCGATTTTGTAGTGGGCGTTCCCGTCGGGGATCCTCTGGGCTGTTTCTTAATAACAAAACTTCTAAGTCATCTCTTTTCCGTAATTCCTTCTTCGTACGTACAACCAGTCTGTGGAACGCAATACCGATCGCAATAAGATCGGAGGTGAGGTTAGCATGCATCCTTTAAGAATTAAAATCGTATTTTAATGAAAGACTACGTTCAGTATTCCATCACGATGACATTCGTACGTATAAATTAGTTTGTCCAAAGTGCCGCCGTGAAAATACTATTGTACATTGTTACGTTGTTCTTGTTCGCTCTTTTCTTTTAGAATATTTATTTCTTTTTTTTTTCATTGTTATTAATATTGTGGTTCTAAGAAAATGGGATATAGATTTTTTGGGGGGATGGTTTGGTGGTGGGTCCACCTTGTAGGGGACTTAGCGTTCTTTTGTTAACTCACCTGCCGTACGGCGAATTTGTAAAACAAAATAAAAATAAATAAACAAAAGTTGACTGTTACAACAGCAACGGACAAAAACACTGCAGTACAGGGTTTTACTGGTGAGGGCTACAATATCGACCCAAAAGAAACGCGTGAAAAAAGTTTCAACTTTCAGAATGAATGTTCCAGTGGACGCGTGAATAACGTTTCAATCTTTAGAACGAAGTGGAGGAATAAGTAAAATAAAGAAACAAAAAAATAAATAAAACGACATACGTTTTTCGGTTTTTAAAGGATTTTAAGAACCAAGATATAACAGAAAGAAATAAAAACGGAACTAAAGGACAACAAAACTTCCCGTGACAGTGGAAGTAAATGAGTTTTCTTTTGATATTTTTATTTTTTATTTTTATTTATTTTTTTTAATGTAGTCTTTTAGTGATTCGTAAAAACATTACTCTGATA
This sequence comes from Oculina patagonica, assembly GCF_052425735.1. NCBI lineage: Eukaryota > Metazoa > Cnidaria > Anthozoa > Scleractinia > Oculinidae > Oculina > Oculina patagonica. The sequence continues at coordinate 9,413,665 of NC_135759.1, read as the reverse complement.
CTGGAATTAAGGCGGTCATGAAAATAGAATCATGGAATGTGTTATGTTTACTCCAAAGGCAAACCTGGAAATGAACAAGGAAGGACTTGCAGCGGACCTGGTTTGCATGTTTGAAGAGAGGTTATTACCTCATCAAAAGGCGCAGCTCGAGGAAGAAATTCAGCGATTCTTCGTTGCTGGTGGAGCAAGAATCGATCTCATAGCAAAAGTCATCGACTTAGACAACGAAATTGGCGGACATAACTTTGATATCCCCAACTTGGAAGAAACATCCAACGCAATGCAAAGCCTTAGCGAAACTGGTGGTAAGAATTGCTTGTCTTTTTAAAAAAACATAACTGTAACATTCAGATGTTCCGTCTGTAAACAAGCAACCAAAGTTGCTATGACACCGAAATCGACTCCTACCCAACTTAATAATAAGGCATCCCGAAGTCTCGTCAACCGTTCTGAATCCATGTGCTGACCTGATATTGACAGATTTTTGGGCGATTCTGAGTACGGTCAATACGTAATCGTCTCTTTTTGGTACGTTAACGCTCGCCATAGGTATTTTGGCACGATTATAACTCGCTAAAATACAAACAAAGGCTCGACCAAAGTTTCCTGTTATGCCACAGAAGCATAGAAAAAGGTGTACGATTCCTTCTAAAAATTGTATTTCAAGACAGCATAAGAAAACCCAGAAAGAAACTAAAAGCTCGGTCATACATAGTTTGACTCGATAGAAGGGAAACCAGACGTATAACGGTCATTTCACATTTCACATTTTCGCATGTCGTATAAAGTGTTTATTTTTTTTTTGTTCTGATTTTCACATTGATATTCGATAAATATGCTTAAAAATTTTATAATATCGTTGAGGGGGCATGCGCACAAGCATAAGCCTAAAAAAACACACTCATTCTTCTTATGCTGTCCTCATAAGGATATGCATGTTTATTTCTATTTCCTATTTCCGTATTCTCCTTACATACATACATACATACTTTATTATCTTTCCCCATGGGGGCTTTTCGAAGATAATATGCTACTAAAACCAATAATATTACATTCTACTAAAAATTAAAATTAAAATTAATACTAGTACGTTCTAATTAAGATAATCACGAATTTAAAAACTCTACAAGATAATTAATAATTCTAATTAAGTTAATTCTAATTAAGATAATCACGAATTTAAAAACTCTACAATTAATTTACGTTTCAATGCTTTTTTAAAAATTGAAATAGATCTACTGAGTTTTAAGGTAAGGTCCAATGAGTTCCAGATGGTAGTTGTCCTATAATAAAATGTTCTTTGGCCAGTGGCAGTTCTGAATAGAGGAATGTTTAATTGTTGAGAGCTCCTAGTGGTACGCGTGCTTATGTCTGCACGTTTGATAAAAATAGAGGTCAAATACTCAGGAGCACAGCCCGTCATGCACTTGAAGTCTAAAGTGGCGCTTCGATAGTAAAGCTGGCTTGATACTGGTAGCCATTCTAATTCTTTTCTGACACTGGTAGCCATTCTAATTCCTTATACTTGTGCCTGTGAAAATCTTGTACTTTTGGCCAGCAAAAACTCGCGCGTTAAACGACAGTAAATACAGCATGTACACCAGATGGAAACCTTCCCCACGTTGGAAGTGGCGCTTGTGCGACATTGGCTTTTAGGCAATACAAAACGATTATCTTTCTTAACTTTATTTTGTGCTATCTTTAGACTCTCCTATTGCTGCCGACATACAACAGACGTTTCTTGATGATCTTCTGACTTCTTATGGACAAATGGAGACCAGCTTTACTGAGTATCTCTACCAGTTCTACAAAGGATTTGAGTTCCGTACGTTGTGGAATGTTGATGACACATTGGTCCAATTTGAGAGAACTGCGACCGAAACCGCGCCGGGTACTGGATCACTACAGGGAGTTCTTCAGCTGACCAAAGCTCTAGAAAAGATCGAGAGTCTTGAAAGTAAAGGACGGACATGCTTTACCAGGTTTCGGTACTCCACCAATATAAACAAATTGTCTTTTGACAATGTCAAAAACGCGGCGGTAAGTATATGCATTTTTGAACGCGACAGACTCGAAAAAACTTTGGAAATCTTTTAAGCTCGGACCCAAAACCGTAAAAAAGCGTTTGTCATGTACACTTTTAGTTCTCAATATTCACGCATTTTTACCTTCATATATGCGTGGTGTAAAGCAGCAGTGTAGAGCTTGTGTGTGTAAGTGCGCGCAACATTTTGTATCCGTCGTAAGGGAGCTTTAGAAACTTCGCAGACTTTATATCTAATTAAACGTGGACAACTTTAATATTGACAATCGGTGCTCCGTCGATCCGTAGTTATCAGTACCTGAATTTTAACGAGAGATATTGGTAAATAAGTTCGCTGCGCATGTTAAGGCCTGGCTAAAATAGGAAACATTGTTTAAAAGATTGTTTCTTGTCGTGTTTTCTAGGTGGCTAAATTAGCGACATGCATGGAAAATGATTTGCTGCCCGGGTGGCTAAATTGAGAAACAATGTTTAGGGAACAAAGTGTCACGCATGCGCATAAACTAGTCACCATTGCTTCCATAGTGGCTTAACTGGGCAACATGTGTTTCGGGAGCAAAATTTGTGTGCGGAAAACAATTTTTTTTGACTTGAGGCAGAAACACTTGCATTTGAAACACTGTTTCTAGTTTAGCCAGCCCTTTAGAATGCATGCTTTGGCCCTGGATCCGCTCGCAGTAGAAACTGATGGTGGTTTACTACTAAACATCTATCGAAAACACGTCGAGTTAAAACTTTTCATTGATTAGACAAATTACATTTTGCTTTGGATAACTTGCTTCGCACTTTGGCTTTTTAAGTTGTCGACAACAACAACAACAACAACAATCTTTATTTGTGCCCAGAAGAGTTACATTAAGAAAATACATGCAAGAGTAATATTTAACAATAAAAAAAAAAGAGCACAGCCACTTAGAAATAGCTAAGGCTAATCGAGCTAAGTGGCTGGGCCAAGCGGAAAAAAAATATTGCAATAAAGTTACAGAGTATAAAAAAAAACGGGACACGATTTCCATTCACACACACACACAAACAGACAGAGAACAAAAAAAAGAAAACTGTATGTACACACACAGGAATGAAAAGTAAAGTTCATCAATGTACCAGTTAGTAGTCGACATGTATTTTTCTGTTTTAATGAAAGATCTTAGATGATTGTCGACAATTAACTCCGCGATCTGTCTGTTAAGTAATTTCTTGGATATAGATTTTGTTATGAAATTTAGCGATATAAAATCACGACGTTTCGACCTCTCCGAGGTCATTTTCAAGTGCGAATAAAAATATAAAATTAGCATAAATATATTAAAATAGTAAAATAGGCAAAATTGTCACGAACGCTGAAATGCGATAAAATATGTAAAAATAAGTGACAAAATATTAATGAAGTTAAAAAGGGTTAAAAAACTTAAAAATACAGAAACGATAAGAGTAATTAAAAAAAAGAAAAACCGACATAAACAAATAGTTTTGCGCGGATGGAATCGCATTGTTTGTTCAGAGTTGGTTTCAGTTCTTTGATAAAAAACATTTCATAAATAAGGCAGTCAAACTTGCTCTGACACTTCTTCAAAATTCCAAAAAACTGCGCAATGTCATCGGGGGCCTTATCGTGTTGTTCCTTGAGGTGATTACCAATGGCCGATCTCTTGTGTTCTTCAGTTCGTTGGTGAAGATGTTGGCACGTGTATCCGACATACCCTGCATCACACAGGTTACAATGGAAATTATACACAACGCATTGTTGATTCACAAGGGGTGGCTTGTCTTCCCTCACTTTGATTTCATCCTTGATTTTCCGACTCGTGTACACGGGGCTGATGTCTACCTTGATCTTCCGGCTGAGGTCTCCAAGTTGTCTGCGGACCGAATTTGCAGATTTCTGGTCTTTGAAAGGCAGCACGATTCTGATTGGGTCTTGCTTCTCAAGATCGTTTTGTTGGGTAGGTGCACCCTCGGACACTTTAGACTCAATAAATTGACGGATGGTAGACTGTACAAGTTCTTCTGGGTAGCACAGACGGGAAAAGGTCACTTTGAGGCGTTCACACTCTTGATGAAACAATTTCCACGAAGAAGAGAGCTTGAATGCACGGTTGAGCATGGTGTTCAATAGTGATCGTTTATATCTTACATCCACATGGCTATGATAGTGTAACAACAGCCCGGTGTCCGTAGGCTTTCGGTACACCTTCGTGTTTAAATGGCATCCATTCCTGATGATATCCATTCCCAAGAAGGGGAGTCTGCCATTTTCTTCAAGCTCCATTGTGAAGTTGATAGAAGGATGACTGTTGTTTAATGTAATTAAGAACTCAGAGGCTGTTTCTACATCAGGCATTGCGCTAAGCGTATCATCGACATAGCGTTTGTTATGAAATTTAGCGATATAAAATCACGACGTTTCGACCTCTCCGAGGTTATTTTCAAGTGCGAATAAAAATATAAAATTAGCATAAATATGTTAAAATAGTAAAATAGGCAAAATTGTCACGAACGCTGAAATGCGATTAATGACGAGACAAAGTTCACGCCCGTAGGCCTCGAGAGACCAAGAACACGAGGAAGACCTCCGAAGCATTTCCATCCGTTGCTTCAGAAAGAGAAAGAGTTATCCTCGGTGGTACAAAGAATCTTGCCCAAAGCTATTGCTGATTCAGTAATCCAGAAAGGCTCGAGACTTGCCCATCTTTATGGTTTGCCAAAAACCCACAAGAAGAAGCTAGCCATGCGTCCGATACTGTCGGCTACTGGAACATACAATTACAAGCTTGCAAAGTGGCTGGATGAAAAGTTGAAACCCTTGTCCGTCAACGACCACACCGTCAGTGACATTTTCCAATTCGCCAATGAACTCCATGGGATGGAAATCAACGACCATGACATCTTAGTGTCATATGACGTATCTTCACTTTTCACCAACGTACCTGTAGATGAAACCATTGAAAACATCGCAGAAAGAGCCTTTGAAAACGACTGGTTTAACAAAGAACACAATCTTAACATCACGAAGTCGGATCTGATTGAGTTGTTACGAGTTGCGACGAAAAAATCAGCTTTTTCAGTTCGAAGGAAGCCTTTTCGAACAGGTGGACGGTGTTGCTATGGGTTCGCCACTGGGACCTCTCATGGCTAACACATTCATGTGCAACATCGAGAAACAATTAGAAACCAGAAACGAGATGCCTGCCTTCTACAAACGCTATGTCGATGATACGCTTAGCGCAATGCCTGATGTAGAAACAGCCTCTGAGTTCTTAATTACATTAAACAACAGTCATCCTTCTATCAACTTCACAATGGAGCTTGAAGAAAATGGCAGACTCCCCTTCTTGGGAATGGATATCATCAGGAATGGATGCCATTTAAACACGAAGGTGTACCGAAAGCCTACGGACACCGGGCTGTTGTTACACTATCATAGCCATGTGGATGTAAGATATAAACGACCACTATTGAACACCATGCTCAACCGTGCATTCAAGCTCTCTTCTTCGTGGAAATTGTTTCATCAAGAGTGTGAACGCCTCAAAGTGACCTTTTCCCGTCTGTGCTACCCAGAAGAACTTGTACAGTCTACCATCCGTCAATTTATTGAGTCTAAAGTGTCCGAGGGTGCACCTACCCAACAAAACGATCTTGAGAAGCAAGACCCAATCAGAATCGTGCTGCCTTTCAAAGACCAGAAATCTGCAAATTCGGTCCGCAGACAACTTGGAGACCTCAGCCGGAAGATCAAGGTAGACATCAGCCCCGTGTACACGAGTCGGAAAATCAAGGATGAAATCAAAGTGAGGGAAGACAAGCCACCCCTTGTGAATCAACAATGCGTTGTGTATAATTTCCATTGTAACCTGTGTGATGCAGGGTATGTCGGATACACGTGCCAACATCTTCACCAACGAACTGAAGAACACAAGAGATCGGCCATTGGTAATCACCTCAAGGAACAACACGATAAGGCCCCCGATGACATTGCGCAGTTTTTTGGAATTTTGAAGAAGTGTCAGAGCAAGTTTGACTGCCTTATTTAGGAAATGTTTTTTATCAAAGAACTGAAACCAACTCTGAACAAACAATGCGATTCCATCCGCGCAAAACTATTTGTTTAGGTCGGTTTTTCTTTTTTTTAATTACTCTTATCGTTTCTGTATTTTTAAGTTTTTTTTAACCCTTTTTAACTTCATTAATATTTTGTCACTTATTTTTACATATTTTATCGCATTTCAGCGTTCGTGACAATTTTGCCTATTTTACTATTTTAATATATTTATGCTAATTTTATATTTTTATTCGCACTTGAAAATGACCTCGGAGAGGTCGAAACGTCGTGATTTTATATCGCTAAATTTCATAACAAAATCTGTCTGTCTCTAGGAAACTAGAAAAACTTTAGGCAATGCTAGCTAATAGCTTCTTTAAACCCAACTAAAACAGAAATTTATAAAAGAAACGCATAATTATGTTACGAACCTTTTTCCTTTCAGATGTTTGAACAGCTACATAATAAAGGGGAGACGAGTTTCAATTTGAAGCTATCTCATAGCTGCGACACCTGTTATAATGTTCGCCTTTTAAAGGTAAAAAACCTATTGTTTTATTTTACATCTAGAAAGAAAAGTCGCATCTTAGTGTTCTATTAAATAATCTCTCACACTCCTGATTCATATTGGAAAAAAATCCTGCCATTATTTACTAGAAATATCTGACACTAGGTTGCCCCCGGTGTTAATCAGTTTTCTTGTCTGTTCATCTTTTTCTACATTTCAGACATTTTATTGGAAATTAATTTTCTGTTTGGGATGTTTATGAAGAAAACGCTCCCTGTTGGCTTGTGTTTTCTAATCTTTTCTAATCTTCATCAAGATGGAAAGAGGACATACAAAACAACACGAAATTAAGCAAAAATTCCGAAAGATTTATGATACGGTAAATTTAATTACAAGAACGCGACAGCAGCATCTTGACATCATTTTGTCATGTTTTGCTGTGGTGAGAAATCTCAGCTAAACTCAAGCTAGACTTTAGAAAAAGCCATTCGTCTTTATTAATTTGACACGAATGACGACGAATGTCAACCTATCGCGACTTGCGTCGCTCGTTTTCGCGACTTCGTCGCTCAATGGGCCGCTTTGCGGGCTCGAACTCGATTCACTGTGGGAAGTCTTGATCTCAGCGAAGATAAACTTAAGAAACAGCAAAACGTTTTAAAATTACTATTTGAGCCGGCCCAATTGTTTTCTAAATATATGGGCTGAGAGCCCAAGCATAGAGAATGGCATGAGAATGATCAACCTTTAGAAAGAAAAGGATGCTGAAAGAATCTCTCACCTCTGTCAATGCAAACGCCTGCCACTTGTTTTAAATAATCACAACGTATCTCGAGATTTCTTTTGAATTTCTTTTCTTGATGTCGCATGTCATCTTGTTCGTACGCGTTCCAAGACAAATTTCGTCTTCGTCTTCAGAAGAATACCCTGGGTGCCAGAGGGTTTTTTTTTAATTTTTGCGGCGACAAAGAGCGGCGAAGCCGCGATCGTTGACAAAGTGGCGAAGCCACGATCGAACGAGCAAAAAAAAAAAAATAGTGTCACAAATAGTGTCTTTCCTGAAAAAAAAAGAAAAAAAAAACCTCTGGCACAAAGGGGATCAGAAAAACGATCAACTTTTAAAAAGGAAAGGACACTGAAATAATTTCTCGCCTTTGTCAATGCAAACGCTGGACTTTCTAAAAGTCTTTCGTTTCTCGCTTCCGGTTTGACCTGCCGGGACGGGAGTCTTAAATTATTATCTCGAGATCTCTTTCGAATTTCTTTTCTTGATGCCGCATATCATCTTGTAAACCTCGTTCGGAGGCAGGCTGATCAAGACTTTTCTCTGTTCAAGTAGTTTGCGCCTGGTAAATCGCGGTATTGAACTAAGGCTTGCTTATCGTAAATCGCGAACAAATTTGAAGATATACGGGGCTTTGTGAAATGACAGCGCACCACTCAGAAGTAAAAATGTGGATTTTCTTACTTCTCTGCGAGATAATAATTGCGAATTATATTCTTTTCAATAATTGCATTGCTTTTGGCTTGTAGACATTGTGAAATGAAAAGGCCTCGAATAAAACATTTTGTAAAACCTCAAATTATCTTTACTCCAAGCAAAAAAAACGTCGAAGCGTTGTTGTCGAGTGCGCACGTGTTTTCGCTGATTGATTGTCATCATCACCCAATCACCACGCAGAGATTCGTTCATCTTGCGTCGTATTGACCAATCACCTTACAGGCATTTATCACACCTCCCGATACCCACTTGCGGGCTTTTTTCGCAATCCCTGATACTATTTGCGCACCCATTTTGGTCAAATCGTACGTCCGAGGGTTGATAATTATATTTTAAATAAAAAATATAATCGATGGTATCTATTCTCTACATTGTAGATGTACGTTGAGCTCTATGGAGATGAAAATGACAGCAGCAACAACTTGCCAGCCAAAGTTCATTTGAAATTGCGGCACATGAGTGAATCTTTTTTCAGAGATGCAAGTGGAAACACCAAGGAATTCCGTCAGCCATTAGCGTCTTTGCGGAATTTTGAATTCAACCGTTTCGCAATAACTAATACCTCCAAATGTAATGAAGAGATAAAGAAGGGCAACAGTAAGTAGCTTAACAAGTTGTTTATTTGTTTATTTTATTTATATGCCTCAGTGTTGCATAATATGCATAAAAACTATTTCAGGCGATTCGCTTTTCTGTATGGAGAAAGATGACTTTCGCTTCCAGCCGATGTGCTGTCACTACCTAAGCGACTCGCCGTGCAATGACGTACTTCTTGGCGCAGAGGAATGTACAAGTCCGTTTGGAACATATCAGCTCTCCATGCCCATCGATGACAAAGCATCTTGCGAACCTGGCAATTCACCGATAACGGATAAAAATTGCAAAGACTTTGATGTGAGTTTTTGGGATGTCCTTGTACGTACTTATATGTCTTACCCTTCGTCATTTTTTTACACAGTTCATGATCAGATTCCGTTCTAATGAACTGCTGTGGATGATGTGTTTAAGAAATCAACGGCATTTTTCTATGGTCTGCACTCTTTATATAGACAGAGAAATGACGTCATAAAATAGCGACATTTCTATGTTCTATGTTCTAAAGTGTAGACCATGCAAAAATTTGGTCGATTTTTTTATGCAATAACAATAAGTAACAAGTAACAAAAAAAAGGAACGATAACACGTTTATTATTTGTCAAAAGCGATGCCTGGCTATGAAAAAACTTCGCCGGCGTGGGGTTAAGATTTATGACATGAAAAAACGACAATGATACAACAGAGGATGGACGAGAATTCTAAGAATTACAATTTAACATTATTTTTATTCTCTCTCTAAGAGTGTCTGCCTCTCACTAGAAGGGGGTAAGATGAGTCTTATTTTTGACGATCTTGTTAGCGCTCGTACTCTAAACGTCGACAGCTCGCTGAGTTCGCCGCCGGTTCGCTAGCACCTTTCCTCTCAGGCAAAAAAAAAAAAAAAAAAAAAAAAAACAATCAGAAACCTGGTAAATTTTCTTTCAAGGGATCGCTTGAATAAAAGTTCAATCAGGATTTCCGAAAGCAAATGTGTATTTGATACAAACAAAAAAAGTTGAAATTGATGGAGACCAAACTTGTACATTTCTAGCCCGCTTGTGCGTGGCGTGCTTTAACGTCACTTTCATGGTCTCTCGTCGACCATAACTGTAGACCAATCAGCGCACGAAAATTACCTTGGTTATTGTTTGGATTATGTCATCCACATAAGTCACTTGCCATGCATATGGATTGACCCTACTTCACTTAAATTCAAAAATGCAGAAATCCTCAGTCATTTCTGAAAAGACTGGCTATGTATGATTATTACTACTCAACGCTATTGTTACCAATAGAGAATGAAATCTTGGCAGTTCTATTTCAACACTAACATAAATAATTATATAGTTTAAACCTTGATGTGTGCCTCAACGTTCACGATTTCTTTCTTGTGCACCAATGAAAGCTTATCGTCAAATAGATCTCATTAAGACTGACTTTATTCCTCGCAATGACAGCTTGAAAAAAATGCCTACGAAGTATACATGTACGTACATGTAAAATAAAAAAAAAATGCTTACTTATGTTGCATCATTTGAACCCAAAAGTCAACCAGTAGAAAGAAAATATGACCAAACAACGGCGGACAACAGAAATAACTGCCTGGCTTCTGTGTCACGTGACCTTGATCCCGCCCCAGGCCGCTGCTTTGTAAGAGAAAAACATTTTTCAATTATTTTTTTTCACTCAGCAAGTGGAAAATCACCATTAAATAATTTGACCTGAGGTAGTTTTCTTTAAATATACGTAATAAAGAGTACGTTTAGGGAATAAAAAACACGGTTATAATTCATTTTTTCATCTCATTTGATCATTTTACTCAATAGAGATCCATCTATACCAAGATGAATGTATGGATTCATTTTCTGTACTGGAGCGGCAGCTACCCAACAGGGCCAGACGATGCGAGATGTACGAGCTACCAAACTCCAATTTCCAAATCTAAAGTTCCATTGTTCAAGCCTCCGTTAACTTCAACTCATGAAGATTAAAGCAGTACCGAGAAGAACGTACAAAGGAGCCTATTAAGTGATTTTACAAATTTAAACAGAAAGCAGAAGTTATTTTCTTTGCCATTGTCAGTTAGTTCCACTATGCCACTCATACGGCACTTCCACGAGGGAGGAAATTACCGATATAATACCAAACGTGATATTTCAGTGTTTTAGTAGTTGTAGAGTGCAGGAACTAGACTATGTTAATGATAAAATTGTAAAGCAATTTCAAGATATATAATAAATGAATAAATCAGCATAAACCGATGCTCAATTATTTGTTGCATTGTCCTTGGCTATCAGGGCGTACAAGATCAGGATAAAGCTACATGCACACAAGAAACTCTACACCACCATTTTTGGTAAAAATGATCATTGATAGCTCTTCGAGTTAAGTACGGGAAATAAGTCAAGAACCACTCGAGAGCGACATACCAGTTACGAATTCATGACGAAATTACTTAAAGGAGGGCTTTGTATGATAACAAGTCGGCAAGCAACGGTAAAATATGTGACAGATTGTCACGCATGGTACTTGTTTTGGGAATAATTATCTAAAAGAGAATGGATATCGCAAAATTCCGCTTGAAGAATGCCTCAAAAACAAAACTATAAAAAAAATTGCCAGAAAGCCACTGGGCCAGCCTGCGTTCCATTCGAAAGAAGTCTATTCAGATTATGATAGAAAATTTGAGACAATGAAAAAGCCAAAAAATAGTAATCATATTTATAAAACTGGTGCGAAAAGCCTTAAACGAGAGATAAATTTAAGCCACACCATATACATACTCGGAAAGTGTTAAAGCCAGTAGAATCATATTCAACCAGAAGGGAGGGGAGGGGGAGAAATGGTTAAACGCGGGATAGTGAGTATTTTCAACGAGGTGCGGCGCAATAGCTGCTCGTTTAAATACAGTCGGATAAAACATGGGCATGTGAACCTCCCGGAAAGTTGTCCATATTCATGCCTTTCGATCAACAACGAAACAACAATCAAACAACATGCAAATACACCAGATAAAGGTATTTTTCAAGAAATGCACAGGTCCTCGAGCGGAGTTCAAACAACTTCGGTAAAAGGCCTTTATAGAAGTCGGAACTAACGTACCGTGTATGTGTTTACAACAGCCCCAGAAACATGTATAGTAAAACAAACAAAAAAATCGGTTTAAGAACTTTGTAAATATTGTTCACTTCCTAAATATAAGCATTCCCCATAGAACTAAAGGAAGAGCTCCTGCGCGCAAAGCGCGCCAGTGGAGCACCATGGGTAAGGAAATTTAATAAACCCATGAAAAAACCGAGAAAAGGGTCATTGAGTGAGGGTTCGCGCGCCCGCGCCTAGAGACTCTGGGGGTGGGGGGGGGGGGGGGGTGGGAGTCACAAAGAAAACCGACCGGGGGGAATGTCATCTCACCTTATCCCAAGGAACGTTGAGGTTAACTTTGGCTTGTATCTTTGATATTGATCGTCCATGTTATGGTTAATTGACAACGGTCAAAACAAGGTATCCGCTGACCAGTATCACATGTCCATATCGCGGGCTCAAATCTTACTCGTTTTGTCCAGGGTAATAACAGGATTTTGAAAGCGCATTTTTTTCTCGATTGGAGTTGAGTATTTCAGATTTGGATATTTCTTGAGTAGTAGCACTTCAATAACAGTATTTTCAATGAGAGTGTTTTCACAAAATTTAGTGCAAAACTAAAAAATAAGTGTGGAGCTCCGCTTCTAGGTCTGGCTAAATCTGTATATTAACCCTATCCAGACCGGGGGGGGGGGGGGAGGGAAGCGCCCACGCGGACTTTGAACGCTAATAACTTTTTTAATATTCAGCCAAACGCTGTCAAATTTTACGACTTTATCTAAAATTTATCTGGGAACGGCATTTTGACAGGCATGTTTTCCCAAATTGTTAAATTTCGTGTTTCTATTAATGAAAATTAACATAAATGCAATTATGTTCACCATTTTGCGGATTTAAAGAACAATTTTATTGATTTTGAGTACTTTCCAGTAATTTTTGGCGGTTTTCTGACGTTTTGGAAAAATTTCGAAATCAAAGATGGCGGATCCAAGATGGCGGCTGTTTTGACATTATGATGTAATTATCACATGATGTGTCGTCATTATCCCACGTGACGTATACCAAAAGTTAAATTTTCGGGCATACTATATATCCTGTAAGTTTCATTGTAATTGCTTAACTATTCTGGAAGTTACGGAGAGGGGGGGGGGGAATCCGCCCCCCCCCCCCCCCCCAGGTCTGAAAAGATCCAAAAAAGCCTGGTCTGAATAGGGTTAAGTCAACAAAGGAAAACAATTTACCCATTTTTTATACCCTCTTATGTTGGAAAAACGAACAGACCTCATTTTTTTTTCGTTTACAAGAACGATCTCTTATACAAAGAAAACGCTATCTACAAACGCTTACCCATTTGTAAACTCGTATTACACACAAAACATGTTCTGTTTACCCGATTTTTTGCTGACACCAATTGGACAATCTATTTGCTAATTTGCTTTGTTGTGAAGTGTAACATTATTTTAAGAATTTAGTTATTTTAGTTTATTATCATCGATTGGAGTGTTCTTGTAGCTACCGTGCGAGTCTTTTAATTCAAAGACCGATAGCCCAAAAACCAATTCCGAGTTGTTGATGTTAGTTTATCGAGAGCTTATGGCTCTTAAAATAGCCTGAATCTATGATCATGTTTGGGTTGTCTACTGATCTTGCCTCTGATCTCCGTGAAAGTTCCATTTATATATCGTTTCGTATTCGATTAGTTGTACCTCTTGTGAATTTGTCACTGGGTACCTGTTTCTTAAGTTGGTTTTCATGTTGGCCTGTTTGTATTCGCTTTCTCAAAAAAGTTTCAGAATTTCATCGTGTCTCTCAAGGTCTGGGTGAGATTTCTAACCAAACACGACTATATAGCTATATAGTTAAAGTCAAAGGGAGAAATAGCAGCAGTTGATCAGCAGTCAAGACTCTTGGTGCCTCCTGCGCAGCTATTTCTCACAGTCCATAAACAACTGAACAAAAATATTTTCATACAAGCGCTTTCATATAAGAACGCGATCACATCAGGTATTTTCGTTTATATCAATTAACGTAGAGTTATGTACTACATCACTCGTCGTATAGTTTAACGAAAATACACTTAACGAAAAATACTTTAACGAAGCTGACTTTTCTTACCTTCTTGCGTCCTGGGCAGTGGGATACAGTTCAAATAACACATCGTCCTCCGCATTCCCTAAGAAAAACATGGTCATTTTTTGTTCTTCTGCTTGGCTGTTTTTAAGGAAAACATTTAAATAGCCTCGAAAAATTTCCAGTTTGTATGTCACTGGTTCATTGTAATTGGTTTTATCTGACTTGGTTCAGAAAGTCTTTTCGTTCAATTGTCGAAGTTGTATTTGTGTTCCTTTATTATTTGAGGGAAGCTCTTGAGTTCATTCTTTTTTAGGCATGCATTTCTTTATAGCCACGGGTTTCTTACCAAGTAGAGACGTGTTTAAGAAAAAAATCCTTTCTTATTTCACCAAAATAACAACAGTATTAAATGTTAAATTTAATAATTTAGTCGGTCGGAAAGAACTACAAAAACAATTTAGAGAACAAAAAGCTTCAAAATGAAAATTTGAAAATAATTTCATCAGAACAATTACAACAAACAATATATTACAATGGAGAATTATAAAATGGTAAAAAAGAAAATTATAAATAAATCCCAACACCTGGTTGGTTTGAGTGAGATAATTCCACCGCGAATCTCCCGTGTTAATTTTGTGTCAGAAGAGCTTCCATCGCTTAATTTTGCAAATGCCTCCCATCCGTGACAAGGGGGCACTGGTACCAGCACGGCTTTGAATTGCTTGGAGAGCACCTCGAGTTCTTTATTCATCAGGTAACACTGACAAAACCTTCGTAACAAAATCTTTGTACACCATTCTTTCATCTCAAGAGAGGCTGCAGCGATAGTTGTCTCCCATTTCTATCCTTTGGACACTGGGGAATATCAAAGGGTGCTATTGCCGTGTTTCAGCTATAAGCAACGCAATGCATGCTTTTATCTTATCTACGTTCATTCTTCTAACAGTCTTGGATGTTGGAATCGGACAAGGTGGGTTCAATTTGTGAATGGGACACCCATCATGTATTTTAATCTGAAAAGTGCTATTTGCAAAATATACGTGAGATTAATCAAGACAAATAGCAATATCTTGCATTGTGCTACTTAGCATCGAGACAAATTAGACAATAGAGGTGGGATATAACCAAATAAAGTACAATGCAATATTCAGTGAAGTACGTCCTAAATAGAGGCAGCTTATCGTTATCCAGTGTTTCTAAAAAACAGCTGAAGTTGGCATCCGCGATAAATATTTGTTATTTTTAACTTCTATTGCCCCTACCAACGTATACTAGTTACCAATCTCGCTTATATGGGTGATGTGGTTTTGTCCATGTGAGGTGATATTCAACACCATGTAGAAAAAAATCGTATATTATACTAGTACTGAAAGAACAAATTTACTGTTTGCTTTATTCACCATTAGTTGACAATATATAGTTGACTTGGTAATTTTTTAATGAACTTCTTGTGCTCCGCTGTTTTTCTTTTCGTGGTGTTGGGTTATTTTTCCATCTTTTTTTTTCATTTTGATGTTTTAATTTTAACTTACGTTTCTTTACAGTAACATTGGAAAAGAGGGATATTTGTAAATTAAGTCACCAATTCAATTAGTGAGGGAACCGGTACCAACCCTAACATCATTGCAGATCAAACAATGTTTGTAAAATATAGAAAAACATTTACACCTCTAATCATAACTTACACCTTGTCATGGGAAGTGAACCTTTCGCGAAGTTAACTTGGATTTCACACCGCGTTTATCTAAGCGGCGTTATTTACGAAAATGCAGTGCTTTAACCCCCGTAACTCTTAATTGTGTTTTGTTCATATATTGTGACACTATTTTTTTCTCTCTCTTTGCATTATGATTATCGATTTTACCTTCGTTTTTGCGCTTACATAAGTCGCACTTAATAAAACTAAAAGTGTTACTAAAACGTCCTACAATAAGGCACAAAATACCAGAGAAAAGCTTTCTGGAATGTGGAAATTTAATTTCGATAATTCACTTTTTTTAAGTAAACTCTCCTGCTCATTTTGTGTAATAAATGCAAAACACGTATAATATAAGTTTTTTAGATTCTATCCAAGTTTTGTTCAAGTCGATTTAACATAACTTCAATGCAAAGTTACGTCATCTTGCGTTCATAATTATACAAGCTTTTAAACTCTAAACAAGATAATTTCCGGGTCATTGTCGGCAACTTGACCATTGCACAGGTACCAGTGTTTTTGTCCTTTGGAACCTAATAACAATATAACCTATTTGAGGTACCAAGCGTATTGTTCCAGTTGAAAGAAAACAGGTCAAGAAATTACCCATTTGTTTTTTTTTTTATGAGATTGTTCTCATAATTTCCTTTGCATTCGTTTGAATCTGGCAGTCGCCATTCTTTCATCAGACGAGAGCAATCCCTGTGGAAATCGGTTAGTCTAGATTGGGCGTTAGATGCAAAGTAATAGCAAATGAATCGTTGTCATATCCTATCAACGTTTTTGTTTCTCGCAATTTTGGATTTGGGATTTTGTCAAGGTATGTTTTTTTTTTTCTTATACCTCATTTCACTTTCCTATTTCGAAGCTAGGATATCATCGCGTTCGCCAAATAGGAATTATCCACATTAAATTGTAGAATTATTCCACCTGCTAGGTAGAAAGGGACATTTACAAAACCTAGTAAATGTAAAACAAGAAAAAGCAGCCTACAGAGGCTGACAGATGCTTTATTTTGTTATTAAACATTTGTTTTACGCAAACGGACAGTGTTTTGGGAAAATAAGCACTGCTTATGTTCGTAGTAATATTTTTAGTTCTATCCTGTGGTCAATTGCCCGTCTACTTTGGTCGCCGTTGATAAGTGTCCTGACAGACGCTCGCGATTTGAAACTAGGGTAAAAAAAAAAATAGACAGTTAGGCTGTTAAACACTATTAAAGGAACTGTGTCACAGTTGTTAGCAGAATCTAGGCGTGTGAAATGGCCACCGAATTTGGTGATATGTGAAAATAACCGCTTAAAACAGTGAAGGAACACTTATTTCAATTACACCGCAAATACAAAAGAAGATACATTTGGCCAAAGGGGAAGGAAATTAAAGCGATATGGGTTTTGGAATACTGTTGGGCTGAACGATTTTCAAAGTTAAACTCGTTTGCTTGTAACTTTAAGTTATAATGCTCGGAAGACACATTTGGATGTTTTGAAGCTATAGTTTTGTCATTCATATCTATAGAAGTAATTTATTTTCAAGCACTAATTAAATTCATGATAGCGCGTATTTGGTAAAACTTAATTAAATAGCCTTAACTCAGCCGTGACACAGTTCCTTTAAGAAAGGGCATCTTATAGCGCTTAAAAGCTCTTTGAACCAATGTGTCTTTCACTGAGTGCAGCGTAGTTGGATGATTTTGGAAACATATATGCCTTTGAGGCAACAAACAAAAACTAGTGGAAACTTGCCATTCCGTTTATATTAAAATAAACTTGGAGGACACTTTATTTATTTTTAACTATGAACTACAAAAGTAGATCGACATTATTCGAGTCATTTACTTGCTGTTTTTGGTAATGACAGGGGACTATATTGTCACCAATTTCAAGAACAAAAAAATATTTGTTCTTCTTTTAAGGAAGACAGTTGCTCATTCTAAAGATTGATGGCTTTCCAGCATTTTTTTTATATATATATTTCCACTGTTCGCTTTATACTTAAAAGACCCAAATTAACCCATTTTTTCCCCTTTTCCGATGATTTGTCACCAATTTCAAGAACAATTTTTTTTTCTTTTTTTTAAGGAAGTCAGTTGCTCATACTAAAGATTGATGCCTTTCCAGCATTTTTTTTTTATATTTCCACTGTTCGTTTTGCACTTAAAAGACCAAAATTAACCACATTTTTTTTTCTTTTCCGATGATTTGTTTTTCCGATGACTTTCGTTTACTTTAAGTTTAAGCAATATATGACATTTTGTAAGGCTAAAACATTTTTTTATTGTTCTATCTATTATGATCATATAATTGTCAAATTATTGAATTTACAAAGCATGGCAGGTATTGTGTGTTCTTCTCAATTCTGTTTAAAACTAATTAAGCTAGAGATCTAAGAAGATCACGTTACTCGTATGACTAAACAATATAATTTTGTTTTGGTACTACCGCCTGTCGATTAATAATATTTCTTTCGCTTAGGTTCAATTGCGTTGTTATATCAGTTTAAAGTCAAATCAGTATAAGGAATCGCTACAAAATTGAAAAAAAATATATATCTCTATGGTTGACAACCAGCGAGGGCACAGGTACCAGCCCTGAGGCACTTGCTGATCAAACAATGCGTGTGTAAATTATAACAAGCTAATTGTCTCTGACAAAACAAATCAAATGAATAGAAAAAAAACTCGCCACAAAAACACTGTTTGTGTTTTCACTCTTCTTCATTCCGAAGAAAGTGTTTCTTGAGATAATTATTTCATATCGGTTTTTTTTTTCGCAACCTTTCAAAAATGGAAGATTTTATAATTGGATATACGGACACAATTTATTATTCCCATTATCCTTCTTGGATTTTTGAATGGTTATAGTGTCTTGGTCGTTCCTATATGTTCCAACAAATTAGTAACAACAAAAAAAGGATTGGGATAAAACTGTTAAACTTTGCGCCAAATGGAAACAGTGTGGTGGATCATTATCTACCGATGTAGCTTTGTATGGGTCACTCCGATCCCATGGGGAACACAAAGAGCTTCGAAAATAGAGAACACTTAAAAAAGAGGTTCTGCTACCAAAAGGATAGTACTTCTCATATTTCACTCCTTTCTGGTGCGAAATCAAATTTTGTTGTTGTTGTTGTTGTTGTCGTCGTCGTGCACGCTGTGGGGTCCAGCATCGTTTGAACTAAACATGCTTTAAAATCACATGAGACCGATAAATAACATTGAAAGCAAAAAAACGATATAATTTGCCAATGTTTTATGAGAATAATCTTAGCAAAATATGAGACGCATATTGTAAGTAACTGTCGTAGACTATACGCTGGCTGTTTCTCAGCTATTTGCACTTTGAAGGCTTGCTAACAGCCCAAGAAAATAACCAGGTCAGAACCCTTTTATATAGGTATTTCTTGTTTAATTTGGACTTCAATCGGACTCGTCTTACGTTGCCTTCGCTCCATGAAACCATGCAAAAAAATTGCAAACAGATTGTTTGACTATATGATAAAGAATAAGTTATAATAATTGCAAACTTGTTTTGTTATTTTTCTTCTAGAAGATGGATGCGAGTATCTGAGAGAAGGTGATCAGTCGTTTACAAGGGATATAAAATACGAGGCAATGAAATGGTTCGAAACGCCTTCAATTGTTTCTTCGGGGGAAGGTAATATGTCCGTGTTTTGGATACTAAACTTATATTGTCGGAACGAACTACCATAGCGCATGAGCGTTTGTAAACCCTTCTTTTTTCTCACCTGGTAAACGCTCTACTTGGGACAACTCCGTAAATTCCTTTGATACATTGACTGTGTGATTCTTATTGTTGTTGTTTTTGTCTTCATTAACAAAGCAAAAAAGTCGTAGGAGTAGGTAAATCTTCCGCTATATTCCTTTTTTACTTCATATTTTAATAATCTAAAACTGGTTTTCAATAATATTGGAAGCTATATATAGGATATTGTGAGATAAGTCAGCCTGTCAACAGAAAGTCACTTTAACTTGTTTATCAGCATTTTGTCTTTTCACTATCAGCATGCACTGGTGAAGATGCACTTGGCTTGGAAAGCGGTCTCGTTACAGATCAACAAATGAGCGCTTCTTCCTTGTGGGAAAAAAGCCATGGTCCAGAAAATGCCAGGCTCAATCTTGCCGCTGCCAGAGGGAAAACTGGTGCCTGGTCAGCTAAAACTAATGACCAAAATCAGTTTCTTCAAGTTGATTTTTGGCGAAATGTAAAAATCACAAAGTTCCAAACTCAAGGTCGGCAAGACTACGAGCAGTGGGTAAAGAAATACAAGCTTTCCTACAGTGTGGATGGTTCTTCTGCATTCCAGACATATCAAGAGAATGGCGTTGATAAGGTACAAGGGAATATTTTAATGGGAAATGATCCAAATTAGGCTATTATTGTCATTTAATAAAATATTTTTGTAGGCTTTGCGCAACAAGCAAGTTCAAATACAGTTAAAAACCGCATGTAACAACCTACATTTTTTTTAAATCTGGCTAAAAAGTTTTTGTATTTTCGGACAGTTATTGGCAATTTAGGGTGAGCAGGTTGTTATTAAGGTACTTGATTTCTTTTTTGCAGGTTGTTTGTCGGCGTTTTACGCTAATGGTGCACGGTTGACTAACTTGGTTCAGATTTATAACATTATCCAGGTTTAACCCAGATTAAAATAAGGGGAAAATATTATTGTGAAATGTTTTGATCATGCAGGTTACTATAGTGGCGTGATCATTTTTTAAAAGATTTAACCTCGTTTTTCATTAATTATATAATATAGAAGAATTGTTTTGTTTCATACAGGAGGCTCATTATTTACTTATGTACTTGTAGGTTTTTATTGGAAACAGTAATAAGGACGGGATTGTGACCCAAGTTTTGCTGCAACCAATCACCGCTCGATATGTGCAGATAAAGCCAATAGAATGGAACGACCATATCTCCATGAGGGCGGAATTTTTCGGCTGCGTTTTGTCAGGTGGGTTTTGCGTAGCTTACTGTATGAGCATTTTGTTCATTATGTCAGCATATTGCACTTTAAGCGCAAACATTCGAAAATTCACCAGATACAGTTAATGTGACAAAAAAAAAAAATGATTTTGATTGTCTAGATAAGAAACAAACCATTTATAACTAGTTCGACGTATTCCATATTACTATATTACTGTAATTTAAGTAACAAAATATCGTGATCAACTGTATCGAAGACTTTTTGAGGTCTAACAAGACAATAGCGTTGCAAAACCACGATCATTTTTTGTAGCCCAGTTGTCTTTAAGCATCAAGAAGTAGTAAGAGTGGGGTGTAAAGAACGAAAAACAGATTGATAATGTGTAAGAAATTATTCTTAGTTGCATTTAGTAAATAAACCCCTTCAGGCGGCTGGTATATTGGAGGATAATGCCCGAGGCTGAAAGATTGTCGAAAGATGAACAGTTAGCCGAGAAGCGAAGCTTCGAGGGCAACTGTGAAATTTTGCGGACAATCTTTCAGCCGAGGGCATTATCCTCCAATATACCAGCAAGCCAAAAGGGGTTTATTTATTTTATAACCCTCCGATTAATTTCTACAACGCGCTTCATCGCCAGTAAATTTATAGGAAAAAACCTGCGTAACAAACCCGGCTTAACTGTTGTTGAAACAAATGCAAGTTGATTGGCTTACATGATTTTCAACTCTGTGATTTCATTAAAAGTTAGAATCGAATAAAGTGACTTAATTCGTTTGTTTTCTGGTGACAAAATCGGGCGACGGATATCAAATCGGACGGGGTATATTCGCCGATACCCGTCGTCCGATTTTGTACCACGTGATGCGTTTTGTCCAATAAGCGCGCGCAAAAATTAATGGGTGGGTTATAACTATATTTATATAACTAGTCATAGAATATCCGTTTGACAACTTTGGCCACAACTGGAATTACTGATATAGGTCGGTAATCTGTCGGATCTGAGCGATTCGCGAAATTTTTGTAGCAATGGAGTAAATTCAGCAGATTTTCATTCATCTGGGAAAATGTCAGTTGTCAATAATTGATTAAATATTATAATTATTCAGCGAGTAAGTCAGGCCATTCCCAATTTAGCTAAAACATTATCTAATCCGGCTGCCTATTATGCCAACAGATCGCTATCAAGTAATTGGTCGAAGCGTTCATATGGACTTTGTACAAGAGCATCTTCGAACAAAGAAGAACGTTAACTTTGGAGATACCCAAGAGCGGCCCAATAACATTGAGGTTGAAGTCCTAGCGGACACTGTATACGTTAAGGTACGTTACTAAAACTGCTCGAATACAAATTAACGAGGACAATCGATGATTTTGCCTGCTCATTGTGTTTAGCAATATAGCCTTACGAGCCTAACTTAACCTTACAACTCTCACATTGCTTCTCGTCCCACACTTCACACCTTCGCTCACCCTGTAAACCTGCCCATGAGTAAACCTTATCATTAAAGTAGTCTTTATAGAGTAAGAAGCATACGGAATAAAGCGAAATGACAACATTCAAAGAAGCTAGCCAGACGTCAAACAAAAACTGGAAATCCGTAAGCGTTTGTGGGCTATATGCAAAAAAAAGAAAAAAAAAACACACGAAAACACGAAAATATTTACTGTTCCTTGCAGTCATGTACAGTCATACAAAGTACTCCAAGAAAACATTACTAGAAAAGAACACACGCGATGTTGGGGCGGTCAAGTAGGATTACACTAAGTGAAGTTTTAAACCGTGAAGCTCGGCTCGGAGCTTGAAACAGTAACCCTTTTACCAGATTTTTGGTAGAAGAAAGTTACCCTTTTTAAATACGTTTCATTGAAAAACGTATCACTTCGATACACCTACAGTAGAAATACTGCGTCCCTTTTCTCAACTGTCACTTGACTTTGACTCTTTAGCCTAACTCTAGAGGCTAAAAGCGTTTACAAATGATGGTTTTCTCCTATCTTTGTTATAGTCACCTCGTAAAATCCCAAACTTCTTACCTGTTTTCAGCCTTCAAAAACTATTTGTATACTCTACTATAGCATTACTTTTTGTCAACCTGGGTAACGCAGTGGCGAGTTATATACTCTTAATAAAACATTTTCTCGTCAGGGTGTCATTAAAATGCGAGGCATTAGAAAATTGACAATATACAGCCGTAAAGTGTCCTTTGTGAAAGATAGTCAGTTAGACCTCAGAGCTCCAGATTTGTCGCAAAGTCTCCCGACGCTGCCTCCAAGCACCGATGGAAACGGCGGAAAGCATGGAGTACATGGGCCAATAGGTAGGCAGGTATTAACAACATGAATTAAAACCACTCGTAAGATGTAATAAGTTAAATTAGGGGGCAATGCTTTAATTATTTTTTATGTGCTAAATTACTGTATCTCTATTAACCATATTCAGACCGGGCTTTTTTGGACCTTCTCAGACCGGGGGGCTCAAAATAAATAAAAATGTTCTTAAACCCGTAAAAATGTAAAAATAATGCCATTTAAGTTGATTTTTATTAACAGAAACACGCAAAATTACAAATTTGAGAAAACATGCAAGTCAAAATGCCGTTGCCATGGTGATGTTAAGTTCCTGACACATCATCCCACCCTACCAAATTGTTGCCAGATAAATTTTAGGAAACCTCATAAAGTTGGGCAGCGTTTGGTTAAATCTTAAAAAAAGTTATTAAAGTTCAAAGTCAGCGCGGGCCTCAAAAGCCACCCCCCCCCCCCCCGGTCTGAATAGGGTTAAAACTCGTACTTTTGATCCATGCTTAGAATTGAAAGTGAAAAAGGTTAATTCAAATAGAGAAACGAATTATATCTGATGTTTTGTTATCGGTATCGTCATTGCTGTTTGTGCTGTTAATTTTGTTTTTATCTCTTTCTTTACAAGTGGAAATATTTGCTGATACTGCAGCAGGATACGTAAACATTGTAACAAGTGGTGGAAATGGAAAACGGGGACAAAACGGCGCAAATGGCAGAAAAGGGGCTGACAGCTTAGGCAAGGTCTGTAGATCTAGTATCATTCAAACACCCCTCTGTAACAGACCTGGTGAAACCCGACCTGGTGGGTTATTTTGCCCTCCCTGGTGAAATTTTGACCTCCCTGGCCCCTGGTGGGTTTTCTAAAAGGCCCTGGTCAATTTTATTGCTCCCTGGTGAACAATTTAGTTTCCCTGGTGATGCCTGTTAACCCGTAATTAAGAAAAGTCACGGCTCTCGTTTGTTCAGTCTTTTTTAGTTGTAAAAAATGTTTGTACTGTGTTTGTGTGCGTCGAGCTGGCTCATTCTCGAGCCCAGCCGCGAGGTAGGAACGTCATGTATGGGGAACTATTATGTCCCCAATATATAATTAACACTATACTCTAGTGTCTTGATGTACTCTATTTCCTTGGTGTACTCTAATGAAGCAACCAGAGTACATCAAGGACCTAGAGTACATCAAGCGAGTAGAGTACATGAAGCAACCAGAGTACATCAAGGACCTAGAGTAGAGTAGAGGAGAGTACATCAAGAGTATAGTGCTAATTATATATTGGGGACATAATAGTTCCCCATACATAACGTCCCTACCAGCCGCGATCGTTCTGGCGCTGACCAGAAGGATCGCGGCCTCTGGGGACGAGAATGGCGCGGGCTTGGAAACTGGCTTATTCGGCTAAAATAGGCATGGTAACATAGAAATCTCTAAAGAAATTTCGTGCGACTGTGTAGCGCATATAACTAGTGAATAAAAACGATAATGAAAATGTAAATGAAAATGAAAAATGCGCCAGATGGTAGTAAAATGTTTCCATACGTTTCGGGGCTACTGCCCCTTCTTCAGTGGAAAATGTGAAATGCGCAAACTGGCTCCAGCCGGTCAAAATCGTGCGGGCTCTAACAAACGATTGTGTTGGAAAATGGCGGATGAGTCGGCCGATGATTCATCCGATGATAAATATGATCGTGGAGGTGGAGATTCTTATAATAGCCAGAGTGCAAGCGACAGCGAAACGTCTGGATCTTCCTCGAGTTTTTCTGAGGCCAGCAACGAGCGTCCAAAGCGAGCTAAACGAAGGATGAAACGGAAATATGATGAAGATTCGTGCGATTCTTCCGACACGTGTGAACCTAGAAAGCACAAGAAGCGCAAGATCGTCAAGAAGAAAAGGAAATCAAAGAAGAAGAAAAAGTCAAAAAAGCCACTGAACATCTCGCCAACCGAAAAGGCCGAGAGAAAGACGTCATTTACACTGCGCTTATAAGGTTAGATAACAACGACAGTCGAATTCCTGTGCTTTAAATTTCTCGGTAACCTCCAGCTGTGCTGCGTCTTTTGCTGCCTTCAAAGACAAAGTGTTAGAAGCCTGTGATCTCGCTTCTCGCAAAAACGTTCAATTTAAGTATCTTTACAATGATATTAGAGTTCAGTTGTGTGAATCCACATGGGTGGCTTTCTTGCATTTCGTAAAGAGCCGAACTGATTACACTGTTTCGTTGGAACTTGTGACGTCCTTGTCAAGAAAAGTAGGCGTTCCAGTACAGCCGAAAAAGCCTGGAAAAGGCTTTCGTGCAGCCGCCGTGTCGTCAAAGTCACCTTGTGTATCAGTGTTAAAATCGATAGTTGAAAAGGAATGGAGCAGTGTCTATATACATGGGCTTCCAAAAAAGTCAAGGGAAGAAGCAATGAGAGAACTTGTAACTGAACAGCTGAGGAGGGAAAGGCACTGTAAAACATGCCCCATTTCGCATACTTCGAAAGTTGCTGTCCCAGCGTGCCCAGAAGAGCTGCCTGGTCAACTCAAGAAACTTTTGACAGCGTGTGAACTGAGAAAGGTTTTCGACAAGAGAGCAAAAGTAAGGAAAGTAATATATCAAACACGAGAGGCAGTGTTTCATCAGGATATCCAAACACCGAGAAGAGAGTTGAAAATACGACGCGCAGCGGAGTATTTTTGACAAAATTTGAGATGTTTGGATAGCCGATGAAACACTGTCTCGAGTGATTGATATATCTTCTCAATCGAAACAAAAACCAAGGAGTAAACGGAGAAATAAAATCGTAAAAATCTATGCTAATTAAGATCGGGTATCCAAACCACCGTCACGGTTATGATTTTCATTGTGTTAGCCTTATGAATTATTAATGAGTTTGAGAAGTGTATGGATCAGCAGATTTGTTTCTAAACCCGTTGTTTGTGCAGTGCCCAATCTGTGCAGCAGTCGTGTCACTTGGTCACTTCAATGACATCATGATTAAACGAGACAACTTATGGCAACACATCAAAAGTTCTCATGTGGACGATCCTGTCCGATCACGCTACAGAGGTATGTTGGGAAAATGGAATAGATTTTCCAAAAAATAATAACCCTGGGCCCAGTTGTTCAAAGCACGATTAAGCTAATCCAGGATAAGCGTGAAATTTGGTTTCAATTTTATAACATTTCGTTGAAAATGATTTTGACTAGTGTTGAACAAGTCCTAGAAATTTGAAAAAAAAAACTCTTCAAGTGTCAGAAAACTAAAAGTGAACAGACGTTTAAGGCTTGACCCTTCCTTAGTGTTATGGTCGGAAATGGCAATGTTTAAATACAAGTTGCGCCATACAAAGTCAAAGTTGATTTGAATGCATTTTTAAGATTAAGTTGCCTTAGTTTGCATATTTTTAAAATGTAATACAGTAGGGTAAACTATAGCTAAAGTATGTACAACAAAGAATTCTATGATAGAAGTTTTGTGTGACTGAACCTCAAATAAGTAGTAATTATAAACAGTAATTTTACATTGTAAATAATTTGCAATATGGAAGAAAGTTGTCTCAATACGTTTTATGATTACAGACCCTTATTCAGGCAAATATTTGAAACGCCAGCTCACATTCTTTGTAAAAATGTCTTTCGAATACTGTTCGAAACTGTTAAGGTTAGGCATCGTGGAGTGTTGAAATCATAGTCCACAAAATATCATAGTAAAAGAAATCTGTAACAGAGGTTTCGTGAAAAAGTATAGCGTATATAAGTAGTGATTTTAAAACATGTTTCTAACGATAATTTTAAATAAATTGTAAATTTTGCGCTAGCTGGAAGAAATTGCATCGTTACGTTTCGTGAAGCTGCCCCTTTTTCAATAAAAATTCGAAACGCCAGCTCCCTAAATCGTCGGTCTCCCTGGTGAAAAATCGGATCAACCTGGTGGACTTTTGTCCGCCCTGGTAGAATTTTGTAAAAAACCTGGCGAACTTTCAAGCTTCACCAGGTCTGTTACAGAGGGGTGTATTCAACAAAAACAGACTGTTAAATCGAATCTACTTGAAAATAATGTTGACGGACCGTGCGTACAAAGTGGGTGGGTGTTTGATTAACCATGGCTTCTTTAATTTCTACAACTTTTCTTACAAAACAGCTAAGAAGTACAACGTTTCAGTTAATAGATAATACCTTGCTCTAAGATTAGTTGATAGTCATAAATTGTCATTGTCAAGGCTAGTGCATACTATAGGACATGGGGTAACATCCACCACCTCCCTCTTCCCTCTTATATGCCCGATTGCTCAAATGTCCACTCTACACTGAATATTAGAAGGATCAAGTATAATAAAGTTCTCACTAAATAAGTAAAAAGTGCCTTTAATTGAAACAGCTAAATGTTTCAAACGTTTCGGACTCAGCCTTCCCACTGATGAAGGGCTGAGCCCGAAACGTTTGGAACGTTTAACTGTTTTAAAGGGACTTTTTACTCATTTAGTGAGAACTTTATTATACTTTGTACTTTTACAAGTGCCACGCAGCACAAGGAGATTTATTTTTCATTTATCATTGATTATTAGAAGGATCTTCCATTCCACCGAAAACATTAACAAATATGTGTATATTTTACAAAAGTATAATAAAGTTCTCACTAAATGAGTTGAAAGTGCCTTTAAAATAGTTAACTATTTTTAACTATTTTAAAGGCACTTTCAACTCATTTAGTGAGAACTTTATTATACTTTTGTACTTTTACAAGTGCCACGCAGCACAAGGAATTTTATTTTTCCATTTATCATGTATATATTTTTTTTGTATGTTTTTTTTTTCTTTTTTTTTTAATAATAATTTCTATCATAGTCTTTCTATTATAATCTATCAGTTATCGTAATTGTTGTTATTGTTGTATTGTTGTTGTTACTGTTATTGTTATTGTTATTGTTATTGTTATTGCCTTGTTATTATTAACAGAGAGCGGACAAGACAGAAAGAGATTGTAGCGCAAGGGCCAAGAAAAATATGTGGGGAAGAATCAATGGGTGCACTGAGAATATCCCAGGTACACGAGGAGCAGCAGGAGGGGCAGGTGGAGACGGAGGATATGCTGGAAAATCAGGTTAGAACACAGGGGACCCAAACACTGTATAAGTTATAAATAATCTTAAAATAAAAATGTTCTTATTAACCTGCGTTCCCGGTGTCTTTTTTTGTCCGGTTTGGGGGCGATTTGAATCAGAGCGAAGGCGGTTTACGTTGTGAGTTTCAAACGTTAATCGGTCTGTCGCAATGTCAATACCACGCGCCTCAATTACGTCTCAAGTTTTCATTTATTGAGGAGAGTTAATAGTTTATGGTGTTAGTAACTTGAGTTAGTAAATAATTAAAACTTGAGGTGCGTCGTATTGACATTGGGACAGACCGATTAACGTTTGAAGCTCGCAACGTAAACCGCCTTCGCTCTGATTTAAATCGCCCCCAAACTGGCCAAAAAAAGACACCGGGAACGCAGATAAATAAAAACATTTTTATTTTAAGATTATGTATAACTTATACAGCGTTTGGGTTCCCTGTGGTTAAAATAAATATGCCTTTGGTGAATAATGCCAATTTGTGAAGAAAAAATGTTTAGTAGGTTAACGTACTGGCTTGGAACTAAAGACAAATATTGAAATCGGAACGTTGCTACGCCTACAGATCCATAAAAAAATGTAATTTTACTGATTTGCAATCAGTGCAAGCGGATTCTAAAGTACTTTTCATAATTAATCCCAGTTTGGTCTGTTGCGCGTTAGCCGACGGCGCGAGCTAATATACTGGATAGTACAAGGCACCCATTTGTTTTTACTTGACTTCATATAAGAGCGTTTCCCAATAAATAAACGAGAAAAGAATTCAAACATATCGCAAGGCTCATAGAAAGGTTTCTAACTACCTATAGCTATTGCAATTTACTTTTTTCAATGTTTGAAAATTCATTCGAAAACAGGGAACGGTGGTAATGCTGGACGCCAAACAATTAACGTCAGTAATGTGCGAGGAAAAGTGGAACTGAAAACATGTCGCGGAACGGGAGGCCAGGCAGCTTCTAACGGGGTTGGAGGGAACGGTAGGTGTATCTGCTTAACGTTTCAAATTGAATTCAGTTTGCTTTTTCCTGCATCCCCTTCTCATTTCCTCGTTTTTCACCTTCTTGCTCCTTCCTCTCTTTCGTGACCTCCTTATTCCTTCTTCTTGTTATCATCCTTCTTTTTGTCCTAACACTCTTCATTGCTCAGCTGTAGCTGTTTTTTCTCCTTCTCCTTCTCGTCCTCGTCCTCCTCCTCTTCAATGATATATAAATTTATTCTTTAACAATTGTTGTAAAAATGTTAACTTTGAGTAAAACCCCTTTGGGATCCTTTTAAAGTCTATTGTATTTTTATATTGTAAAACTAATTTATCCAAACCAAACCAATATTGCGGTTCCAGTGGGTACAAATGACTAGAAAGATTAAAAAGAACGTATCGAGTTTTGTATCGATCAGTACTAGAATTTTACAATAATATAGAGCTCTCAATTGTCTAAGATCTTATGTTTTTAGTTTATGCTGGTATTTTTCGCGAGACTAATGACCTAACAAATCTGGTGAGAAATTCTCTTCTATACAATTTAAAAGTATTTCATGAGGGATCTCAGAACTGCATTAATTAGTTTTGGGATAATGTAGGTCTATCCATCCGAAATCTACAACGTTTCAAAAGGTTGCTTTTGTGGTATTTTTCTTTAACAACGTGGCGGCCTATTTATTTATTTATTTATTTATTTCTGTATAGGGGGTCAGGGAGGGCGTGGAGGCCGTGGCATCAGATGCCGGTTTAGTGAGAGATGCGGTCGTCTTACATGTTCTTCAAGCTGTCGTTCAAATGGTCAGACAAGTGAAGCGGCTCGTGGATCACCTGGAGCAAAAGGAAGTGACGGGCAAAGTTGAGTACCGTGGAATAATCTTCCTCTGCTTTTTTTTTATAAGGGGGCTTTTTTTGCTTATTCATCTTGCCGTGTTAAAATATAACTTGAACATTACTTTTTTTTTACTCGATAACATGCAAATTGATGAACAGTAAAATCCCGCGAGTAAAAACTTAACATTTAAGAACCAGTTGACAAAAAATGCCAATTTGACCCCTTTTTCTAAGGATATATTACACTGATAATAATAATAAGATACGTCAACATTCTGGATCCTCTTTGGAGGTATTTTACCTAACAGCTTCATCACTCCAGTTGCGATGTAAATGCGACTGTTGAAAATTATAAAACATCATTGAGCATTTAAATAAATAAACATAAAATGGTATGCAAATTTCATACAAGGAAGAGGCTGAATACCGGTATAAAGTCTATAAGCAGCAGTGTATTTTTTTTGTTGTTCAAAAAACAAAAACCTATTAAAAATCTAAATAGCCTAAATGTGTGTCAATTACCCTTTATCTGAGAAGCTAAAATGAAAAAAATAAGTTCTTACCCGCGGAATTTTACTATGCCACCAAAACACTTGGTTTAATGTAGGCTAAGAATTTCTTTGACACGGCATATGACGATTAACTACTTCAGGCTATACGTTCTTATTGGATATTGATAACTAGCTCAGACGTAATTATAATTATTCTTTAAGTGTTCGGTATATACTTTTTTGCATCTCCAGAGTAATGATGCTCTTAATTTGATTCGGTCTTTTCGTTTACCTGTGAACAAAATTCCTATGGAATCCAGAGGAATAGTTTTCCCAAAGTAAACAGATTAAGACGCACAGTCCTTAATGTGGGTCATATAACCCATTGCTTTTGATAAATTATCTTTTTGTGCTTTTTTAGCTGTGGTAAGCGCTGGATCAGATGGTCAAGTGGAAAACTCTTATCTGCAAAAAATTGACCTCAGTCGCAACGCTAAAGATCTATATCCGTTGGCTTTGATAAAGTTAATGACGAGGTATGGCGAAGATCTTATTTGGGCAAACAAGATCCCAAACGCCGAAGCGGTGTTCAATTTCATAGTTACGTTAACAGAAGGACGATCGGATGCAACTGAACTAAGAAAGGGTAAGTTTATACTTGTAACTGACATTGATCCAAATATATCACCGCAAATGACTTACTAAATATCAATCGTCGCAAAACGCAAAAGACAGAGTTAAACACTTGCCTTTTTTTGTAACTTTTCTAAAAAAAAATAATTGAGGAATGGACTGTTGGGCTCGTTTAAGAACACAGCTTTTCTCAAAGTGGGGTTTTTGTTATTTATGGCAATGCGACTTATGACGATGTCGATGCTTAAAATGGTCACGAACAGAACTTTACTTTTTTCCTGATGCTATCGAATAACACTTGCGAGTTTTAATTCCCGGAAGGACCATTGCAAGTCTTGTACAGCCGCAAATAAAGAAATTCGCAACAACATAAAAACTAACGATAAATTGAAACTGTCTATAACATTGCTCTGGCTTATGTAGAAGGTAATATGTCCAAAAATGTGAATAGAGCCAGCATGCATCCATGCCATGAAAGAATAAAATTCCTCGTCGCGTTATGCTGCAAATTAAAAGCGGGTAGCAGCACCACAATTGTCTAGTTTCCAAAGATGTGCGCGGGGACACAAATTGTGTGTGCAGTAGGAATGCGCCAACGCAAATTAGTGTTAAAGTCTAAAGTGATTCACAATGAAAAGAAAAAACGCATTTTGATTTGTTTTCCGAGTGGTTCAAGACGGACCGCTCACCAATATAATTCAAAAATTGAATTTACGAAGGGTTGTACATAAGAAAACAAATTTGTTGTTTAGTAGAATTTTTTTAGTACACGATTGGCTAGCAATTGCGGTCAAACGTTCTTGAACTCGTCGCTAAATGTATTCTTAACTTTTGCGCTTCATTAGGCCCTATAGTCTCAAAATTTAGTTTGCGACGTAATCATCTTCCGATTTTTGCCTAAGGCATTTCTTGTAATGTGGGTTACTGCTCCAAGCGTTTTTAATTCGATCTTCTTCCGCTGACGCCTTATAGAAAAAAAAAAGATATATCTGCCCTCCCTCCTCTACACCTTGCTTTCATTAGTTTGACAGCATAGTTAATTGGGGGGGGGGGGGGGGGAGATGGTTAAGAAGCCCGGCAAACATCAAAGGAGCAGACAGTGGCTTAAGTTTTAGGTTGGAAGGTCCATGAGAGTGCACATCATTTGTTTTGCGCTCATACACTATGCATGAATTACGTAATCGCAATGTTTTCATTGGTTAATTGCATGAACACGCGTAACCACCTATTTTATTTTGTCAGGTTTTTTGCACCATCAACCCCCAAAATAGCAAACAAATACCTATAACAAAGAACTATGCCGAGCTTTTATAACCAAATCCCTCTATTAACTATGGTGACAGTAGATTGGCAGGATTCCCGTCATTTTTTTTCTAGGAAACTACATTTCATGTGTCTATAACTTCAGCTTTGATGTTTGATATAAAAACTTTACGGAAAACCTTGTGGCTAAAAATTATAATAATGGTCTAATTCGTTATACTTCCCAGGAAACGGGGCTCCGCCAATACAGCACATACATTATGAAAAAGCTGTGGTTAATTACTAAAAAGGAGAAAGATAAATAAAGCACACAAGCAAAACAATCAATCAAATAATCAATCAATCGATTTTAAATGAATAAATACATGACAAGAACATAGCTAGCTGAACAAAATTAAAGCCTATTTAGTAAATAATGCCAGCTCGCTTAAAGTCTTCTTATCTCTTCTTTAATCCTGTTTGTTTTTACTTTTAGTTGCAAAACGAAGGCTAGCCTTTTTTAACAAAGAGGGATTTGACAGATTTGGAATGAATAAATTGTTCGCCCCTCTGATGAAATGGGAAACGTTCAAGCAACAAGTGATAAAAATTAAAGACCACGCTAAGGCGTACGAGGATGCTTATAATGGAATACAGGCATCAGTTGAACGGCAGGATGGTATAAGACAAGTGATGCAGGCGCTTCCACGGGCAGCAAAGATCCAGGTAGACAAAGAGAAAGAGAGACTCGTAGAGGCCAGAAGAATAGCAGTAAGCGAAAAAGGGGCTTATGTTGCGGTAAGTTTTGGCATGAAAAAAATAACAATTTTCGAAAACTCTTCACCCACTCCCAATAGGGTGGAGAGCCCTCCATCCTGTTGGTCTAAATATAGAGTACTCAATTCAAAATAATTTTATCTGTGCATTAAAAAAACATAACATTTGGGGGTCAACCCCCCCCCCCCCCCCCTCTCTCTCTTATACGAATGTGGAGGTATGAATTTGCTTGTAGTCCGAATGTTAACTTGGTTACTTGAAGAAATTTAAATGTCGATACCCCGACGCATCGCTATCCCAGTTGTAAAATTAAGCTTGACAGCGAGCAGGTGGTGGAAAGATAAGATGGAGAAAAGGATTGATTATTAAAGGGCCGTAAAAAAGTTCGGCTAGGGCTGACAACAAGTTGCTCGAGATTTCACACAAATTTGCTTGCTTATTCTAAAAAGCTGCTGCACCAAAATATCAAACACGTTGCGTTTTAACTAAAAAAAAAAAAGTTCTCCAAACATATGCGAATTTTTCCTCCAAGGTGAGTCTTCTAAGCATTTTAGTGCAACCTCAATAGAACAGAAGTATGTAGATAACTTTTCATCTCCAAATTGATTAAATACAAGAAAAATGATGAAGATATCTATGACGTCCTCGACGAGTTCGTCGAGTTTAAATTCTTTATGAACCGAAAGTTGAAAAATCCTCGGATGCCGCTTGGAAAGCCTCGGCAAACTTCGTTAAATGTAGAACAACTTGAAACATGTGGGAGATTGATCAGGGGACGCCTATTGTTCGAGGAAAAAGCGTAACTTAAATTTGTTAAACCGCAATCGGCCTTCCACTTTTCCATTAGGCGCATATGACAGGACAATTCCCTTTAGTATGAAAATGTTCTTAACTCCCTGGTTCCGTCGATGTTTGGCTCCAAGTTTATATTTGGACATTCCTTTAGCATCAGACATTATCCTCCGATATACAAGTCGTCTGATGGTGTGTATCTATCCTGGTGGCAATGGAGCCCATATATTGAGCAAATATCTTTTCATAAATAAGAAGGAGCAAGATACATAAATTTGTGTTTTTTTTCTTTATTTTTAAGAGTATTAAAGAGTTAGAAGTAGGCATGACGAGCTCTCTGGAGGAAATTGTCGCCCAGCTGCCTGATGTATACCAAGCATCGCAGTTTAACCGAGGGGATCTCTTTGTGATACTCCAAGGGATTACTGGGTTCTTGAGTGGAATTAAAGGAAAGGACCCCTTCTCCGCTATCGGTGCAGCTATAGGAGTTGCTGGACATTTTGCTACAAAATGTAACACTGGTACTCTTCAGGAGAACCTGGACAAAGTCGAGAAATGGTTGACATTTGGTGAGGAGTACGCCGCTCTACAGGATTCAAGTGAGCTTGATTTTGACAAAATGGACGTAGGATCTGTACCGGAAGTGATGAAGGTAATATGATATCCGAACTCATGCAATTTTACTTCGCCTCCAAATATCGGTAAAGTCACTACTAGCTTTGTTCATATATTTGTGTTACATGAAGACAGTACTCTCTAGGAAACAAAAGGACAGTACTCTCTAGGAAAAAAATATAATCCTTCCCTCGACCTATGGGAATTTTAAAATGTCACAGAAGTATATCCATAATGCGTTTTGCACCTCTTTCAAAGGCTAACTTGGAAATGAACAAGGAAGGACTTGCAGCGGACCTGGTTTGCATGCTGGAGGAGCGGTCATTGCCACGAAACAAAGCTAAGTTCCAGGAACAGATTGAGAGGTTCTTCATTGCTGGCGCAGCAAGAATTGATCTTATTGCAAAGGTCATCGACTTAGACAACCAAATTGGTGGACATAACTTCGATATCCCTAACCTAGAAGAAACGTCAAATGCCATAGAAAGCCTAGGAGAAACAGGCGGTAAGTACTTCTAATTAAATATGTAAAATGAAGAAGTTTCGTCTGTACACTTGCGACCAAAGTACTGGAATGACAAGTAAATCGAACTAACCCTACAAGTGGTCATCATACCCTGGTTCAAAATAAGCAAGTCGTAAGCCTTATCTATACACCGTCCTGATTTCTGCAATATTTTTCCCAGATCGTGTACAGATATAGCCGGATTTGTTTAGCCGAATTTGAGCACGGTTTTGAATTAATCGTAAAGTTCTTGGCACTCTCAGTTGAGTCTCGCTACGCATGCCGCCGAAGCGTACAATATAGGAAGTGCTTTTACGGTATTAGAACGTCTCTTTAAAAAATGTATCCGGTGACAAATTTAAAAATCAGTGATGATTTTCTGTATCCGATGAACAATTACTAAACCTAATATGTGTAATGGAGACGAGAACAGCTCGGGAATTGATCGACCCTGCACCATATAAGCTCATAAGTAACAATAGACAATTGACTCACTCTCGTAACACGTTTTTACTTTTTTTTAGACTCTCCCATCGCTGACAACATACAGCAAATGTTTTTTGATGATCTCCTGACTTCTTATGGCCAAATGGAAACGAGTTTTACTAAGCATCTCTACCAGTTCTACAAAGGTTTTGAGTTTCGCTCTCTGTGGGATGTTGGTGAGAAATTGGTTCAATTTGAGAGAACTGCAACTGAAGCCGCCTCGGGCACTCGGAGCTTACAAGGTGTGCTTCAGCTGACCAAGGCTCTTGAAGAAGTCGAGGGCCTCGAAAATAAAGGACGGAGATGTTTTACAAAGTTTCGATATTCCACTAATATCCACAAGTGGTCTTTTGACAATGTCAAAGACGCGGCGGTAAGTACATGTATGTTAGTTAGCATACGTTAACTGCGGTTCATTCATGCATTTGTACACGCATATTAGAAAATCAGAAGATTGACAGTAACCTGCACAACTGACAAATATCCTGCACAATTTAGCTTGCAATCTTTTGAATTTATATAGACAACTCGGGCTTCGGCCTCGTCAGCTAAGAATCAGTTGAAAATCAGCGAGATGTCGCAGGATAATTGATAATTAACTGCATTTTACACAGGACACAGCGTCGCTCAAATCGTTGCTGGGCAGAAGTATTCACCTGAGTGATTTCGAAGCTTCCGTGGACAACATCTTGCACTGGTCCCTTTGATTTCCTTGGCAAAGTCGTTTTGAAAAGTTTACACGGCTTGTTTCTATGGTTTAACGATGACATGAAACTTGCAGAAAAAATTATAATTATCAATTATAAGATACGTATTATCTTATTTATTTTATTTTATTTTTACATCCTTTGTTTCTTCAGATGTTTGACCAGTTGCACAATAAAGGTAACACGAGCTTCACTCTGAAACTCTCTCACAGCTGCACCACGTGTTTCAATGTTCGTCTCTTAAAGGTAAGAAGGTAATTGGAATGCTACAAATTAAACTTTTAAGCTATTAAAATCCCTTACCAAAGTTCCAAATAAGTAACGATTTATTATCTCGTCTCCTTTGATGTGATTTGTCCAAGGGATTCAAATTGAATAATTTTTCTCGCTTATAACAACTTTCAATTTATGTTGTCGTTATGTTGTTTTTATCTCTTTGTTTGGGATTCTGGGAGTATATCCGACAGAAGAGTCATAGAATAGCAATAATGTAAAAAAAAAAAAACAGCAACAAAAGCAACAATTAACAACATGGCACCGCTTCCCTACATTGTAGATGTATGTTGAGCTCTATGGAGATGGAAATGAAAATGACAACAACAACTTGCCAGCCAATGTTTATTTGAAATTGCGTCATATGAGTGGTTCGTTCTTCAGAGATGCAAGCGGAGACACCAAGGAATTTCGTCAGCCATTGGCATCATTGCGAAATTTTGAATTCAACCGTTTCGCAATAACTAATACCGCTAAATGCAATGCTGAGAAAAAGAAGGGCAACAGTAAGTAACTATAAAGCCTGGCACTTACTTACATTCTGTTTTTTTTTTTTTTTTACTTTATTTTGATGAAGGAGCAAAAGCATAATTATACTTTAAGCAATTACACTTGCAAAAATGGGAAGTTTTTACTTTCACAGAGTTACTTATTATTAATAACACTTGATAATAATCATTTAGAACAACTGGTAAAATTATAGAAAGACAAAACCTTTGATTTTATTTTTTTTTTTTAATTTAACACGATACTTCATAGTTCTATACAAAATAAAATAAAGCCTCGATCAAACGGTCATGATAGTTGATGATAGTTCGCTGCTTCCAACTATCATTCACTATCATATTGACTATCATGTTTGCGATCAAACGCTCCATGATAGTTGATGATAGTTTGTCGAAATCACGCAATGCGCTCGCGCATTTCATTTTTGCTTTTCTCGATCTCAACTCGACTATCATTCGGTGCAGAAATGTTTTCATGTTTTTTCCTTGTTTGCGATGCTTTCACGCCATCTCTTGCTTTTGGCAGTGATATTTTCAGTGCTTTCTCGACGCTGTTTTTACTCTTCTTCTTCCCACTTACTTTCTCGTTTTCAGCTTCACTATAGTCCAAATATTAATCTAAATTTCGGTTTTCTTCTTCGACGAACGATAGAATTTCCTTTGCGGAAGCCATGAATCTTGGATTGAGCCCGTCTTTGACTGAACTACTGACCGATAAACTATCATCCCCGCGATCAAACGGTAAAAACTATCATCAACTATCATGTCGAATTTGAGCACGTCCAAACTGCATGATAGTTGATGATAGTTGATGATAGTGCATGATAGTTTGTGTTCAAACGCGCGTGATAGTTGGAACTCTCATCAACTCTCATCAACTATCATGACCGTTTGACCGGGGCTTAATAATAAAAAAAAATTACGTCATCCTACAAGGCTTTTGAAGTTGGTTTTGAACCAATAATAGAGTCCATATATGCATTGCTCTTATCGGTATAAGTCTGCTTGTACTTAATCTTTCTGCTTTATAACCATCCATGTATATTTTTGTTTTATTTTTACTCATTTATTGTTTTTCTACTTACAGCAAGGCGCCCAAAAGTGTGACCACTTTTAATTTATTCACATTCTTTCGTGCAGATTTAATCCAATCAAAAGCCGTGGATAGCTTGCAGTTGACTTCTGATTGGATTAAATCTGCACGAAAGAATGTGAATAAATTAAACGTGGTCACACTTTTGGGCGCCTTGCTGTAAGAAAGTTATTACTTTGAGTTTCATCTAATTGAAAGTTGTTTTACACTTTAGAAAAATGACTGAAAATGTAACTTTAGTAATACGAATCAATTACAATTTTAGAGGATTCGCTTTTCTGTATGGAGAAAGATGACTTTCGCTTCCAGCCGATGTGCTGTCACTACCTCAGTGACTCGCCGTGCAATGACGCACTTCTTGGCGCAGAGGAATGCACAAGTCCATTTGGAACATACCAGCTCTCCATGCCGATCGATGACCAAGCATCTTGCGATCCTGGAAATTCACCGATAACGGATAAAAATTGCAAAGACTTTGATGTGAGTTTCTGGACGTATTTGCTTGTCCGACCCATAGTCCCGCCGTCACATAAACAATAGCCACCATTGGGCGCGAAAATATGCACAGATATTTGTCAGCGGACATCGTCTGGAGAAGCGAACATTTTTCCGACAGCGAAGATCGAGAAAAAAAATGAGCTTCGAGGAGCAGAAAATGTCCAACGACAAATATCCCTGCAAATGTTTAAGCCAAATTGAGGCTATTTTTTTATTATCCTTTAATTTTTTTACACAGGGCCACTTACTTTAAGAAACCTTTTTTAAAAGCTCTCATACGTTAAAATAATAGTATGATGGCGTTCAAAATATTGTTTTCGGTTCATCAAAATGTTAAGTTCTATTCTATTTAACAATTTACTCCTGCTGAAAACTGAACACCCGGAAAAAAATCACAAAGTTCATTTCGTAAACTGGAGAATATCACTTGGGAAAAAAAAATCTGTCGGATAATCCGCAATTTCAGTTGGGGCATATTGTTTCACGAAACGCTTTTTAACTAATCGCGCGGTAGCGAAAATATTTGATGGATTATAACTTTTAATATACTTTTAACATATTTGTTAAAATTTACATGGTTCGCATTCAGTTTGTTAACATGTTTTCAAATCGGGTCAGCTTATGCTTTTTTTGTTTAATGCAGTGGTCTCATTCGCTGTTTTCACCGTTCCCATACCCTTTTTTTTTTTTTTCTTTTTTTTTTGGGATTTCTGCGCTCTCCTCCCCCATTAGTAAAACTCTTGCCAACATTTCGGGGGGGGGGGGGGGGGTAAACAAGGCCTATTATGGGAACGTGAAAAATCGAATATGTGAATTATTTCGCCGGTACCCATTTTTACACCGGGGTTAAGAGAGGCACTGTGAAAGTAAAGTGTCTTGTCCAAGCACTCAACACAGTGACCCAGGTCAGGGCCAAGGCCCGAACCCGGGACGTCGGCTCCGGAGTCCAGCGCGCCAACCTTTAGGTCACTGCACCTTCCATTAGTCATATCTTAAAAGTCTGCTAATGCATGATGGTATTATGACGATAAATTGATTGACACTATTGCAGCCGATATAAAACGAGACCTCCTCAGATATATTTCGACACGCATAAATTTGTTGTTAAAACCTCAATGTAAGCGCGGGTTACCATTCGAAATATATTTCTCGCACACTACTGGGAGCCAATTACAAAGTATACATGAAAATGTGAAAGTCGAACATACTCTACATCAATTTAAATCTAAAATCATACAGGAAAAAAAAAACCCTAGGGTGGAGGGTGGTCATGTTAGACAATGGCGGACAACAACAACAAAAAAAATATATATGTTTTTCGTGTCAGAGGACCAGAACTTTACCCCAGGACCCAGTGGTGTGTGGGTGAAAACATTTCTACTTATTTCCTTTCACTCACGCAGTGGAAAATATCACCCTTACCTAATTTGATTTGATTTGATCTTTGTTCTAACATGTCTTAAAGCGTATATCCACGCAAGAAACTATACAGTTTTGACCGCATTTTAAGCCTCTCGTTTGATTATTTTACTCTGTAGAGATCCAGCTATACCAAGATGAATGTATGGATTCATTATCTGTACTGGACCGATAGCTACCCAACAGGGCCAGATGATGCACGATGCACAAGTTTCCAAACTCCAAGTTCCAAATTTGAATTTCCATTGTCCAAGCCTCCATTTACTTTAGTTCACGAAGCCTGAAGCAGCAACCAGAGAAACGGAAAAATAAAAAAAGAGCCTATTTCGTGATTTGAAATATCAAATAGAAAGCAGAAGTCATTGTCATTGCCATTAATTAATTCCAATATACCACCACAATACTTCCGCGAAAGCGATTACCGATATATGCTAAAAACAACATATGTATCCCTTAGTATTTAGTAGTCGGAGAGAGAACAAGTTATAATATGGAATTATACTAATGGTAAAGCAATAAAGTAAGTTCAGGATGAATAATGAATAAATCAGATTAAAATTATTCTGAATGATCTGTTACATCGTCCTTAAACTACATGCCCACAAGCCACCCACCTCCCCCCCCCCCCCCCCCCCTCCCTGCCACTTTTGGGAAGGAGGATCTTTGACGGGTCAGTGAGTATTTAGTGGAGAGCGCAACGCCACTCGAGAGCAAGTTACGACGAAACGTGACAAACATCATTATCTGAATGAAAAATATGAACAGGTCTTTACAGAGAGCTATGTATGATTTATGGTAAAGTCCTAAGATAACACATGCTATGAGGATCTCTGGAGATGGTAAGTATTTTTCCAGTTCACTTGCAGTGATTCTGAAAAGTTTAGGAACGGTGTATCAATCTTGATTTGATTCGTCTTTTTTGTCAAAATCGTCGGACTCAAATGTTGATTTTGCGGATTTTTTT
Organism: Oculina patagonica; assembly: GCF_052425735.1. Lineage (NCBI taxonomy): Eukaryota > Metazoa > Cnidaria > Anthozoa > Scleractinia > Oculinidae > Oculina > Oculina patagonica. The sequence continues at coordinate 9,372,989 of NC_135759.1, read as the reverse complement.
CTCAAAACATTGTTTTATTTCAATTTTCCCTATCTCTAACTCGCTTACGGTGATTTCAGTAAATGGTATAGCGCATCCTTTCTGCGCATAATATTTGCGTCATCAAGAGAGCACAAGAGTTCGCGTGCACACAAAGCATTACGAGGTTTCTTAAGCCCCGGCTAAAATTAATAAACGATCAAACATTTTCGTCCAACATCGTGACGTGTTTGTCACACACAACATGGAGTGGCAAAACGAGCAAACAATGTTTGATCAAACATCAACCAAATTGAGCCCACCTAGCGCTTTGTCCGTATTACCGCTGAAATTATGGCGCAACGTCTCATAGATTCGGTTTCTGATTGGTTGCTTTTTCCCGCTTGGGCTTGTTTGGTTTCTAGAGGTGGCTAAACGATCAAACATTTTAGCGTTAAGCAAAATGTTGGATGAAAATGTTTGATCTAGACCAAACATGGGAAACCATGTAAATGTAATGTTGACAGAGGTGGCTAAACGGTCAAACATGCTCTTCTATCATGATTTTAAACGAAAATGTTTGATCGTTTAGCCGGGGCTTAGAGGAGAAGCTCGACAGGAAAATCAATGGTTGCTTTCTTTTAAACGAGCACAGTGGCCTCCCTATTCATTACATAATTTTAAAGAAAAAAAAAACGACACTCTCTGGTATATCTACGTTTTATAGAATTTTGATTTCCCAATTTTGAATTATTCTTATTGAATCTTCATTAAGATCCGTTTTTTTTTCTTTCAATGAAGCAAGTAGTTGCTTCAATAGCCCATTCATTCCATTAATTTTGCTTTTTTCGGCAAATGTTCGGCGTTTTAATTACTGTAACATTGCTGTGTCACTTAAGGAACATATTCAGATTTACTTCTACCAAAATATTCAGTGTGTATTGAGCGCCTCTCAACCAAGGCTAGGTTTGCTTTTATATGAACTTGCAAACTACTTATAAACTATACCTCTTGAGAGCAACATAAAAAGCATGGTGACCCCATCTTTTTATTCCATTTATCTGATGTACTAGTTGTAATTAACAATTGTGCGACGTTTTTGATTACAAATTCTATTTCAATGGAATCACCTTAAGGTAAAATTCGTTTTTAAAAAAATGTCAAAACTGTTTTTCTTCTTTTCATTAGGCTTTTTATTTTACACTCTTATCTCTTCTCCTTTTGTACATGTACACATGTTGCAATTTAATTGTCGAAAATAGCATTTCCAGACAGAACAAAAACAAAAAGGTGCAATCTGTCGTAATGACAGCAATGAACGTGACTTTTCTTTGCGATATCTTTTTGACGTTTGAAAGTTTGCAAGAATTCATTATAACTGTTACCAGAGTAAATTATTAATCAATTTGAGTAAAAGAAACACATGCACTTCAAACTGTTCTCCCCAAGCCTTAGTGCAGGAAAATAATAACTGAAGAAAGAAAGCAAAACCTGTTTAGGAAATAAAAATTCGGAAATAAAGGTGATAATATATTTCGTTTTTAAGTTTCGCGACACAACACCCTCGCAAACAAAACCATGACGCAAGACGATGACCAAGTCCTGGGTCAAAGTGTGGTTATTTATGTTACTCCGTATCAAGAAATGTGTTGAAAATTCGTAAGAAATATGTATTGTTAATGCGTTTTGAGATGGTCATATAAAGCAGTCCCATGGTCGGCGTAAACAATTTCCTGCTAATGCACGAGGGAGATTCAAATCTACACTTGCGGCAAATAACCCTTATGCAAGTTTCCGTCGACCTGGCTAGTTTCACCACCAAGCCTCGCTTTCAAAATGCAAACTTCTAAATATCGTGAACGAATTCCCAAAGCAGCGAAGATGAAATGAATGCCCACGTGAAAACTGCATGGAGGTGGCGAAAGGTTGCGAATAATTTGCGTAAACGAGGCGTGGTGGTGAATTTTAAGCCTATGACCTTATCATCCATAAGGCATATTTAAATCTTCGGAGTTATGACTAATTTTCCCCGGGGGAGAGGGTAAGAGGTACATTTGACATGACACAAACAGTACTGCTGGGGTAGGCGGTCAGGGTCCTGACTCGGATGACGCAGCGAACGTTCCCTTTGTTGAGAAAGCAGTGGAATTACAAACCACGCAGGTTTCAGGCCCGGTTCAAACGTCGAACTTATCGTGTACCGAACCTAATACCCGCAATTAAGTACATGAAGAGATCGACGTTTGAATCAATTAAGATCGACAGATGTAATTTGGGTCGACCCAAGAATTAAGTTCGACATGATTAGTCGGTCAGATCGACTGTGGAGCGACTACGGAGCTCTCCGATTCAAACGTCGAACTTTTCATGTACCGAACCTAATGCATAAATTACGCTAATACATTTGTAAATATAAGAACGTTTTTGATTGGCGAGTGAGCTGTCATGGAGGCGGTCATGCAGAATAATTAGGCGCGACGTAACGCTCTGGATCGTATCCTGTTTCGACTCTTTCTTTTAAATATATCTCTTAAATAAAAGGAAACAAAAACAAGACTAGAAGCTAAAGGTAGCAGTTAAATTTACCGAATTAATCGATTTTGAAGAAATTTAACCGAAGCCTGGCCAGCCTGGCGACTGTACTTCAAAAACTGCTGTTTGTAATTCATTTTAAACCACAGAGCGATATGCCAAACCATTAAACAGCGTTCTTATTTGTTGCATTAAGTGTGCAACTGTATAAGTTCGGCACATGAACAGTTCGACGTTTGAATCAAATGACCGGGGGGGGGGGGGGTGGATGCCACCCACCCCCCCGTAAGGTCTTGCCAAAAATCGTCATTTTTAACATTTTTCTTTTTTTCCTGGTTTTTAAAACAGAAGTGCAAGATTTGTTTATTTTTACATTCCATAAGCATTCTAGCTTGATTTTGCATCAATTTCCGTTATTTTGTGACTTTCTAAGAAAATGTTGAAATCCAAGATGGCGGATCCAAGATGCCGGCTCTAATGACGTAACGTGACGTCATATGACGTCACAGCTAATTAAAATTATGTCATCTTGTAGAGTAAGCTAAGGTCTTTCTTCTCAGAGCAAAATAATTCGCTACGCCTTAAAATAACGAAAACTCCGGGGAGGGAGGGAGTTTCCGTAAACGGTTAAAAAAAAAAATTAATATCGCGCAGCATAAATAGCTTTCTGTGACGTTATAACATTCACTTTTGCAACTCCACATATTTATTGAACACGCACTTAATACAAGATGTATTTTGCTTCACTCAGCTTTTTTCCCCGCAAGCGGTTAAGTGCCGGCGAAAGTTGATATCAGTTGATTTTTGGAGAAAATCGCATTAAAACTTAATGTTAAATTATGTTTCACAGGCTACATAAAATTATTCTAAGAAACTGCTTTCTTGTCTTACATTTATGTCAATCAGCTTGGTCTTGTTTTGGTCGAATTAATGGTGCCTCTAGAGAATACTGAGGTTTTACTTATATCATCTGCTTGAAAATCATTGTTTTGATTGTACACTGAAGGTCATATTAAATTGTAGTATTATACTTTTTTTTTTTTCTAGGACTTAAATTATGATTCACAAAAAGAACGGGAAGTTTAATAGAGGGTCTTGAAAAAAAGGTAAAATGGGGGAGGGGGGGGGGGGTAAAATTCCATTTCGCAGCCTGTTGATTCCTAATTTTCCTCATCTTAGATCTATTGTTTGTTTGTTTGTGATTCTAAGTCCCAGTAAGCCAACTTATATTTTCCCATTGAAAATAATTATTTACCTTAATCTCACTTCCCATTTTGCCCCTTCAGAATTCTCTTAATTAAAAAAAAAATGTTCTGAAATATAATGAGGATCGAAATGGGTTTAATTCATCACTGTTTAAATGTATTTCCAAACTTATGTCATCATTTCTTTTTTTCATCAAGCTCTGAGCAACAGATTTAGGATCTAGTCTGCTGGAATTTTATGAATGACACAAAGTTGCGTGTTTCTTTGCATGTTTTATTTTTAACAACCTCGTACAATGATTTCATTATTTGTGGCTCCTTGCCACACTACGTGTTCCTATAAGTGCTTTACTGGTCAGTCTATCTTTAATTACTGGCCACATCCTAGTGCTCAAACTTTGTTATCTTAAACATGACAAAGCGGTACTTCCTCCCAAGTTATCTTCTGCAAGCCTCGTCATTTGACAACCCACTTTTATATTCCTGAAAGTAGAATAACGGATACGTTTATTCAGTATATAGCAGTCATGCGATCCGTGCAGTAGTAATTATAAAGTAAAGTAAACTTACATGCACAACAGCAACACATCTATTTGTACACAATCTCACATTTCAGATACTCTCATGGTAACGTCAGTTTATAAAGTGAGGGCCCTTTACAACAGTTTGCCTGAGCTCACAACCAGCGCCCAGCTGTTCAAATGGTAGATAATGCTATCCACCAGATAACCCACTATCGAGTGGATACAAGTGCCGAGAAAACTGCTATCCACTGGATAGCGATTTGTCCGGTATAAAGCATTATACATCCTTTTAACAAACAGGGCCAGCTGTTCAACAAATAAGCTGGAAGATCTAATCATTAGCTGTTATTAGGGTCCATTCATTATATATTTATTGTTGACCCCCTTGCAAGGAAAAGAAGAAAAGGTCACGACCCCTCTATATGTAATGTGAAAAATAGATAGCCCCCCCCCCCCCCCTGCCCCACCCACAATGAAAACACAGAACTACATTTAGCCTTTATTTAACAGCTATATATCGAGGTGGAGGTGGCAAGTGGGGGATATTTTCCTCGCTGCTGGCCACCAACACTGAGGTTGTTTTAGTATATACAGTCAACTCTCGTTATAGCGGACACGCTCGGGGCGTCGTTTTGTGTCCGTTATAGCGAGAGTCCGTATTAGCGGGAGTCATTTCCAGTCAAACCTCTTTCGCCGGGGATCTGGATTTTGTCCGTAATAGCGAGTGTCCGCAATAGCGGGGTGTCCGCAAGGCGAGAGTTGACTGTACTTATAAAAATATTGAGATACAAATATCCTAAAATGATGATTTTTAACTCATTTATTCCAGTCAAAGATTACAATTTTCCCGTGCAAGTTGCTCCTAGGTGAATAGCAAAGGATATCCCGAGTTTGAATAGCCAGTCAGAGGATTACCCAACAGCGCTATCCACTGTTTTAGTTCATATTCCTAGGTGAATAGCAAAGGATATCCCGAGTTTGAATAGCCAGTCAGAGGATAACCCAACAGCGCTATCCACTGTTTTAGTTCATACTAAAAATAGTTTTTTACCAATCACTTGCAATCAGTGATATTAAAAAGATATTTATTGTTTTCTAAAAAAATCATCATGGAAAAAGAACTAGTGAAAGATCATATGCTTCACCTTACTACAGAGGACAAAGAATCTTCACAAAAAGGACAGATTGAAAAATGGCAGCAGAGACATTAATACAACAGAAAAGTTTCGAAAAATACAACTGTGACACTCCTTGTCATACTGCTGAATTCCAGAAACTAAAAATCCAAGAGCTGTAAAAGAGTCTAACTCACTTTAATCTTCTGTTGAAAGGGGATCTTGAGAGATGATAAAATTAGCTAATAGCGGAGCTCCCAGAGCGTAGCCCCATTCCTTAGAATTTTTGGTAAGACATCGAGCCGAAAAAAATTGGTTATGACGTCAGCGTACGAGCGAACGTCCGTACAGACTCTCGGGGAGGGGGAGGGGAGTGCCAATGCAATCCTGACCAGAGGGGAGACAATGCATGCCATCCTCTTGTGATGTCAACGGCTGTCCAACGACTTACATTTTGTTATTGGGCATCAATGTTATGGTGAATTGACAGCTGTCAAAACAAGCTTTCCGCTGACCAGTATCACATGACCATATCGCGGGCTCAGATATAGAACACATCGAGGTCGAATGTTTTTTTGAAGTTGACCGCTGACCAAGTGACTTTTCACCATTGAATCGCGGGCGCAAGTATTTTTCTGTGGTCATTTGCTCTTGAATTACATGAAGCGGAAAGTGAAATTGGGGAAGTGCGCTGGTTGCTGTCGGCTCGGCTAAATGAAATTTATAAGCTTATCAAGCTTATTTTGAACTTGTGGCGAACAGAATTTCACAGAGGAACTTGTGGCCATTCTGGTTTATACCTAAGCTTTCGTGAAACAGCAAGGTTAACAGCAGAATTTTGAATATGGTTCAGAGTCAAAAGGCAGGAAACAAACTCACAACATGCCGATTTACCAAGCGTACGAATGAGTTCACGATCACCGAGAGTCTCCGCAATTGAAAAGCACACGACAGTTTATTACAGATAAATTATTTCTGGATGTATTCCTCGTTTATCCCGGGATAGCAGCCAAAGAAAAACAGATTGCGACCGATCGAAATGGACGTAAATCTTCCAAGCTACTTGTTGAGTTTAAAGCAAAGACGGTCAAAGACAAAATCCCTTTACGAAACCAAGGTAAGCTATAAGCTTATGTATTATTGATGTTCCTTTTTTAACAGATTAGAAAAGTTTCTGTTATTTATCAATGTAATAGCACTCAGTCGTTCGTGTAACCGGTATGTCAGCAGAACAAGGGCATACAACCTTATTGAAATTCGTTTTGTCAACACGAGTTGTATTCAAAGTAGATAGCATCTACTGCGATAAATTTGTTTATCCTGTAATTAAATCACCGAAGTAGGAGGAACACAGCACTTTAAAACGTTGGAAAGAGCAAATTTCCAGTTACACTACAAGATCAAAAAAAGTTTAAAAAGGGCCTGTCTGCAATGAGGAGAATATCATTTAAAGCAAATTTAAAATACATGTACATTTAAATGTACATCAAGGTTTATGAGGTTAATTGAGTGACAGGTATTTATAGAGGTTGTAAGAGGCAGTTTGAGTTTATCATTAATTTTATATAAGCAAATCTGTTGCATTTCTAAAACTTGCTATATTAGGATTTCCATACCTTTTATGGGTTTTGATATGGTGTACATTTTGTTTTTAGTGAGGGAAAACAGGAATTCAAGGGGTGCAGTTAATGTCTGTGATGATGAAGGTAAGCATTAGATTAGTGTCAGTTTATATATACCTTTATTTCTCTAAATGCTCTGTGACAGAGTTTAGTTTTTGTGAATCTACATCAGTGCATGAAACTTGTTTTTTTAAGTGTAAAATTTTGGGGTTTAAGAAATGATAGGTGTTTCAACTGCTTGGTAAGTTTATGTTTCATTAAAATCGTGGTTTTATTGAGGAATTTAATTTAAGCTAATTTAAAATTATAAACATTCATTTGATGCCATTGAATGATCATCAACAAATCTTATGTCTTTTTTGCCTTTTTCAGGGTCAACACGAGTAGCAGAATTTCCACAGAGTTGCAGACACAGAAAGAGAAAAATGAACAATCAGATTATTATATTTATATATTCTTCATTGCATGTACAAATAACACTTATGTACATGTACTGTGTGTAGAATACAATTTATTTATAAGGACAGGTGTAATTTTAAAGTTAATGAAATAAAGCCAGATAAGGTACAATCATGTACATAAAAAATCATCCTGCTACCTAAACATTTAATTCCCAGTGCCCACACTACAAAGAACAGTAATTATGATAATGAGATACACATTTCATCAATCTCTTAATGCATGGTAAAATGGCATGGTAAAATTTTTGCCAAGCAATCTATACCTGAGTTTAGAACTAACAAACAGTATTTATGCCTCTCCAGAATTTTTGCTAAGTTTACATGTAATTAAGCAAAGGGCAAAGGGACTCAAATAAAGAAAAAAGGTGTTATCGTTTTGGGGGACCCTATTTGGCAGAATGACAGAATGTCAATATTTTGCTTGCCACTACCTTTTACTCCAGTTTGCTAGCAGAAAGCTGTTATTTTTGGTTTTAGGCAATAATAAGACTGTCATCGTCACCATTCCATCGTATAGACCCCCTATTTGGGGGGAGGGGGGGGGGTGGGTAAGCAACATGCAAAACTTTCCAGTTGTATGCTATGTGCAGCTGTAACATACCAGTTATGATGAGGGTATGGATATTTTCAAGAGCAAACCTTTCTTTGTTCTTGGTTAACTTTGAGAGTTGCGAGTATATCTTTAGAAGGTTATGCATAGACTACTAATGATATTCTTGATTGATCAATTTTTTAACTCTTATTTGGTGTTGTTCATGGTGAAAAGGGATACATATCATCATCCTCTCTTGATATCATATATAAAGAAAATAACATGAATATAAAAATCAGTCTAAAAAAACTATAAAGGGGAAATAACTGGGGAGCTCCGCTTTTAGGCTTGCCTAAATCTATATATTATTGAGACATCATTTTGTGATACCTGAACTACTTCATGTATGAGCTTTAAACTGTTATATATGAACTATATCGTTTCAGAGACTCTTGACATTTTCCATTATCAGAAAGCAACAATGAAATTACATGTATTCATCAAACATATTAAAACAAAAATACACATAAAACAGATAGCCCCCCCTCTCTGTATGCAGATTCCCTGATGAGTCCCCCCCCCCCCCCCCCCTTCTGAGTATCGTGGATTTATCATGATCCACCCACTATTCTTGCCGGCCCACCCCCTGGCATAAATAATGAATGAAAGGATCTTCAGCCATCTTACGACATTGAAAATTTACCATTGTTTTCATTTTTATAATTTAAATGTAAAATTAATGGTATGGATTTGTTACTGTAGACGATAAACGGGGAGTGTATTGTCCTCTTGAAGACTTTGACTAAACCAATATGAAGATGATTTTTGTTCATTTCTGTTATTTGTTGTTTTGTTGTTATTAAGACCTAAATGCATAAATTAAAGTCACACAAAGACAAGGTTGTTCGAATAAATATCATCATTTTCGTTATCCCAAATACTTTAAAACACCATTGAAGGCTCTTTTCCCGTGATTGCTGACAGTTGTTCGATTGCGAAGAATCTCGACGCAAATCGGAATCCGCATTAATCTAGATCAAACAAGATTAAATGCATGGCCAAGCATTTTTTTCTTTTTACATAAGAACAACCTAGAAGGAATCGTTTAAGAACATGGTACCTTGGAGGTAGAGAAGCTAAAATTTGAGCGAGACGTGTGGTTTATTGTGTACGTTATTATAATTTAGCTTTCTTTTTTAGAGTTAAAAATTACCTCCTTTTTTATCAACAAGAACATTTTCAGCCAGCAAGTTAAGTTCTTAAGTCGTGAAAGTTTAGCCTCAGAACTAAAAGTAAGTGGCGTTCTTAAAAAAAGTTGTACTTGAATTCGAATTTACTAACAAGCATTTGGTGCGTGTAAAAGGAAACTCCAGCGAGAAAAGTGATCGTCTAGAAATCCACAGACTGAGAACTAGCAATTATTCTTTCAACAGTGACATTGGAAATTTACGATTGTTTTAATTGTTCTTCATAGTTTAAATGTAAAATTAATGATATTGACTTCGCTTTACTATAGACGATCAATAACTATTCAAAGTGGCTATGAGCCACTAAACTCGGAAAATTTATTATGAAACAAGAATCGAAAACAACAAACTGACAAATAGAGATTTGCTAAAACAAATGATGTTAAACTTTCCACAATTCAGATCACTTCACTTAGTTTCACTGTCATCTAGCTGCTCATCGAAAGCAGGCCGAAAGGGTAAGTGATAGAGTTCCCATCGGTTGCAAATTGTTTTCTTTCTTCTCATTTTTACTCGTGAATGTAATGAAACGAGTATTGTTATGGTTATGGAAAGTGATATGCAAATTTTCGGTCGGTCGGTCGATGGGCTGTTAACTTTAATTTATGAATAATAATTTATGCATTAAATTATAAATTAATTTTCCTTGTTTTTTTGAAACTTTTTGTTTCACACTTCTGAGGTTTGAACCGGCGACTCCTAACATCAACTATGTTTTTGAAGACCAAACCCCTAACCGCTTGACAACTTCGGCGTACTGATCATTTGGGCTGAAAATTAGCATATAGGTTTAATTTCTTTGTGTTGTTGTTAGTACGATGACCGATACCGTAGGTTCAAAGTTAAATGGCTTGTATGTAAAGCTTCTTCGAATGGCTCGATTTATAGCCCTTAAGAATTTCACATGACAAATAGAAGAAATAATCTTAGAGAAAAAATGAAAATCTTCGAAACACTGAACTGACATTCCGTGTTTTGATCGAATTTTTAGATTTTCCAGGCACGAACTGTGGACAGCGACTGTGTTGGGTATTAAAAGGTTGATTTCAGGACAATTGTATGAATAAAGTCCAATTTTAGCAGTCTCTGAATGTTTTATAGTTCCAAGCGTATTGTATGATAATCGATAGTCATGATACGTAAATAATTTATCGTAAAAAAGCTCGCCAAACTGACGAATTTTGTTGCCTTTTAATAATATACTGTATAGTACTTGATTTGCATCTCTAATAGATTCATAAAAAAAGGAGAAAGAAAAAAAAAGACGTCGCATAAAATTGTAAAATAGATTGTCGTAAAAAAAAAAAAAAAAAATTAATCGTCCCTGCTGAGAATCGAACCCGGGCCGCTGGACTGGAGGGCCAACGCATTGCCACTACACAACGCGTTAGCAAGCTTGCACTTTATGGTAGAAATTAGTGTTATATAACGAAGGCTTTTGAATGGATTACCCGCGTCCGCTGTAAACACAAGAAACCAACGTGATCATATCTCCCTTCAAACAACTTCTATACTAACATGCCGCTCACAAAAAGACAGAATCATTTCATAGCTCTACACCAATACATTTAGTATTCTCATTCACGAGTGGGCTAACAAAGCGCCTTTGATTCCTTTTTGTTGTTTGGAAGGTTGGCAAAATAATAATATCATCAGAAAAAATAAGTTTTGGTTTATTTCAAGAAAACTGACATTAATACAATATTTCGGCTGGTAGTTAAGCATGCATGTATCGTATTTATTTATTCGGCTACAAGCCGAGACCCTAGACTTTTAGTTTTTGGAACCAGTTAGACTCTGACAGAAAATAAACCCAAATCACTCGGCTATAAGCCGAGACCCAATTTTTCCTTCAAACTGTAAAACAATCCACGTACAGCGAATCAACATATTCGTGAAATCACAACTATGTAATTGAAAAACAACAAATCACTGATAAAGAATGAATTCATTAATATAACCGTACACAAGCGTGACAAAACATTCACCTGAGTTCAGAATCCCATCTCAAACAAACACGCATTCTTCTGAAGAATTAAGCAGTTATCGATCATCATGCCAAAAACTACTGGTTTTCAAACAACTAAAACTTCAAATTGAAAGTTGTTGCCGAGGTAGAGACAGTTCAGAACAACTGCAAAATCGCCAGAGAATACGGGATGATTGCTGATGATTCAGTGAATCTTCAGTCCGTCGTAATTCGCCAAGTTGCTAGCGAAAAGATCAAGCAGATCAAGCGGGAGAACTTTAAATGTCATCAAAACGAAACATGTGCTCTTAACAGTATTTGTCGAGTATCCTCAATCCAATCAAACTCTTCTGAAGTGCTTTCTTTTAGCAGAGAAGTCGTGGTATTTTAAGTTTTAGCTTTTGAACAAAAATATTACATGCAACCGATTTCTGTCAGATCGTGTTATAATGTTTACCAAGCGCGTGGGAAAGACCGCTTCTGATTGGCCAGTTTCTGGTGTCGCGACAACAAGTCAAATAGATCGATTCCTTCTTGACCCTTCTTCTCTTGAAAAGTCACGTTAGCAGTGATTTTGCAAATTTAAAACTAAACTTAAAGAAAGGAACAGAAGGAAAGGAACAGAAACAGTCTCAGGCAGAAATAATTATTGTAGAAGAGATTGCGAGGAAATTGTGTAAGACATTCGGGATTTCGAATGCCCTCGTCAGTTCAAAAGACGATCGCGTACGCCGACAAAACAATAATATTCCAGAGCGAGCCGATGGAGGACGAGTTCCAGCCTAAATAACGACGAAAAGACGAATAAAAACTTAATTCCTAACGTTACGTCATTAAACCAAATGGCTTTTTAGGAGCCGCCGCTAAAATAAAAGGTAATGACCAAGAATAAATACAAACGCTTGTTAATTTTCGTTTGTTGATGACCGCTCGGCTTATAGATGAATATTTCATTCTAATTGAACTCTTTTCTAGTACCATCTATTTTTTTTCGGAAATACTCGGCGATAAATCGAACCCCAAATTTTGTTGAATTTTAACCAGTTCTCAGTAAGATTTGGTGAAAATATATAGTCTTTGTGTACTTCATATATGCGCATGCGTTAAGCACAAAATTCCGTGTGCTTGAGTCTACGCCTGGAAGAATGCATACCACAAGGAGAACATTGGGTTTTCAGAAACAAATATATAGCCTTTGTGTACTTCATATAAAGTAACACAGATAAGGTTGGCATTTTAGCCAACCCCCTACCCACTTCATAAGATTAATTGATTAATTCAATTTGATATTAATTAATTAATTCAATTAAAATGTCTAACAGGAAACGAGTGAAGGAGTGAAGGAGTGAAATAGGCCCTATCACCAAAACTCTGAATTTTCGAGTTAAAAAGGAGTGTACTGTCGTCTTGAAGGATTTGACTCAACCAATATTCTCATGATTTTGTTTATTTCTGTTTTCTGTTGTTTTATTGTTATTTGCACTTAAAAGCATAACAGCTTGGACAGTGGCAGGTGCGTTCTCATTAACTTAACCCTAAAACATTCCCTTAACCAAAACTCAACCGTAACCTGATTTCTGGTTGTTGACTGAAACACGTAACGAACCCATCATGCCAACTTACCAGCGCCGGCGTTACCACAATAACGAAGAGAGCAAGCTGGTGTCCTCTGTAACTCGTAGACGAAATATGCACCACAGTTCCTTACTCTGATATTGTTATTCCAACGACAGCAGTTGCCGCTCCAGTGATAACAGACTTTACGAGTCACGACACCCTCGGCTTGTGTCGGGTGATTGCCGTCAATCCATCCTGGAGCATGAGTACCACAACGTTGTATGGGAACACACGTGTCCGGTATCCGATCCCCGGCAGCCCCGTCGAAACGGTACCATCCTGGTACTTGCAGGTCCCGTTGATCACATCTTACATTGTTCTGCAGTTCGTTACTTACAGCGCGGTCTGATGAGTTTAGGACTTGGTAATTGCTACATTCATCTATTTGAGTAAAAACAGATCAGTTAGCGAAAAAAATACAGTGTCTTACTATTAGATATGTGAATTATCTTTGTTTCTGTTCATCCTTGCCTAACAAGGTTGTTCATTCTCTGTTTTCCAGGAATTTGAAACATCCAATTTTCTCACCAACAAAACTTGAAAGGTTATTAATTCTAATCTGTGCTATTTACCTGGCGATGGTGCGGTGGTAGGTGGCAGCGTGGTAGGTGCTGAAAATGAATGCAAAGTTTGGATTAAAGTCAAACTAAGTCAAGGTTGTTCGAATTAGTGTCATCATCTTCATTATTCCAAACACTTTTGAACACCATTGCAGGCTATTTTCACGTGATTTCTGACACTTGTTTCATTGTGACGAAGCTCGACGTAAATCGTAATCCGCTTTTATCTAGATCGAATATGTTATCCAATGCATGACCATTTTATTCTTTTTTTTTAAAAAAAAGAACTCAAAGGAATTCTTTAAGAACATGGCACCTTGCAGGTAGAGAAGCAAGAATTTAGCGAGACAAATCAGCAGACAGTATAATTCAGCTCTGTTTTTTAGAGTTAAAAATTACCCCATTTTTTATCAACAAAAACTTTTTCAGGCTGCAAGTTACGTCTTAGAGTCGTTAAAGTTTAGCCTTTAATAGTCTGGGAGCAAGTGTAATCCCGTGGGAATTTTTTGATGAAAGCAAACCAATAGTCTAGAAATGTTATTTGGGACCTAGTAGACATGAAAAGTTTTGGTGGCAACTTTGCAACTTGCTCAGACGGGAATTATGGGGGTTCGAAATTCTGACACCTGAAGACCAGCATGGAAACGAGGCTGAAATATAAAATCCTTTATAACTCGCATGAAACTAGACCGTTACTCACTAAACTTGCCTACAATATGTCATTCTCTGCTCTCAATCGGTTTTTGCTGGATTTTTATTTAATTAGTGGTCACGTGACCTTGTAGCATGGAAACGAGGCTGAAATAGAAAATTCCTTATAACTCACGTGAATGTACACCGTTACTCATCAAACTTGCCTACAATATGTTATTCTCTGCTCTTAATCGGTTTTTACTGGTTTTTTGTTTAATTAGTGGTCACGTGACCTTGTAGCATGGAAACGAGGCCGAGATACAACAGTCCTTATGATTTTCATATTTACCGACCGTTTATTACCAAACCTGGCTGCATTATCGGTTTTGGCATTTTTATTTGGAACGTTGCTCACGTGTTATTGAAAGTATGGAAGTGGTGCTGTAAAAAGAATTTCTCTAAGGCAAGTGAATTTAGCAAATAAGCCAGTGACAAGCAGTCATAATAGACACGCCACATTTATTTCACTAGTGATAATGTCTACACGTTGAGAAAGACTTCCTTCTGACAACTAAACCCTATTGAAAATCCATGATCTCTGTTGAAATGCTTGAGAAAGAAACATCAACGTTTGGACAGACCCCAAACAAAAAGGGTTCTTTCACACATGCTCCTAGCAGACGGCTAGTATTAAAGCTGTTTAAAGTGTTCAGCAATAAATACATTGTGCTAGGTGAATCGTTCAAATGAAATAACTTAAGATATCTGCTCAGCACTATTTGCTGCTCTTTGCATCTTTACTCAGACTCTTACTCATCGCTGCTTTCGTCATCATCACTTTCATCACTTTCATCCATGTCACTCTGATAAAGGTCGCCATTTTGCTGGTTCTCACATTCACTATCATCAGAACAGCTACACATGAGGTCTGCACAGAGAAGCCCAGCTCTGCGGCACTGGCATCGATTGGACGAGCATCGCTCCTTTGAGCACCTGCACTTGACAAGTTGTATGATGTGCCAGAGTTAACAGGAACCCACTCTCTATTCTCCATTGCCCATCCATAATCACTCGGTGAGGGCAGCACAGGGTTTGGAACAGCATCCTTGTTCCAAACCATCAACTGAAAAGGAGCACGCAGTGTGGCTTGGTGCAGTGCAGCTTGTGTTGGTGGCAACCTGTCAGACTCTGCTTGCTTCTTTTTAAACAGAGACAACCTCAGCTCTTTGACAGTAGTTAAATCTGTCTTTGGTACGTAGATTTGACACACAAACTTTTCAATTCCACTCTTGATTTCGACGTCTGGCTGTTCCTCTCGACCAAGATTACCAAGGGAGCTCAGAATGGAATCATCCGCTTCCAGAAACTCCTTCCAACAGGATCTTCCCTTTTCCTGAAAAGCTACCAGTATTATCAGCTCCTGTGATGGCATGAAATGCGGGCAGTGCAGCTGTCTTGGCAGGTCCAAGGGCTTCCACAATTGGCTGCAACTTAATAGATCGATGATTTGCACCTCTTCCAGTGACAAATGAAGTGTTGGGGCATAATTCTGAGTACCGTCGGATTGCTAGTACAAGCACATCTGTGTCTGGCGAATGAATGGACAAGTGCGTTGCACCGTCATCAGTGGCATCCAGAGCATGCAGTATCATCTTGGTGTCAGCCTCTTCATGGTCACTTTGAAGATGCGCCATGTCTTTGTGCGTCGCTTCACATTCTGTTCCCCACGCCACAACAATCTGCCTTCCAACAGCCTCGCCACGTTCCTTCACCTTCTTTGCCAGAAATGCGGTCAGCTCTGCCTTCGTCTTTGTATGCGAGCGCAGTTTCTTCAACAGTACTTTGCCAATATGTGTGGAATCAGTTATTCGATAATAAACGGGGTCTTTGGATCCTTGTCGTCTGGTCCTTGTAGCAGATTTCAGTTACGATGGGACATCATATCTGTCAAAGATTACGCGAATTTCCTGGGTGTCATCATACTTGCTGAAGAGACGATTGTTAAAGTGTTCTGCCAGGTGTTTGCAGGTATTGATCCAGTCCGGCTTGCCTAATGACTGGACTTCAGCCATTGCATCAACTATGGCGACCTTGACTCGCACGTCGGCATTCTCGGTACTGGTTTCAGACGTTACACCAATACTTGACTCCCCCTTGAACTTCTCCAAAATGTGCATAAGGGTACTCTTGCTTGAGCAGTGCAGCATGCTACCGTCGGGATCAAACAAAGACCTAAGGACTACCGAGAACTCATAAAGGCCAACTGCCTCCTTGATGTCTACTTGATTGGTGACACTTGAAACCCAGGCTCTGCTCTGGCGTAAATTGGATTTTATCAGTATCAAGTAAAATCGTAATAAAAACACCATCAAACTAGCATGTTAAGTTTCTTTGTGGAAGAAAATCCAGAATTTGGTATAATCTTACAATTTCATAATATTAATAATAACAATTATTGACATTGATCTCTGAGATAACGTTGAAAGCTATTCTATTCAGCTGTAATATGATAATAGAGTCCAGTTCAAAAGTTGTGTTAAATATAGCCAAATTAGACGTGGCGTTCTTGCCTGTGGCCTTTCAAATTACACATCTTAAGTAGATTTGCTGGATTTTGAAAGCCTCGCTTCCATGTCAATTAGGTCATGTGACTATTTCTTTTAACTTTTAAACCATTTTTAGCAACCAGGAGCATTGATTGTCATAATGCAGCCATGTTTGGTAATAAACGGTCGGTAAATATGAAAATCATAAGGACTGTTGTATCTCGGCCTCGTTTCCATGCTACAAGGTCACGTGACCACTAAATAAAAATAAAAATCCAGCAAAAATCAATTGAGAGCAGAATATAACATATTGTAGCCAAGTTTCGTAAGTAACGGTCTGTGATCACGCGAGTTATAAGGGATTCTCTATTCAAGCCTCGTTTCCATGCTACAAGGTCACGTGACCACTAATTAAACAAAAGTCCAGTAAAAACCGATCGAGAGCAGAGAATAACATATTGTAGGCAAGTTTGATGAGTAACGGTGTACATTCACGTGAGTTATAAGGAATTTTCTATTTCAGCCTCGTTTCCATGCTACAAGGTCACGTGACCACTAATTAAATAAAAATCCAGCAAAAACCGATTGAGAGCAGAGAATAACATATTGTAGGCAAGTTTGGTGAGTAACGGTGTACATTCACGTGAGTTATAAGGAATTTTCTATTTCAGCCTCGTTTCCATGCTACAAGGTCACGTGACCACTAATTAAATAAAAATCCAGCAAAAACCGATTGAGAGCAGAGAGTGACATATTGTAGGCAAGTTTGGTGAGTAACGGTCTAGTTTCATGCGAGTTATAAAGGATTTTATATTCCAGCCTCGTTTCCATGCTGGTCTTCAGGTGTCTCAATTTCGAACCCCCATAATTCCCGTCTGAGCAAGTTGCAAAGTTGCCACCAAAACTTTTCATGTCTACTAGGTCCCAAATAACATTTCTAGACTATTGGTTTGCTTTCATCAAAAAATTCCCACGGGACCTTTTATTATGACATTTGCTCCCAGACTATAAACTGAAAGTAAATGGCGTTCTTAAAGAAAAGTTATAATTGAACTTAAATTTGGTAACAAACATTTGGTATGCATAACAGGAAACTTCAGCGAGAAAAAGAGATCGTCTAGAAACCCACAAACTGAGAACTAGCATCTATTGTTACGTTTCATCACTGACATTGAAAATTTAATTGTAAAATTAATGACATTGACTTCTATTTACCCTAGACGATCAACGAGGAGTGTACTGTCGTCTTAAAGAATATTACTCAACCAATATTCCCATGATTTTGTTTATATCTGTTTTGTGTTGTTTTGTTGCTATTTGCACTTAAAAGCATAACAGCTTTGACAGTGGCAGGTGCATTCTCATTAACTTAACCCTAACACATTCCCTTAAGCAAAACTAAACCGTAACCTGATTTCTGGTTGTTGACTGAAACACGTAACGAACACATCATGCCAACTTACCAGCGCCGGCGTTACCACAATAACGAAGAGAGCATACTGGTGTCCTCTGTAACTCGTAGACGAAATATGCACCACAGTTCCTTACTCTGATATTGTTATTCCAACGACAGCAGTTGCCGCTCCAGTGATAACAGACTTTACGAGTCACGACACCCTCGGCTTGTGTCGGGTGATTGCCGTCAATCCATCCTGGAGCATGAGTACCACAACGTTGTATGGGAACACACGTGTCCGGTATCCGATCCCCGGCAGCCCCGTCGAAACGGTACCATCCTGGTACTTGCAGGTCCCGTTGATCACATCTTACATTGTTCTGCAGTTCGTTACTTACAGCGCGGTCTGATGAGTTTAGGACTTGGTAATTGCTACATTCATCTATTTGAGTAAAAACAGATCAGTTAGCGAAAAAATTACAATGTCTTACTATTAGATATGTGAATTATCTTTGTTTCTTTTCATCCTTGCCTAACAAGGTTGTTCATTCTCTGTTTTCCAGGATTTTGAAACATCCAATTTCCTCACCAACAAAACTTGAAAGGTTATTAATTCTAATCTGTGCTATTTACCTGGCGATGGTGCGGTGGTAGGTGGCAGCGTGGTAGGTGCTGAAAATGAATGCAAAGTTTGGATTAAAGTCAAACTTAGTCAAGGTTGTTCGAATTAGTGTCATCATCTTCATTATTCCAAACACTTTTGAACACCATTGCAGGCTATTTTCACGTGATTTCTGACACTCGTTTCATTGTGACGAAGCTCGACGTAAATCGTAATCCGCTTTTATCTAGATCGAATATGTTATCCAATGCATGACCATTTTATTCTTTTTTTTTTAAAAAAAAGAACTCAAAGGAATTCTTTAAGAACATGGCACCTTGCAGGTAGAGAAGCAAGAATTTAGCGAGACAAATCAGCAGACAGTATAATTCAGCTTTGTTTTTTAGAGTTAAAAATTACCCCATTTTTTATCAACAAAAACATTTTCAGGCTGCAAGTTAACTCTTAGAGTCGTTAAAGTTTAGCCTTTAAACTGAAAGTAAGTGGCGTTCTTAAAGAAAAGTTATAATTGAACTTAAATTTGGTAACAAACATTTGGTATGCATAACAGGAAACTCCAGCGAGAAAAAGAGATCGTCTAGAAACCCACAAACTGAGAACTAGCATCTACTGTTTCATCACCGACATTGAAAATTCAATTTTTTTTATTTTTTGTAAAATTAATGACATTGACTTCTATTTACCCTAGACGATCAACGAGGAGTGTACTGTCGTCTTAAAGAATATTACTCAACCAATATTCCCATGATTTTGTTTATTTCTGTTTTGTGTTGTTTTGTTGCTATTTGCACTTAAAAGCATAACAGCTTTGACAGTGGCAGGTGCATTCTCATTAACTTAACCCTAACACATTCCCTTAACCAAAACTAAACCGTAACCTGATTTCTGGTTGTTGACTGAAACACGTAACGAACACATCATGCCAACTTACCAGCGCCGGCGTTACCACAATAACGAAGAGAGCATACTGGTGTCCTCTGTAACTCGTAGACGAAATATGCACCACAGTTCCTTACTCTGATATTGTTATTCCAACGACAGCAGTTGCCGCTCCAGTGATAACAGACTTTACGAGTCACGACACCCTCGGCTTGTGTCGGGTGATTGCCGTCAATCCATCCTGGAGCATGAGTACCACAACGTTGTATGGGAACACACGTGTCCGGTATCCGATCCCCGGCAGCCCCGTCGAAACGGTACCATCCTGGTACTTGCAGGTCCCGTTGATCACATCTTACATTGTTCTGCAGTTCGTTACTTACAGCGCGGTCTGATGAGTTTAGGACTTGGTAATTGCTACATTCATCTATTTGAGTAAAAACAGATCAGTTAGCGAAAAAATTACAATGTCTTACTATTAGATATGTGAATTATCTTTGTTTCTTTTCATCCTTGCCTAACAAGGTTGTTCATTCTCTGTTTTCCAGGATTTTGAAACATCCAATTTCCTCACCAACAAAACTTGAAAGGTTGTTAATTCTAATCTGTGCTATTTACCTGGCGATGGTGCGGTGGTAGGTGGCAGCGTGGTAGGTGCTGAAAATGAATGCAAAGTTTGGATTAAAGTCAAACTTAGTCAAGGTTGTTCGAATTAGTGTCATCATCTTCATTATTCCAAACACTTTTGAACACCATTGCAGGCTATTTTCACGTGATTTCTGACACTCGTTTCATTGTGACGAAGCTCGACGTAAATCGTAATCCGCTTTTATCTAGATCGAATATGTTATCCAATGCATGACCATTTTATTCTTTTCTTTTAAAAAAAAGAACTCAAAGGAATTCTTTAAGAACATGGCACCTTGCAGGTAGAGAAGCAAGAATTTAGCGAGACAAATCAGCAGACAGTATAATTCAGCTTTGTTTTTTAGAGTTAAAAATTACCCCATTTTGTATCAACAAAAACAATTTCAGGCTGCAAGTTACGTCTTAGAGTCGTTAAAGTTTAGCCTTTAAACTGAAAGTAAGTGGCGTTCTTAAAGAAAAGTTATAATTGAACTCAAATTTGGTAACAAACATTTGGTGTGCATAACAGGAAACTCCAGCGAGAAAAATAGATCGTCTAGAAACCCACAAACTGAGAACTAGCATCTACTGTTTCATCACCGACATTGAAAATTCAAATTGTAAAATTAATGACATTGACTTCTATTTACCCTAGACGATCAACGAGGAGTGTACTGTCGTCTTAAAGAATATTACTCAACCAATATTCCCATGATTTTGTTTATTTCTGTTTTGTGTTGTTTTGTTGCTACTTGCACTTAAAAGCATAACAGCTTTGACAGTGGCAGGTGCATTCTCATTAACTTAACCCTAACACATTCCCTTAACCGAAACTCAACCGTAACCTGATTTCTGATTGTTGACTGAAACACGTAACGAACACATCATGCCAACTTACCAGCGCCGGCGTTACCACAATAACGAAGAGAGCATACTGGTGTCCTCTGTAACTCGTAGACGAAATATGCACCACAGTTCCTTACTCTGATATTGTTATTCCAACGACAGCAGTTGCCGCTCCAGTGATAACAGACTTTACGAGTCACGACACCCTCGGCTTGTGTCGGGTGATTGCCGTCAATCCATCCTGGAGCATGAGTACCACAACGTTGTATGGGAACACACGTGTCCGGCATCCGATCCCCGGCAGCCCCGTCGAAACGGTACCATCCTGGTACTTGCAGGTCCCGTTGATCACATCTTACATTGTTCTGCAGTTCGTTACTTACAGCGCGGTCTGATGAGTTTAGGACTTGGTAATTGCTACATTCATCTATTTGAGTAAAAAACAGGTCAGTTAGCGAAAAAATTACAATGTCTTACTATTAGATATGTGAATTATCTTTGTTTCTTTTCATCCTTGCCTAACAAGGTTGTTTATTCTCTGTTTTCCAGGATTTTGAAACATCCAATTTCCTCACCAACAAAACTTGAAAGGTTATTAATTCTAATCTGTGCTATTTACCTGGCGATGGTGCGGTGGTAGGTGGCAGCGTGGTAGGTGCTGAAAATGAATGCAAAGTTTGGATTAAAGTCAAACTAAGTCAAGGTTGTTCGAATTAGTGTCATCATCTTCATTATTCCAAACACTTTTGAACACCATTGCAGGCTATTTTCACGTGATTTCTGACAATCGTTTCATTGTGACGAAGCTCGACGTAAATCGTAATCCGCTTTTATCTAGATCGAATATGTTATCCAATGCATGACCATTTTATTCTTTTTTTTTTAAAAAAAAGAACTCAAAGGAATTCTTTAAGAACATGGCACCTTGCAGGTAGAGAAGCAAGAATTTAGCGAGACATTAAATCAGCAGACAGTATAATTCAGCTTTGTTTTTTAGAGTTAAAAATTACCCCATTTTTTATCAACAAAAACATTTTCAGGCTGCAAGTTAACTCTTAGAGTCGTTAAAGTTTAGCCTTTAAACTGAAAGTAAGTGGCGTTCTTAAAGAAAAGTTATAATTGAACTTAAATTTGGTAACAAACATTTGGTATGCATAACAGGAAACTTCAGCGAGAAAAAGAGATCGTCTAGAAACCCACAAACTGAGAACTAGCATCTATTGTTACGTTTCATCACCGACATTGAAAATTCAATTGTAAAATTAATGACATTGACTTCTATTTACCCTAGACGATCAACGAGGAGTGTACTGTCGTCTTAAAGAATATTACTCAACCAATATTCCCATGATTTTGTTTATATCTGTTTTGTGTTGCTTTGTTGCTATTTGCACTTAAAAGCATAACAGCTTTGACAGTGGCAGGTGCATTCTCATTAACTTAACCCTAACACATTCCCTTAACCAAAACTAAACCGTAACCTGATTTCTGGTTGTTGACTGAAACACGTAACGAACACATCATGCCAACTTACCAGCGCCGGCGTTACCACAATAACGAAGAGAGCATACTGGTGTCCTCTGTAACTCGTAGACGAAATATGCACCACAGTTCCTTACTCTGATATTGTTATTCCAACGACAGCAGTTGCCGCTCCAGTGATAACAGACTTTACGAGTCACGACACCCTCGGCTTGTGTCGGGTGATTGCCGTCAATCCATCCTGGAGCATGAGTACCACAACGTTGTATGGGAACACACGTGTCCGGTATCCGATCCCCGGCAGCCCCGTCGAAACGGTACCATCCTGGTACTTGCAGGTCCCGTTGATTACATCTTACATTGTTCTGCAGTTCGTTACTTACAGCGCGGTCTGATGAGTTTAGGACTTGTTAATTGCTACATTCATCTATTTGAGTAAAAACAGATCAGTTAGCGAAAAAATTACAATGTCTTACTATTAGATATGTGAATTATCTTTGTTTCTTTTCATCCTTGCCTAACAAGGTTGTTCATTCTCTGTTTTCCAGGATTTTGAAACATCCAATTTCCTCACCAACAAAACTTGAAAGGTTATTAATTCTAATCTGTGCTATTTACCTGGCGATGGTGCGGTGGTAGGTGGCAGCGTGGTAGGTGCTGAAAATGAATGCAAAGTTTGGATTAAAGTCAAACTTAGTCAAGGTTGTTCGAATTAGTGTCATCATCTTCATTATTCCAAACACTTTTGAACACCATTGCAGGCTATTTTCACGTGATTTCTGACACTCGTTTCATTGTGACGAAGCTCGACGTAAATCGTAATCCGCTTTTATCTAGATCGAATATGTTATCCAATGCATGACCATTCTATTCTTTTTTTTAAAAAAAAAGAACTCAAAGGAATTCTTTAAGAACATGGCACCTTGCAGGTAGAGAAGCAAGAATTTAGCGAGACAAATCAGCAGACAGTATAATTCAGCTTTGTTTTTTAGAGTTAAAAATTACCCCATTTTTTATCAACAAAAACTTTTTCAGGCTGCAAGTTAAGTCTTAGAGTCGTTAAAGTTTAGCCTTTAAACTGAAAGTAAGTGGCGTTCTTAAAGAAAAGTTATAATTGAACTTAAATTTGGTTACAAACATTTGGTATGCATAACAGGAAACTCCAGCGAGAAAAAGAGATCGTCTAGAAACCCACAAACTGAGAACTAGCATCTACTGTTTCATCACCGACATTGAAAATTCAATTTGTAAAATTAATGACATTGACTTCTATTTACCCTAGACGATCAACGAGGAGTGTACTGTCGTCTTAAAGAATATTACTCAACCAATATTCCCATGATTTTGTTTATTTCTGTTTTGTGTTGTTTTGTTGCTATTTGCACTTAAAAGCATAACAGCTTTGACAGTGGCAGGTGCATTCTCATTAACTTAACCCTAACACTTTCCCTTAACCAAAACTAAACCGTAACCTGATTTCTGGTTGTTGACTGAAACACGTAACGAACACATCATGCCAACTTACCAGCGCCGGCGTTACCACAATAACGAAGAGAGCATACTGGTGTCCTCTGTAACTCGTAGACGAAATATGCACCACAGTTCCTTACTCTGATATTGTTATTCCAACGACAGCAGTTGCCGCTCCAGTGATAACAGACTTTACGAGTCACGACACCCTCGGCTTGTGTCGGGTGATTGCCGTCAATCCATCCTGGAGCATGAGTACCACAACGTTGTATGGGAACACACGTGTCCGGTATCCGATCCCCGGCAGCCCCGTCGAAACGGTACCATCCTGGTACTTGCAGGTCCCGTTGATCACATCTTACATTGTTCTGCAGTTCGTTACTTACAGCGCGGTCTGATGAGTTTAGGACTTGGTAATTGCTACATTCATCTATTTGAGTAAAAACAGATCAGTTAGCGAAAAAATTACAATGTCTTACTATTAGATATGTGAATTATCTTTGTTTCTTTTCATCCTTGCCTAACAAGGTTGTTCATTCTCTGTTTTCCAGGATTTTGAAACATCCAATTTCCTCACCAACAAAACTTGAAAGGTTATTAATTCTAATCTGTGCTATTTACCTGGCGATGGTGCGGTGGTAGGTGGCAGCGTGGTAGGTGCTGAAAATGAATGCAAAGTTTGGATTAAAGTCAAACTTAGTCAAGGTTGTTCGAATTAGTGTCATCATCTTCATTATTCCAAACACTTTTGAACACCATTGCAGGCTATTTTCACGTGATTTCTGACACTCGTTTCATTGTGACGAAGGTCGACGTAAATCGTAATCCGCTTTTATCTAGATCGAATATGTTATCCAATGCATGACCATTTTATTCTTTTTTTTAAAAAAAAAGAACTCAAAGGAATTCTTTAAGAACATGGCACCTTGCAGGTAGAGAAGCAAGAATTTAGCGAGACCATTAAAATC
Source organism: Oculina patagonica (assembly GCF_052425735.1). Lineage (NCBI taxonomy): Eukaryota > Metazoa > Cnidaria > Anthozoa > Scleractinia > Oculinidae > Oculina > Oculina patagonica. The sequence goes on along the minus strand of NC_135759.1, from coordinate 9,348,178 downwards.
AGCAGACAGTATAATTCAGCTTTGTTTTTTAGAGTTAAAAATTACCCCATTTTGTATCAACAAAAACAATTTCAGGCTGCAAGTTACGTCTTAGAGTCGTTAAAGTTTAGCCTTAAAACTGAAAGTAAGTGGCGTTCTTAAAGAAAAGTTATAATTGAACTTAAATTTGGTAACAAACATTTGGTGTGCATAACAGGAAACTCCAGCGAGAAAAATAGATCGTCTAGAAACCCACAAACTGAGAACTAGCATCTACTGTTTCATCACCGACATTGAAAATTCAATTTTTAAAATTTAATTGTAAAATTAATGACATTGACTTCTATTTACCCTAGACGATCAACGAGGAGTGTACTGTCGTCTTAAAGAATATTACTCAACCAATATTCCCATGATTTTGTTTATTTCTGTTTTGTGTTGTTTTGTTGCTATTTGCACTTAAAAGCATAACAGCTTTGACAGTGGCAGGTGCATTCTCATTAACTTAACCCTAACACATTCCCTTAAGCAAAACTAAACCGTAACCTGATTTCTGGTTGTTGACTGAAACACGTAACGAACACATCATGCCAACTTACCAGCGCCGGCGTTACCACAATAACGAAGAGAGCATACTGGTGTCCTCTGTAACTCGTAGACGAAATATGCACCACAGTTCCTTACTCTGATATTGTTATTCCAACGACAGCAGTTGCCGCTCCAGTGATAACAGACTTTACGAGTCACGACACCCTCGGCTTGTGTCGGGTGATTGCCGTCAATCCATCCTGGAGCATGAGTACCACAACGTTGTATGGGAACACACGTGTCCGGTATCCGATCCCCGGCAGCCCCGTCGAAACGGTACCATCCTGGTACTTGCAGGTCCCGTTGATCACATCTTACATTGTTCTGCAGTTCGTTACTTACAGCGCGGTCTGATGAGTTTAGGACTTGGTAATTGCTACATTCATCTATTTGAGTAAAAACAGATCAGTTAGCGAAAAAATTACAATGTCTTACTATTAGATATGTGAATTATCTTTGTTTCTTTTCATCCTTGCCTAACAAGGTTGTTCATTCTCTGTTTTCCAGGATTTTGAAACATCCAATTTCCTCACCAACAAAACTTGAAAGGTTATTAATTCTAATCTGTGCTATTTACCTGGCGATGGTGCGGTGGTAGGTGGCAGCGTGGTAGGTGCTGAAAATGAATGCAAAGTTTGGATTAAAGTCAAACTTAGTCAAGGTTGTTCGAATTAGTGTCATCATCTTCATTATTCCAAACACTTTTGAACACCATTGCAGGCTATTTTCACGTGATTTCTGACACTCGTTTCATTGTGACGAAGGTCGACGTAAATCGTAATCCGCTTTTATCTAGATCGAATATGTTATCCAATGCATGACCATTTTATTCTTTTTTTTTTAAAAAAAAGAACTCAAAGGAATTCTTTAAGAACATGGCACCTTGCAGGTAGAGAAGCAAGAATTTAGCGAGACAAAATTAAATCAGCAGACAGTATAATTCAGCTTTGTTTTTTAGAGTTAAAAATTACCCCATTTTGTATCAACAAAAACAATTTCAGGCTGCAAGTTACGTCTTAGAGTCGTTAAAGTTTAGCCTTAAAACTGAAAGTAAGTGGCGTTCTTAAAGAAAAGTTATAATTGAACTTAAATTTGGTAACAAACATTTGGTGTGCATAACAGGAAACTCCAGCGAGAAAAATAGATCGTCTAGAAACCCACAAACTGAGAACTAGCATCTACTGTTTCATCACCGACATTGAAAATTCAAATTTGTAAAATTAATGACATTGACTTCTATTTACCCTAGACGATCAACGAGGAGTGTACTGTCGTCTTAAAGAATATTACTCAACCAATATTCCCATGATTTTGTTTATTTCTGTTTTGTGTTGTTTTGTTGCTACTTGCACTTAAAAGCATAACAGCTTTGACAGTGGCAGGTGCATTCTCATTAACTTAACCCTAACACATTCCCTTAACCGAAACTCAACCGTAACCTGATTTCTGATTGTTGACTGAAACACGTAACGAACACATCATGCCAACTTACCAGCGCCGGCGTTACCACAATAACGAAGAGAGCATACTGGTGTCCTCTGTAACTCGTAGACGAAATATGCACCACAGTTCCTTACTCTGATATTGTTATTCCAACGACAGCAGTTGCCGCTCCAGTGATAACAGACTTTACGAGTCACGACACCCTCGGCTTGTGTCGGGTGATTGCCGTCAATCCATCCTGGAGCATGAGTACCACAACGTTGTATGGGAACACACGTGTCCGGTATCCGATCCCCGGCAGCCCCGTCGAAACGGTACCATCCTGGTACTTGCAGGTCCCGTTGATCACATCTTACATTGTTCTGCAGTTCGTTACTTACAGCGCGGTCTGATGAGTTTAGGACTTGGTAATTGCTACATTCATCTATTTGAGTAAAAACAGATCAGTTAGCGAAAAAATTACAATGTCTTACTATTAGATATGTGAATTATCTTTGTTTCTTTTCATCCTTGCCTAACAAGGTTGTTCATTCTCTGTTTTCCAGGATTTTGAAACATCCAATTTCCTCACCAACAAAACTTGAAAGGTTATTAATTCTAATCTGTGCTATTTACCTGGCGATGGTGCGGTGGTAGGTGGCAGCGTGGTAGGTGCTGAAAATGAATGCAAAGTTTGGATTAAAGTCAAACTTAGTCAAGGTTGTTCGAATTAGTGTCATCATCTTCATTATTCCAAACACTTTTGAACACCATTGCAGGCTATTTTCACGTGATTTCTGACACTCGTTTCATTGTGACGAAGCTCGACGTAAATCGTAATCCGCTTTTATCTAGATCGAATATGTTATCCAATGCATGACCATTCTATTCTTTTTTTTTAAAAAAAAGAACTCAAAGGAATTCTTTAAGAACATGGCACCTTGCAGGTAGAGAAGCAAGAATTTAGCGAGACAAATCAGCAGACAGTATAATTCAGCTTTGTTTTTTAGAGTTAAAAATTACCCCATTTTTTATCAACAAAAACATTTTCAGGCTGCAAGTTAAGTCTTAGAGTCGTTAAAGTTTAGCCTTTAAACTGAAAGTAAGTGGCGTTCTTAAAGAAAAGTTATAATTGAACTTAAATTTGGTAAGAAACATTTGGTATGCATAACAGGAAACTCCAGCGAGAAAAAGAGATCGTCTAGAAACCCACAAACTGAGAACTAGCATCTACTGTTTCATCACCGACATTGAAAATTCAATTGTAAAATTAATGACATTGACTTCTATTTACCCTAGACGATCAACGAGGAGTGTACTGTCGTCTTAAAGAATATTACTCAACCAATATTCCCATGATTTTGTTTATTTCTGTTTTGTGTTGTTTTGTTGCTATTTGCACTTAAAAGCATAACAGCTTTAACAGTGGCAGGTGCATTCTCATTAACTTAACCCTAACACATTCCCTTAACCAAAACTAAACCGTAACCTGATTTCTGGTTGTTGACTGAAACACGTAACGAACACATCATGCCAACTTACCAGCGCCGGCGTTACCACAATAACGAAGAGAGCATACTGGTGTCCTCTGTAACTCGTAGACGAAATATGCACCACAGTTCCTTACTCTGATATTGTTATTCCAACGACAGCAGTTGCCGCTCCAGTGATAACAGACTTTACGAGTCACGACACCCTCGGCTTGTGTCGGGTGATTGCCGTCAATCCATCCTGGAGCATGAGTACCACAACGTTGTATGGGAACACACGTGTCCGGTATCCGATCCCCGGCAGCCCCGTCGAAACGGTACCATCCTGGTACTTGCAGGTCCCGTTGATCACATCTTACATTGTTCTGCAGTTCGTTACTTACAGCGCGGTCTGATGAGTTTAGGACTTGGTAATTGCTACATTCATCTATTTGAGTAAAAACAGATCAGTTAGCGAAAAAATTACAATGTCTTACTATTAGATATGTGAATTATCTTTGTTTCTTTTCATCTATGCCTAACAAGGTTGTTCATTCTCTGTTTTCCAGGATTTTGAAACATCCAATTTCCTCACCAACAAAACTTGAAAGGTTATTAATTCTAATCTGTGCTATTTACCTGGCGATGGTGCGGTGGTAGGTGGCAGCGTGGTAGGTGCTGAAAATGAATGCAAAGTTTGGATTAAAGTCAAACTTAGTCAAGGTTGTTCGAATTAGTGTCATCATCTTCATTATTCCAAACACTTTTGAACACCATTGCAGGCTATTTTCACGTGATTTCTGACACTCGTTTCATTGTGACGAAGCTCGACGTAAATCGTAATCCGCTTTTATCTAGATCGAATATGTTATCCAATGCATGACCATTCTATTCTTTTTTTTTTTAAAAAAAAGAACTCAAAGGAATTCTTTAAGAACATGGCACCTTGCAGGTAGAGAAGCAAGAATTTAGCGAGACTTATAAATCAGCAGACAGTATAATTCAGCTTTGTTTTTTAGAGTTAAAAATTACCCCATTTTTTATCAACAAAAACATTTTCAGGCTGCAAGTTAAGTCTTAGAGTCGTTAAAGTTTAGCCTTTAAACTGAAAGTAAGTGGCGTTCTTAAAGAAAAGTTATAATTGAACTTAAATTTGGTAACAAACATTTGGTATGCATAACAGGAAACTCCAGCGAGAAAAAGAGATCGTCTAGAAACCCACAAACTGAGAACTAGCATCTACTGTTTCATCACCGACATTGAAAATTCAAAATTTTGTAAAATTAATGACATTGACTTCTATTTACCCTAGACGATCAACGAGGAGTGTACTGTCGTCTTAAAGAATATTACTCAACCAATATTCCCATGATTTTGTTTATTTCTGTTTTGTGTTGTTTTGTTGCTATTTGCACTTAAAAGCATAACAGCTTTGACAGTGGCAGGTGCATTCTCATTAACTTAACCCTAACACATTCCCTTAAGCAAAACTAAACCGTAACCTGATTTCTGGTTGTTGACTGAAACACGTAACGAACACATCATGCCAACTTACCAGCGCCGGCGTTACCACAATAACGAAGAGAGCATACTGGTGTCCTCTGTAACTCGTAGACGAAATATGCACCACAGTTCCTTACTCTGATATTGTTATTCCAACGACAGCAGTTGCCGCTCCAGTGATAACAGACTTTACGAGTCACGACACCCTCGGCTTGTGTCGGGTGATTGCCGTCAATCCATCCTGGAGCATGAGTACCACAACGTTGTATGGGAACATACGTGTCCGGTATCCGATCCCCGGCAGCCCCGTCGAAACGGTACCATCCTGGTACTTGCAGGTCCCGTTGATCACATCTTACATTGTTCTGCAGTTCGTTACTTACAGCGCGGTCTGATGAGTTTAGGACTTGGTAATTGCTACATTCATCTATTTGAGTAAAAACAGATCAGTTAGCGAAAAAATTACAATGTCTTACTATTAGATATGTGAATTATCTTTGTTTCTTTTCATCCTTGCCTAACAAGGTTGTTCATTCTCTGTTTTCCAGGATTTTGAAACATCCAATTTCCTCACCAACAAAACTTGAAAGGTTATTAATTCTAATCTGTGCTATTTACCTGGCGATGGTGCGGTGGTAGGTGGCAGCGTGGTAGGTGCTGAAAATGAATGCAAAGTTTGGATTAAAGTCAAACTTAGTCAAGGTTGTTCGAATTAGTGTCATCATCTTCATTATTCCAAACACTTTTGAACACCATTGCAGGCTATTTTCACGTGATTTCTGACACTCGTTTCATTGTGACGAAGGTCGACGTAAATCGTAATCCGCTTTTATCTAGATCGAATATGTTATCCAATGCATGACCATTTTATTCTTTTTTTTTTAAAAAAAGAACTCAAAGGAATTCTTTAAGAACATGGCACCTTGCAGGTAGAGAAGCAAGAATTTAGCGAGACAAATCAGCAGACAGTATAATTCAGCTTTGTTTTTTAGAGTTAAAAATTACCCCATTTTGTATCAACAAAAACAATTTCAGGCTGCAAGTTACGTCTTAGAGTCGTTAAAGTTTAGCCTTAAAACTGAAAGTAAGTGGCGTTCTTAAAGAAAAGTTATAATTGAACTTAAATTTGGTAACAAACATTTGGTGTGCATAACAGGAAACTCCAGCGAGAAAAATAGATCGTCTAGAAACCCACAAACTGAGAACTATCATCTACTGTTTCATCACCGACATTGAAAATTCAATTGTAAAATTAATGACATTGACTTCTATTTACCCTAGACGATCAACGAGGAGTGTACTGTCGTCTTAAAGAATATTACTCAACCAATATTCCCATGATTTTGTTTATTTCTGTTTTGTGTTGTTTTGTTGCTACTTGCACTTAAAAGCATAACAGCTTTGACAGTGGCAGGTGCATTCTCATTAACTTAACCCTAACACATTCCCTTAACCGAAACTCAACCGTAACCTGATTTCTGATTGTTGACTGAAACACGTAACGAACACATCATGCCAACTTACCAGCGCCGGCGTTACCACAATAACGAAGAGAGCATACTGGTGTCCTCTGTAACTCGTAGACGAAATATGCACCACAGTTCCTTACTCTGATATTGTTATTCCAACGACAGCAGTTGCCGCTCCAGTGATAACAGACTTTACGAGTCACGACACCCTCGGCTTGTGTCGGGTGATTGCCGTCAATCCATCCTGGAGCATGAGTACCACAACGTTGTATGGGAACACACGTGTCCGGTATCCGATCCCCGGCAGCCCCGTCGAAACGATACCATCCTGGTACTTGCAGGTCCCGTTGATCACATCTTACATTGTTCTGCAGTTCGTTACTTACAGCGCGGTCTGATGAGTTTAGGACTTGGTAATTGCTACATTCATCTATTTGAGTAAAAACAGATCAGTTAGCGAAAAAATTACAATGTCTTACTATTAGATATGTGAATTATCTTTGTTTCTTTTCATCCTTGCCTAACAAGGTTGTTCATTCTCTGTTTTCCAGGATTTTGAAACATCCAATTTCCTCACCAACAAAACTTGAAAGGTTATTAATTCTAATCTGTGCTATTTACCTGGCGATGGAGCGGTGGTAGGTGGCAGCGTGGTAGGTGCTGAAAATGAATGCAAAGTTTGGATTAAAGTCAAACTAAGTCAAGGTTGTTCGAATTAGTGTCATCATCTTCATTATTCCAAACACTTTTGAACACCATTGCAGGCTATTTTCACGTGATTTCTGACAATCGTTTCATTGTGACGAAGCTCGACGTAAATCGTAATCCGCTTTTATCTAGATCGAATATGTTATCCAATGCATGACCATTTTATTCTTTTTTTTTTTTTAATAAAAAACAACTCAAAGGAATTCTTTAAGAACATGGCACCTTGCAGGTAGAGAAGCAAGAATTTAGCGAGACAAATCAGCAGACAGTATAATTCAGCTTTGCTTTTTAGAGTTAAAAATTACCCCATTTTGTATCAACAAAAACATTTTCAGGCTGCAAGTTAAGTCTTAGAGTCGTTAAAGTTTAGCCTTTAAACTGAAAGTAAATGGCGTTCTTAAAGAAAAGTTATAATTGAACTTAAATTTGGTAACAAACATTTGGTATGCATAACAGGAAACTTCAGCGAGAAAAAGAGATCGTCTAGAAACCCACAAACTGAGAACTAGCATCTATTGTTACGTTTCATCACTGACATTGAAAATTTAATTGTAAAATTAATGACATTGACTTCTATTTACCCTAGACGATCAACGAGGAGTGTACTGTCGTCTTAAAGAATATTACTCAACCAATATTCCCATGATTTTGTTTATTTCTGTTTTGTGTTGTTTTGTTGCTATTTACACTTAAAAGCATAACTGCTTTGACAGTGGCAGGTGCGTTCTCATTAACTTAACCCTAACACATTCGCGTAACCAAATCTCAACCGTAACCTGATTTCTGGTTGTTGACTGAAACACGTAACGAACGCATCATGCCAACTTACCAGCGCCGGCGTTACCACAATAACGAAGAGAGCATACTGGTGTCCTCTGTAACTCGTAGACGAAATATGCACCACAGTTCCTTACTCTGATATTGTTATTCCAACGACAGCAGTTGCCGCTCCAGTGATAACAGACTTTACGAGTCACGACACCCTCGGCTTTTGTCGGGTGATTGCCGTCAATCCATCCTGGAGCATGAGTACCACAACGTTGTATGGGAACACACGTGTCCGGTATCCGATCCCCGGCAGCCCCGTCGAAACGGTACCATCCTGGTACTGCCAGGTCCCGTTGATCACATCTTACATTGTTCTGCAGTTCGTTACTTACAGCGCGGTCTGCTGAGTTTAGGACTTGGTAATTGTTACATTCATCTATTTGAGTAAAAACAAATCATTTTGCGACAAAATTACAATTTCTTACTGTCAGATATGTGAATTAACTTTGTTTCTGTTCATGCTTGCCTAATAAGGTTGTTCATTCTCTGTTTCCCAGGATTTTGAAACATCCAATTTCCTCACCAACAAAACTTAAAAGTTTATTAATTCTAATCAGTGCTATTTACCTGGCGGTGGTGTGGTGGTAGGTGGCAGCGTGGTAGGTGCTGAAAATGAATGCAAAGTTTGAATTAAAGTCAAATTAAGTCAAGCTTGTTCGAATAAGTGTTTTGATCTTCTTTATTCCAAACACTTTTCAACACCATTGAAGGCTATTTTCAAGTGATTTCTGACAATTGTTCGATTGCGAAGAAGCTCGACGTAAATCGGAATCCGCTTTAATCTAGATGAAATATGATTCAATGCAAGACCAATTTATTTAATTATATTTGGATAGTGTCTTGGATAGTGGCAGGTGCGTTCTCATTGACTTAACCTTAACCGTTTCATTAACCACAACCGTAACCTGATTTTTGGTTCTTTACTGAAACACTGAACGAACCCATCATGCCAACTTACCAGCGCCGGCGTTACCACAATAACGAAGTGAGCAAACTGGTGTCTTCTGTAACTCGTAGATGAAATATGCACCACAGTTCTTCACTCTTATATTGTTATTCCAAAGACAGCAGTTGCCGCTCCAATGATAACAGACTTTACGAGTCACGACACCCTCGGCTTGTGTCGGGTGATTGCCATCAATCCAACCTGGAGCGTGAGTACCGCAACGTTTCATGGGAACACACGTATCCGGTATGCGATCTCCTGCAGCCCCCTCGAAACGATACCATCCTGGTCCAGGCAGGTCCCGTTGATCGCATCTTACATTGTTCTGCAGATCGTTGCTTATAGCGCGGTCTGCTGAATTTAGGACTTGGTAATTTTTACATTCATCTATTTGAGTAAAAACAGATCATTTAGCGACCAAATTGCAATTTCTTACTGTTGGGTATGTGAATTATCGTTGTTTCTGTTCATGCTTGCATACAAGCTTCGTTCTTTCATTGTTTTCCGGGATTTTAATTTGAAACACACCTGAAGCTCATGATTTCCTTTCTGTCACTATCTTTTCATCACTATCAATTTTACCGAGTACTTTTTGCTTTGACTCAGTTAGGTTTTGTGCAACAAAGTTCAATTTAACCCTATTCAGACCGGGCTTTTTTGGACCTTCTCAGACCGGGGGGGGGGGGGGGAATATATTTCCAGAATATTTAAGCAAACACCATGAAACTTATAGGATATATTGTTTGTCCGAAACTCTTTCTTTTGGTATATGTCACGTGGGATGGTGACGTCACATCACGTGACAATTACATCATGATGTCAAAACAGCCGCCATCTTGGATCCGCCATCTTGGATTTCAAAATTTTTCCAAAATGCCAGAAAACCACCCAAAATCACTGCAAAGTACTCAAAATAAATAAAAATGTGCTTTAAACCCGTAAAAATGTAAAAATAATTCCATTTAAGTTGATTTTTATTAACAGAAACACGCAAATTTACAAATTTGGGAAAACATCCCTGTCAAAATGCCGTTGCCATGGTGATGTCAAGTTCCTGACACATCATTCAAACCTACCAAATTGTTGCCAGATAAATTTTAGGAAAACTCAAACAGTTTGGCAGCGTTTGGTTAAATCTTAAAACAGTTATAAAAGTTCAAAGTCAGCGCGGGCCTCAAAACCCCCCCCCCCCCCCCCCGGTCTGAATAGGGTTAAGGAAAAGATTAATTGACGAGTTTCTCTTTACGAGGAGTGTTGTAACGAGCTAGTTATTATAAATTTAACATTGACGACTGCAATCCAGCAACACAGAAAACAAAAAGTAGAGTAATGCCGCACTAGATCAGTGTCACATGAAACTCCTGATAAGATGAGCTGCGAGAAACGTCCAATGTCCTTACCTGGCGGTGGTGTTGTGGTGGGTGGCAGCGTGGTGGGTGCTGAAAATGATTACAAAGTTTGAATTAAAGTCAAACCAAGACAAGGTTATTCGAATAAGTGTTATCATCTTTGTTATACCAAACACCTGTAAACACTATTGAAGGCTCTTTTCACGTGATTGCTGACAGTTGTTCGATTGCGAAGAATCTCGAAGGAAATCAGAATCCGCATTAACCTAGATAAAATATGATTCAATGCATTTACTTAAGTGCAGAGAACAAGAATAAAGCTTAAGTTATCTGGACAGTAGAAATAAAATGTCAACAAAATGAATGCAATATAATATTAATGTAAAATGTAAATGTTATTAATACTTCTAATGCACTTAGCTTCGTTGTAGGTAGTTTTCAGGCATAGTAACTAATATTTTAAATGAATAATAACATGGTCAAAAACCCGAAATTATGGAGATATACCAGTTGACTATATACTAAGCGTGTTCGAAAATTTGAACTCGTGACGGCCGAGATCAAATCGATATCCAGCTAGTGGCAGGGAGGATAGCTTGAACCCGGGACCTCCGGATTACAAATCCAGCACATCCAAAAGCTTACTTTAGCCATCTGTAACCCTCTTTGAAATGGTAAGCGTTTGCTTTGTTTCTACGTTCTCACCAAGAAGAGTAAAGATAAATTCTTACCTTGTTTGTTGCCACAGTAACGTAAGGAACAAGCGGGAGGCTTTTCTAACTTGTACACATAGAAGTCGCCGCAGTTTCGGATCGCTATGTTGTTTTTCCAGTTACAGCAGTTGTTTGACCAGTGGTAGCAAACTTGACGAATCACTTCACCTTCCTTGACACTCGGGTGTTTACCATCAAGCCAACCTGGAGTGTGAGTACCGCAACGTCTCATGGGAACACAAGCCTCTGGAATCTGGTCACCACTCTCTCCCGTCATGCGATACCACTTAGGTGACACTATGTTATCTGGTGCTCTTCCATCGCATTTTACGTTACTTTTTGGTCAGCGTTACCCATTGCACGATCAGCTTGATCAAGATCTTGGTGGCCTTGATCAGAACATTCAGAGGGCTCTCCTGTATAGTAAGAGATAATCACTGTGAAATCCCTTAAAAAACAACTGCCAGCTCAGCCATCTAGCTTGGAACTGTTTCATTTTAATTAGAAACACTGCTTGTATTATCATGTAAGGTAGGCCTTGGCGGATTGTGCTAACGAGCACTGCCTCGGCATAATTTAGCCGTTTTTGGAGCATAAATTCATAAAATTTAGTAAATATGGTGTATTTTCTACAGAAATAAATTAAATTTAGGTAGTATGTTTTTGCAATGCGTGCTTTAGCTACGCTAATAGTAGTATATTTTCCTTTTGTAAATATAAGGACTGCAAGTACTGTTTGAAAATCGAGCCAATATATGAAAACATTACTTACCGCAGTATCGTAGTGAACATGCAGGCGGTTTTTGCAGCTCATACACGTAAAAGTTCCCACAGTTCTTCACTTTAATGTCATTTTTCCATCGGCAACAGTCGTTCGACCAATGATAACAAACTTCACGAGTGACTTCACCATCTGCGACCGAAGGATGTGATCCATTCAGCCATCCTGGAGCATGCGTACCACAGCGAAGTGTGCTTGGACATTTAGTTGGTATATGGTCACCAGCCTCACCCGTGAAGCGATACCAGCCCGGCAAGGCGAGATCTCGCTGATCACACATGCATTTCACTGAGCTTCGATCAGAGTTTCCCACAAGACGGTCGTATGTGTTGAGTTCTTTGTAACTGCCAGGGTTGCATGGGTCAAATGCTAGATGAATATTCAACATCACATATTACTCAACTTTATACTTAGAATATAACCACCCTACAGTCTACCGGAAATTATGGCCCACCATATATGTCCGTGTGCTATCACTGGACAAAACACATCAAGCAGTTAAAAAAAAATACATCAAGCGATTCAAAAAATTAAAACAGTTCTCACACGTTATTATTCAACAAATGCACGCATTACCCACATATGCATGGTCACAATGTTTTTGTTACTCGTCATCCGTACATAACAGGTCTAACGGATATCCTGCAATATAAGTAGGTTTATTGTAGGTTGCCAAGGTTTGTTCGAAGTCTTGCAAAGCGCTGCATAACCACTGTTTTCCGTCTTTTTCTAGCTGCAAAACGTTTTTCGTTGACAAATTGTTGAATTATAAAACAGTTATCCTGCTCAATCTTGCGGAATATCGTCTGATTAAGCCAACTTGGCTATCGGCCTCGTCGGCTAAGTATCAGGCGATATCCCGCGCAATGTCAAAGGATAATTGATAAATATAAACTTTCCGATTTGATATCTGCAATAACGCCGTAACTAACACTTTGTTTTTCTTTTCATCCCCGATAAAGCACGTGGTAGAATTTAATCAAAGGGTTCTAAATGAAAAAAAAAAAAAAAAAAAAAACAAAGAAAGAAAGGTTCTGAATACTTGGTATTATTGTAGGATAACACCTTTGTAAATAATGCATTTGGCCTAAAACTTTCAGTTGCCCTCGATGCTTCACTTCTCGGCCAACTTTCTTATTTGTCAGACAATTTTTCAGCCTCGGGGAGGCCTCCGCGTAAAATAAAGTAGTGAAGTGAATATCGATTTGTCTGATTTTGCCTCATGATAGTAAAAATCTATCAGAGTGAATTGAATTCCTTGTGGTCTCACACCATTGCCAGACTTATTGCAAGGGTAGTCAGTAAATGTTTTTTTAATAACATTAAAAAATGACACTCCTTTGTTTCGTTAGTACAATTACTTACGTGGTTCCGTTGTTGGGGGGGCTGGATCTGAAGAGAGAAAAGCAACTAGCTGTATAAGCGACTGCTACTTTAATTACATTTTAGTTTCTTTATGTATTCATCTATGTACGTTTACATCGTGGCCACCCAGGCAGGAAAATAATAAAATTCCACAAGATTACTGTTTTTATCTTGACTATAATTGTCGTTAATATAATTTAGAGTCGTAAGAGTTTATGATATGACTACAATAACCAGAACCTTTCTGTTTCTCCGGTTTCTTTCTTGCTGATTATAAGTGTCATCTAAATCCCATTGTTGTTTCAAAATTTTAAATTTCAGCCTTGTATCCTGTGTTTCAAGATTTTAATATAAATAATAATTTTAAAAAATGAAATAAATTCATTTAGTTAACGTTGTAGTTAAATGACGACATCGTGCAAGTGTAATGATAACGTGTTGCCGTTCACATTAAGTAACTACTTTTCATAAGTAACTACCGTTCGATATTTTAATAGCGCACGTTTTAAACCAAAACTTTCAATTTTCTTTTCATAGAACCGATCGGGGGAGCTCGTTGGAATTTAAATTACATTTATTGCACATAGTTGATTTCCATTATTATTCTTTTGGAATATAGTATTTGAAATAAGTCTTACTTTGCACCCAGACATGTGCAGGATAGGCCAGATCATTCTTGTTTGTGTAAGGCGTTATTTTCGATGTATCCGTACAGACGAAACACGCGTAGTTGTATGTCTCCCAGAATTCAATTGCTTTGCATCCTTGCCTGACTTCACAGCGTCTCTGACATTCAGTAAAATTTATAGGATTATTTCTGTCTCTGGATATTTCCGTCCTGCCTTGAACCGTGCACCAGCTAAATGGGTGCTTTGTCCATCCTAGGAAACAAAATGATAAAATGTTTTGTATTCAGTTTTCTTACTGATCCGATTTGTATATCTGTCTTTGAAAAGCCGTGAAAATTTAAAAGAAGAAATTATTTACAGCAACTTTGGCTTTCATGACTGCACTTCTAAGGGCTGCCATAAACAAAGAGATTTACTAACTACTCTCTGATCATGATCACTTACTTTCCAAGCATCCCATTAATGTTTTCTTTAATAAGTGCAGTTTTTATGTAACTTTTTAAACAATGTGATACCTTATTTTCAAAGGTAAAATTGGTTTTCTTTTTTATCTTTTTTTTTTTTTATTTAAAAAATGAATTCAATCAATTTAGTCGCAAGCAAACCCAACAGAAACAAGTTTTCCCGCTACCTTCTGATCGGGGAACCGGTCTAAGTCGAAAGACAGAAATAACATTTGCTCATTGATTACGTTTATTCTCCCGTCTTTAATAAAGGTTTTTAGTTCTTACCATAAAGAGCCTGATCTCGGGCTGGTTCATGCATTTCATCTCCTTGCTCACCATCAATGACAGTTCCTGTATCAGTTGGACCTTCAGCAGGATCAAACTCCACATCCTCTGGTCCAACTTCTTCGCCACTGATCAGAAACTTTTCCATTGACACATTATTGCTGTCCGCCTGTTTTTTATTCTCATCTTCTGTTAGCGGACTTTCGTCTCCAGCAAGCGCGCCATTGACATGTTCTATCATCTCATCCTCAGAAGCTGGTAATTAAAGAAGCGTAATTCGCATCTGGTCAAACCTTTTTTTAACTTTCCTACCACTCCATTTACAGTAAAATCTAAAGTTCTAAGGTCATGACGGTTTTACATAGTTTTGTTACAAACAAATTTCAAATCAAGGGAAATATCGTAATGGTTCAAAAACACTGGATAGGACTAAAGCAGATCACTCAGTTGAATCATAATGATGATAATAATCACAACTCGAATTGCGACGAAATAATATTGCCCCTATACCAAAAAGGCTCCTATTTCTGTTTCAGTAACAGCACTGTCAGCATACATTAAGTTCATCTTCTCTTGAACTCCACATCTTTCGCGCATTACAAAACAACATGTTTTTTAGTTCTTTGACTGTTTTTTTATTTATTTATTTTTTTTTAAGAGGGTACAATTCCTTCAAAAGAATTTTTTTTTTGATTTGCACACTTGGCCTCCGAAAGACGACTTCATATTAAAAGCGATTTGTAAACACGACTGCACCTAGCGACCATTGTTTTTTTCTGAATGCGGAAAAATTGTTGCGCCTGCGCAATTAGACATGTACGCCCCTTGAAAATGATTTTTGTGCATTGTCAACTTATCCAAATACAAATTTCAAATTTTCTCGTTTGTTTCAACTTATCGAAACAAAATGTTCAAATCTTTCAACTTTCCTCGTTTCTGTCACTGATCTTTACTGAAAACATTCGCAATACTTCAGGCCCAACTGTTGAGTCCAGTTACATAGCGTTTAAAAGGTCTTTGATCTATGCACATACAAGATTTATTTTGCTAGTCAACTTAGAAAAAAAAATATTTGTTTCAGTCAAGGTTTAAATCAAAGAAAGTAAACTGAATTCTTCGAGACCTAATACGGGCTCTAAGGTCAATATCACAACGGCGAACCCGCCTAATGAACATAATAAATCAAGCATGTGAAATAAGAAAGAAAGTAAATATGTTGGCTGCCATGTAGCAAATTTAAATATTACAGAGAACGCTTTAACTTTACTTGAAATGAGTTTAGGTTTTGTTTGCTATATTTATACTTGCCTTTAAGTTCCTGTATAAATGGAAAATTGGTCCATTATCGCAAATGTGTTGACAATCGAAGAAAATAAATTTTGTCGCTCTATGCATAGTAAATGCATAGTAAATAAACACTCAGCGCATACGTATCATCGACTTAAATGATATTTGTTTTCGTCTGTTCTATCTTCGATATAGCCAAAACAACTCATATCGTGTAGACGAAACATAGCAAGTTAAAACATCCAAATAACTATAATTTCTACAGTGCTTTACGCGACTCGCGTAACTAGATCGTTTTTGCTTTTTTTTTCCTTGCACAAGTTCAGCTAGATATAAGGTATTTCAAACACTGGAAGACCTTACTTTAGTTAGGGGGCGACTGAACTCATTTCAAGGTGACATGACTTTAGGGTTTGGGGCGGTGTAACTTCAGTTTTGGGGCGACGTGACATGGATTGAGGTGATGAAACTTGGCGCGACCGCGCAATGGGATGACATGACCTGCTACCCTTTATCCTGAAAACTACTAAATTATATGCAAAATATATATATATAAAAAGTTGTCATTAGGTATGTTACCTTCTTCGAGAAGTGCTTTGTCAGATAGTTTGAACGCTTTTGTACAAATCACAAGACAGCAAAATAGCACAAGCTTGTTCATGGCTCGTCCGTGCCTGCAACCTTTAGCTTGCAAAGCTTGCAGCCTTGACTGTCATGAGCGTGGGGTTAACAACAATATCTTATTCGGTCAAAGCGGAAAAAAATGTTCTGCTTTTGTTTAAAAAGTTCCGCTTTCTTAATGGATGCTAATAATGTAATATACCGCCTAATACGGATTCAAAGTTACTTTATTAATAACAATGTATTGCTGAGGTTTTCCAAGGGACGTCTTTTACTTGATAGAAAAAGCAAAGACAGAATAAGGTTAAAACAGTTCAGAAATGTCAACAAAATGAATACGATAGCATTTCGTGACGACACAGAACCACCCACTGATTTAAAAACCCATTGGTTGTGTTGAACAATTGAGTACAACAATGCAGTCCGATTTTCTAATAATTTACGCTTCATCCGTTACCTTGTTATGAAAATTCCATCACTGCACCCACAAAATGGTCAATTAACTTTTTTCCTAATACACCCTTTAAGCCGTAAAGGAAACCAACATTTGATCAGTCAATCCAAACGAACTGTATATGAGCTACGATAAAAGGGTCAAGGTTAGAGATTTTATTGAAAGTGTGAAATGCACTCAAGAAATAAACAAACTTGGTTGATTTTGCGACGAATGATTTTTGTCATGCCAGCTGACGCACGTTAGAAGTACAATACGCAAAAGGGAGACTAATTCCAAACGGAACTTTTAACCTCAAAACGTGAGTTATGAATACTTCAGAATTAAAGGTGTTCTTTGTCTCTGTATGTACTGAGTAAAAGAATCCGTAATCTTGGTGTTTCTGAACCATTAACTACGGTATATTGTGTATCTGCGTAGCAGCATTAATTTACTAACACTGAGCCTATAAAAAAGATCAAATATAATTTTAATACCGTAAGGTAAACTTTAATCATTCACTGTAGAAAGACGGAATAAAAAGACCGAGACAATGAATTTTGTACAAAGATGTTAAACTATTCAAGAAAATTGCTTTATTTTGGAGCAGACCTTTTACCGAACCTCAATATCTTACATTGGGTCTTTTATGATTGTTGTGATAAATATACGACTATGTCTTCCATTTTTTTTTTTTTCTGTTACGAGTAAAACTAAGAACAGTTTAAGAAAATTTACTTAAGATTTCGTTGTCCAACAATCTGATTTAGAGTCCCTCCCAGTGATGTCAGGGAACAAGGGGACAGGGCCATAAAATAATTGGAAACAAGCAAAAAAAAAGGAAAACATAGCAGGGAACACGGCGACAAAAGCTGTGTTCTGAAATGTTAAGGAGTATGGATCATTACAATCGACAGACGCGAGGGAACTCAAGGAAAATTTTAACCAAACATGGGAACAAGCCTCTCTCTCCTCCCTCCTCCCCACCCCCCTCATTTCAAGACTCAAAAACAACATCGGCGCGCCGAAAGCTATCAGAGGTTTTATAGCTTTTAAGGGTTTTTGTAGGTTTTATAGAGAAGGTTTTTTAGCTTTTAGTGCTTAATTGGCTGATCAATAACATGCCTCGCCTGTTACTAACTCAAGCCGAGGAGATAATATCAGATAAACAAAGAAGAATAGAAAAGAAAGGCGAGATTATGGAAATTTCTAGTATATTGTGGGCCTCATCGTCAGCATACAAATTCTCATTACTGTTCTGTACTTCTCTCAAAGTTCAAGTCAAGGGGGTTCGTTTAATTATGGTGAACATTTCATTAGTTAGCTCTTTGATTGTTTACAAATACGTTTCGGTGGCGACTAATTAGCTGCTTAAAGACTCTTCGAAGGGATGTAGACCTGTCACATGCGGCAAACCATAAGAAATAAATGAATTCCCGAGAAACTGAGGCAGGTTCTTCGCACGACGGACATTGAATTTCGCATTACCAATGACTTCTATCTTACCAGCTTTTTTTTTTTTCTTTTTTTTTATCAACTAATGGACCGTTCGTGTTGGGCGTTTAGTTCCCCTTCAAATCAAATTATTATTAACAGGTTGAGCGCAGTCCTGCAATTTACTTTCAAAGTTATTTATTTCTAAAGACACTGTTATGCAGCTTCGTCGGGCAAAATAAATTTAAATCCGATCCATTGCTTTTATAAACATCAACCTTTGATCTGTCTAAAAGCTCTACTTATTCATGGCTGTGATTATAACTTGTTCAAGCCTTGTGCACCACCAGTAATATGATACATGATTTTGATAATGATGATGTTATCATAAAAGTTAAAATATGCTTAAACGTTGTTCACCCTTAGTTTTCCTTTTAATTTTCGCCAATTTGAAGTATGCATGAATTTTGATGACATTCGCGTACTGAAGCCATTTTACAACCATTTAGCTTGCTGTTCGGTAAGCGACAAACAACATGCTTGGAATAAAGTAATTGTGTTAACATCTGATTGTTTAAAATTAAGACAATAGAGAGCACAGTATTTACACTCGGATGACGTATAACCCGAAAATTCCGCTTTTCGCCTCATTGCGGATCACTGGCGTTCTTTGTAAACTCCAAGAAATGAAGAGAACTAATATGTGCAAACGGTCGAAGATTATCACTGTTACGAACTTGAAGTGTTGGTGATATAAGTAACTAAATTGTGAAAGTGCTAGACTAGCTTCCGAAAGACTAGTTGTTATTAAAAGTTAAAGTGTAAATTGTTTGCGAACACAACACCTAGTGCCCATTGTTTTATTTTGAATGCGGAAAAAAACAATCCTGCGCAATAAGCCGAGTACAATATACGCTGGATGCTAATAAGGTCATGTCGCCCCATTGCACGGTCGCGTCAAGTTGCGCCGCCCCAATCCAAGTCACGTCGTCCCAAACCTGAAGTTACGTCGTCCTAAATAAGTTCAGTCGACCTTTACTTAAGTAAAGGTTTCCAGTGTTTGAAATACTGCATATGACTCGTGTAAAGGAAAAACGGAAATTTAATTCCGATCTTATAAAATTAAATGCACTAATTAGCGTTCTTTGTCCATAAAGTCACAATTATAAACAATGTAAAACATTGAAAACTTAGCGACGCAAGAAAATAAAACGCATACCTTAAGCGGGCCACTTGATAGAAAAACACAAAAATAGAAAGAAGTATGAAAAAACAAATTGAATGTTGGAAGAAAATATTGAATACGATAACATATGATGACAACACAGAACCAGCCACTGATTTAAAAACCTATTATTTGTGGTGAACAATTGAGTAAAACAATGCAGTCAGATTTTCCAATAATGTACGCTTCGCCAAATTAGGTATTTTACCTTCTTCGAGAAGTGCTTTGTCAGATAGTTTGAACGCTTTTGTATAAATCACAAGACAGCAAAATAGCACAAGCTTGTTCATGGCTGGTCCGTGCCTGCAACCTTTAGCTTGCAAAGCTTGCAGCCTTGACTGTCATGAGCGTGGGGTTAACAACAATATCTTATTCGGTCAAAGCGGAAAAAAATGTTTGGCTTTTGTTTAAAAAGTTCCGCTTTCTTAATGGATGCTAATAATGTCATATATCGCCTAATACGTACGTATTCAAAGTTACTTTATTAATAACAATGTATGCTGAGGTTTTCCAAGGGACGTCTTTTACTTGATAGAAAAAGCAAAGGCAGAATAAGGTTAAAACAGTTCAGAAATGTTAACAAAATGAATACGATAGCATTTCGTGAAGACACAGAACCACCCACTGATTTAAAAACCCATTGTTTGTGTTGAACAATTGAGTAAAACAATGCAGTCCGATTTTCTAATAATTTACGCTTCATCCGTTACCTTGTTATGAAAATTCCATCACTGCACCCACAAAATGGTCAATTAACTTTTTTCCTAATACACCCTTTAAGCCGTAAAGGAAATCAAAATTTGATCAGTCACTCCAAACGAACTGTATATGAGCTACGATAAAAGGGTCAAGGTTAGAGATTTTATTGAAAGTGTGAGATGCACTCAAGAAATAAACAAACTTGGTTGATTTTGCGACGAATGATTTTTGTCATGCAAGCTGACGCATGTTACAAGCACAATACGCAAAAGGGAGACTAATTCCAAACGGAACTTTTAACCTCAAAACTTGAGTTATTAATGCTTCAGAGTTAAAGGTGTTCTTTGTCTCTCTATGTACTGAGTAAAATAATCCATAATCTTGGTGTTTCTGAACCATTAACTACGTTACATTGTGTATCTGCGTAGCAGCATTAATTTACTAACACTGAGCCTATAAAAAAGATAAATATAATTTTAATACCGTAAGGTAAACTTTAATTATTCACTGTATAAAGACGGAATAAAAAGACCAAGGTAATGAATTTTGTACAAAGATGTTAAACTATTCAAGAAAGTTTCTTTATTTTGGAGCAGACCTTTTACCGAACCTCAATATCTTACATTGGGTCTTTTATTATTGTTGCATGTGATAAATATACGACTATGTCTTCGATTTTTTTTTCTGCTACGAGCAAAACTAAGAACAGTTTAAGAAAATTTACTTTAGATTTCGTTGTCCAACAATCTGATTTAGAGTTCCTCCCAGTGATGTCAGGGAACAAGGGGACATGGCCATAAAATAATTGGAAACAAGCAAACAAAAGGAAACAAAGCCGGGAACACGGCGACAAAAGCTGTGTTTCTGAAATGTTAAGGAGTATGGATCATTACAATCGACAGACGTAAGGGAACACAAGGAAAATTTTAACCAAACATGGGAACAAGCCTCTCTCTCCTCCCTCCTCCCCACCCCCCTCATTTCAAGACTCAAAAACAACATCGGCGCGCCGAAAGCTATCAGAGGTTTTATAGCTTTTAAGGGTTTTTGTAGGTTTTATAGGACAGGTTTTTTAGCTTTTAGTCCTTGGCTGATCAATAACATGCCTCGCCTGTTACTAACTCAAGCCGAGGAGATAATATCAGATAAACAAAGAAGAATAGAAAAGAAAGGCGAGATTATGGAAATTTCTAGTATATTGTGGGCCTCATCGTCAGCATACAAATTCTCATTACTGTTCTGTACTTCTCTCAAAGTTCAAGTCAAGGGGGTTCGTTTAATCATGGTGAACATTTCATTAGTTAGCTCTTTGATTGTTTACAAATACGTTTCGGTGGCGACTAATTAGCTGCTTAAAGACTCTTCGAAGGGATGTAGACCTGTCACATGCGGCAAACCATAAGAAATAAATGAATTCCCGAGAAACTGAGGCAGGTTCTTCGCACGACGGACATTGAATTTCGCATTACGAATGACCTCTATCTTACGAGCTTTTTTTTTTCTTTTCTTTTTTTTTTATCAACTAATGGACCGTTCGTGTTGGGCGTTTAATTCCCCTTCAAATCAAATTATTATTAACAGGTTGAGCGCAGTCCTGCAATTTGAAACTTTCAAAGTTATTTGTTTCTAAAGACACTGTTATGCAGCTTCGCCGGGCAATAATAATCCATTGCCTTTATAAACATCAACCTTTGATCTGTCTAAAAGCTCTAATTATTCATGGCTGTGATTATAACTTGTCCAAGCCTTGTGCACCATCTAGGCAGTAATATGATACATGATATTGATAATGATGATGTTATCATAAAAGTAAAAATATGCTTAAACGTTGTTGACCCTTAGTTTTCCTTTTAATTTTCGCCAATTTGAAGTATGCATGAATTTTGATGACATTCGCGTACAGAAGCCTTTTTACAACCATTTAGCTTGTTGTTTGGTAAGCGACAAACAACATGATTGGAATAAAGTAATTGTGTTAACATCTAATTGTTTAAAATTAAGACAACAGAGAGCACAGTATTTACACGCGGATGACGTATAACCCGAGAATTCCGCTTTTCGCCTCATTGCGGATCACTGGCGTTCTTTGTAAACTCTAAGAAATGAAGAGAACTAATATGTGCAAACGGTCGAAGATTATCACTGTTACGAACTTGAAGTGTTGGTGATATAAGTTATTATTATTATTATTATTATTATTATTATTATTATTATTATTATTAACTAAATTGTTATTATTATTGTTGTTATTATTATTATTATTATTATTATTATTATTATTATTATTATTATTATTACAAGTGAAACCGGGGTGGGAGGGTCCAAACCAAAGAACCATCCTTGGGGGAGGTATGGATATTTTTTGGAACCACACCCTGTGGAACCACGCCTGTGCTGCAAAAAAACTTGACACATTAACTTAACCTGGAGTAAAATTTGTGGTCTGCGATAAAAATTATGTAAATTCTCTGTTATTTCATTATTTTTACATGTTTTTATTGAAACAAAAATGTTTTGTCATGAACCTCAGAATGGTTTTAAAACTTACATGTAATTAAGTGTCATATTTACATGAAGCCTTATTGGGTTCAAGGAGAAGCCACGAGCCAAGCAGCCCACACTGCCGGAGCTTTTCCCGGTTTCTGCAGCATTAAGCGGCTAGGAATATTTCTACTACCCCCTGAATGGGATGCTAGTGCACTGCAGGGTCCCCCCCCCAGCATTATGTCGCTGGTACCCATTGATACACCTGGGTGGAGAGAGGCACTATGAGAGTAAAGTGTCTTGCCCAAGAACATAACACAAGTGACCCTGGCCGGGGCTCGAACTCGGACCGCTCGATCCGGAGTCCGGTGCACTAACCATTAGGCAACCGCGCCTCCCATCTTATTGGGTTCTGGGATGTTCATATTATATAAAAAGCCATCAATGTCACTTTAGTATATTCAGGTTTAAACTGGCAACATGTGGGAATCAATCATGTGATAATTTTATTACATTGACACAGTGTGTATTTTTGAGTTCATTTTGACTAACAGGAATGCCCTTGCAAAGTCTTCCAAGTAACCTGTAAATAGAAACAAAACAAACAAAAAATTATTATTCTGCTGAAATTGCTATTTTCCAGCATGCAGACTGTATATTTAAATTAAATGGCCCTTTTCAGTGTGTGAAAACTGGCTGCTTTTATGTTAGGCCAGTGGATCCAATATTTTTTTCCACTTGCTACTGTAGATAGCCAAATGACATTTATGGATTTTTATTTTTTGTTGTAGTTGTTTCGAAAGAAACATATGGCTTCGGGTAAGCTTATAATGGTTTCACCTTGCCCAGTCTACTTAGGTCAGGCAAGGAAGAAATCAATTTTCTTTGCACCCTTCCTTTCATAAATTATTGCAGAAAAATGTCATATTATTTTAATAATCTTTAAAAATGTTTTGGACCCTAAAACTGAATTTTGTAATCTGTTCATTTCAAAGCATTACATCACTGAAATCTATGTTTGGAATTCTTGTAGAGCAAGTTTCCAACAAAAACTAAGCTGAAGTTTATTTAAATCGAATTTACAGCTACTGCTTGGCTAATTTTAATATGAGTTAAAAAAACTTGGGTCTTGACAAAGTGCGAGCCAACAAGTCAGGAGAGCCATTCCACTATATACAAATAGCACATTGGTTGGCTTAAAAAGCTCCCTGGTTAGCCTGAGTATAGTTAGCTGAGGTGGCTTCAGGTTATGCTATTTATTGGAGTTAGGTATTTTGGCTTGTATGGCACTTATGTGTCATGGAACATACGAGCCATGAAAGCCATTCCAGTTAGCCTACATAAGATTCCGGTTAGCCTATATAGTACTCTGGCTAGCCTTAAAAGCACTTTAGTTGCCAAAGGGTACATCATGTTGCTTGCAGTTAGCTTTATATTGGGATTAGGGTTTTCTGGCTTGCTTAAGTTTAACGCCTCACGATTTTTTACATTGCTACTTTAAAATGCTACTGTAGGTCATCCAACAACTGAAAATACAGGCCTTCAAAACAAACAGATTTTGTGTAAAGTAGACAAATGTCTGGACAAAAAGCAGATCTTAAATGCCTCAGGTAATGAATGTGTGTAGAGAAAAGGAAGGGAATTGCCAGAATTGACTGTCACATAACTATGTGTAAAACTAAGAGATCAACAATTACCTGAACGCCATAGTTAAACTCACTGAACAGTAATCCAGAATGTCCTGTCAAAACATTAGGCATTCTATTAGTCCCTGACCTGTAAACCACAAAATGCAAAGGAAACGTAAATCTATGTTTACCAATACAATAAAACATCATGGGAAGAACAAATTTTGAGTTAAGAAATGTCTCATTTATTAAACATACCCAAAAAGGCATTCCAAAACGTGAGTAGCACTGTTCAATTAAAGTCTAGATTAGCTACCAGGTTGACTGCAAGTAGTCTCTAGTCTTACTTAAAAAAAGAGATCACACTGAGCTGAAACGTTTCTTCCAATTTCAAAGGTATCACATAAAATCTTCCTGACGTAATTTTTCTTTGCGGTCTAAAATGGCCATTTGGTCAATATTTTGAGGAACATTTCCTCATGTATAAATAATGAAAGGATGCGAGTCTTATTAATTTGGAAAACAGTAGCTTAAAATTCAGATAACGAACATAAATAACAGTTGTATGCCTCGACGAAATGACTGCCATTTAATACTATCGCCTTGTTCTCACCATTTATTTTTTTACGCCTAGCCAGGCTTTAATTCCAGTAAGCTTAGTTGATAATCATGATAAACGTCGAAGACATAAGCTTTAACCAGTCTAAAAAAATCATTGTTCAATGAGAAACGCTCACCTCAGGTCCCTGTTAGTTTCTTTTGCCCACGTTTTCGCACGTTTCTACTCATTCCATATTCTTCTTTATCCGGAATACAAATAAAGGAGGTTTTCCCTACGTTTGGGGACTCGTTTTGATCGCGTCAAGAAGGAAAAACATCGACAAAACTGTCCTCTATAATTCAAAATTTTGTCGCATAGTCGCCATTTTGAAAATGCTCTTCATGAGCCCACAATACGGACCACGGGGAATCCGCTGGGGTGACAACCAGCAGGGGGAGGGGGAGGGGCAGCTATTTAACTTCTCCCCAGGCCCACTTCTTTCGTCTGGAAAATATTACATTCAACCTCGCGAAAAGCAATTGAAATGAGAAATAACTGACAACGCTATTATAAAGAGCATACACTCTTCCCTTTGGCAAAATTTTCTTTTATTCCTACCGCAAATTGTTGTTGAGAAGGAAGCCAACAAACTTTTCAGTTGTATTTTTTACTGCCGTCCTTTTTTAGGAAAAAGTAATAATGGCCATTTTTAAAAACACTATTTAAAAAGCTACAACTTGGCGTAAAAAAATCTTAAGAGAGAGATACAGGTAAAGTTTTCAAGCGAATTTAAAACTGCGGTCCGTTCTGGTCACGTGACCAATGACGTCATAACAATAAAAGTTATAAAAATGTATTTAACATATAAATATCTACCAACATGTAATTTTTTGCTTCCTCACATTTAATGCAACGCCAGATACGCACTTGTACCCAGACTCCCACTTTTTGAAAATTGTACATAGCCCCCTTAATTTTTTATATTTTTTTCGGTACCCGGGCAGTCTGAAATACCTCACACCAATGTGCTTCAAACTGCAATGACTGCTTTTTTAGTAACAAAATATCTTTGTCACAGTGAGCAAAAACGAACTTCAGGGCAATGTCACGTGACTAATGACGTCATCGTCCAACGACTTATACAAGAAGTAGTTTATGGTAAGAGTTATTTCTATACGACGTACTACTCCTGCTGACTTCAAACTGACCAAGTTATTTGGCATTGACGATTTTTCAGTTGCAAAGGAGTTTGGGAAGGTTTTTATTATAATTATATATTGTTTTTATAATTATTATTACAAGTGAAACCGGTAAAAACAATATATAATTATATATTCCATAGAAAACAGGAAAATGTGAAAAGGTTAAAAAAATAGATTAGTGTGTATCAATCTGCAGCATACATTCATAAGTAAATGCCTACATTGTGCGGTTCCAGAAAATTCCATACTCACCCCAAGGATGGTCAATGGAAATTCCGAAGGGAGGGCGCAATAGCCCAAATTTTTAAAAGAAAGTATGAAGCTAAACTGAAAGTTCCAGGGGGTCGGAAGGGTTCATCCTTGCAAGGGGTAGGTATGGATATTTTTGGAACCACACATTATAATTAAACTGCCATTAAGGTCGGGACACACTAGGCGACACGTCGCGGTGACAGTCGCCCCGTGTGACATGCAACAAACTATGTCGCTGCAACAGAATTTTGTCGCTGGGATGTGTTGCACGAATTCAAACTGGTTTGAATTTGTGCGACACGTCGCAGCGACAAAATGAGCGATAGCAGCGTTGTCGCAGCGTGTGTACACGTCTGCGACAAGTCGCGACAAAATATGAATTAACCAATGAAAGCGCGTCATGTATTTTCGCCATATTGAATATGGAAAACTAGTTTGCATTCCCACTCTTCCAAATTCGCTATTTGTGCACCAAACAAACACCTTGTGGCAGTGACTTAGATGTAAGCAGTACACACGGAGCGACTTGTCGCCGCGACCTGTCACTGCGACTTGTCGCATAGTTTGTCCCGACCTTTACACTATTGAAGACACTTTAGCCCGTGCTAGAGTAAATTTATGGCCTGCGATAATAATTTCGTAAATTCTCTGTAATTTCATTATTTTTATTGAAACAAAGGAGCAATTGTAGAATACCCCGCCATTATTCGTCTGCTCCCGTGGTCCACTGTCCGCAGTGAAATTTTGTTGTTAAGTTATATTTCACTCATAACGCAGTCCGCAGTCATGCAGTCCATTGATTCAAAATTGAATTTAATTGTTATAATCGCCTGCCACCGCGGTCCACAGTCCCGTAGTGTTCTATTTGAAAATAATACAAAGTCTGCTAATCGCCTGCCACCGGGGCCCACAGTCCCGTAGTGTTTTATTTGAAAAGGGGCCCGTAGTCCCGTAGTCGATTCTAAGAAATGCTAGTAAATGTTATAATCGCCTGCCACCGCGGTCCGCAGTCCCGTAGTGGATTTAAGAACAGTAGATATCCTGAACACAATATAAAGGCTAACCGCAAGCAACCTAATCGCAGTCCATAGTGTACCCAGAATTCTACATAATTATTAACAATATATAGTGTTGCCCTTACAATTATAGATAGCTAACTGTGAACACGCTAACCAAAGTGCATATTAGGCTAACCGAAATGAATAAGTAGGCCTCTCTAAACACAAAACATTCTGTCCCATGTGTTCACTATGGGACTGCGGACCACGGTGGCAAACAAGAAATGGGTGACTATGACAGTGGTGGCAGGCAATCTAAACACCAAACTTTTTGTGTCGGACCGTGGACTGCAGTGACATTAAAATCAGTTCAGCATGAAATTTTGATATTTGTATGGTGACTGCGGACTGCGGGGGCAGTCATTTCAGTTCAGTATGCAAAAAAAGTGCCAGGGTATTCTACAATCATGCCAAAACAAAATAGTTTTGTCATGAACCCAGAATGGTTTCAAAACTTACATTTAATAAAGTGTCAGTATTCACATGTAGCCTTATTGGGTTCTGGGATGTTCATATTACATAAATAGCTATAAATGTCACTAAAGTATATTCAGGTTTAAACTGGCAACATGTGGGAATCAATCATGTGACAATTTCATTACATTAACACAATGTGTATTTTTGAGTTCATTTTGACTAAGAGGAATGTCATTGCACTCTTCAAGTCACCTGTAAATAGAAACAAAACAACAAAAACTGTTTATTTTTTATGAATTTGCTATTTTTCCAGCATGCACACTGTATATTAAATGGCCTTTTTCAGTGTGTGAAAAAAAAAACTGACTGCTTTCGTGTTGGGCTAGTGGATTCAATAATTTTTTCCACTTGCTAGATAGCCAAATGACATTTATGGATTTTTATTTTTTGTTGTTGATCTTTCCAGAAAAACATGGGACTTTGGGTAAGCATATAATGGTTTCACCTTGCACAGTCTACCTGGGTCAGGCCAGGAAGAAATCAATTTTCTTTGCACCCTTCCTTTCATTAATTATAATTTTGCAGAAAAAAATGTCAGTCTTCATTAGAATTTTTTACATTGCTAGCTGTAGTTTAAAATGCTACTGAAGGCCATCCAACAACTGAAAATACATGCCTTAAAAAAAATGTCAAACAGCTTTTTTATAAAGTAGGCAAATGTCTGGTCAAAAAGTAGATCTTTTAAAAATGTCTCAGGTAGTGAATGTGTGTAGAGAGGAGGATGGGAATTGCTGAGATTGGCTGAAGAGATCAATAACTACCTGAAATTGATATAATCCATAGTTTAACTCACCAGTAATTCAGAAAGTCCTCAGTTCTGTATACAAAAATGCAAAAGAAACGTAAATCTATGATATGTCTGGCAATACAATACACATCATGGAAAGATAGAAATTTAAACTTCAGAAAAGGTCTTATTTATTTCTTTGCGGCCGGAAATGACCACACGGTCAATATATATTTTGACAAACATTTCCTCACGTAAAAATAATGAAAAGATGCGATTCTTATTAAATTGAAGTATAAATAACAATTACATGCCTCGACGAACTGAGTGACATTACTATGACACCATCGCCTCAAAATCTACAAGATCTATTTTTTTTATCGCCGAGCTCGGCTTTAATTCCAGTGAGCTAAGTTTTAAGACGTTTCTATCTTTAGCACTTTTATAAATCTTCACATAAACGCCGAAGACATAAGCTTAAGCCAGTCTTCAAAATGAAATCATAGTACAATGAGAAACGCTTACCTGAAGTGACCTCAGGTCACCGTAAGTTCCTGTTAGAAATGTTTGCGAAAAGCTTCCACCGTTTCTCCTCATTCCATATTCTTCTCCAGTATCGGGAATACAAATAAAGGATATCGAATACCCTTCCTATAGAACTCGAAATTGCAAAATCACTCCACGAGACTCCACGATCGGTCGACGCCATTTTGAAAATGCGCCCGCAATACGGACCGCGGGAAATCCGCAAGCAGGGGGGGGCACAGCTTAAACTCTCCCCAAGCGCCACTCCTTTGTACGAAAGAAATTACATTCAACCTCGCGAAAAGCAATAAAAATGAAAAGAAACTGACAACGTTATAATAAAGAGCATATACTGAAGCCTTTGGCAAAATTTTCTTTTATTTCAAATGCAAATGGTCGTTGAGTAGGAAGCCAACAAACTTTTCAATTGTATTTTTTACTGCCGTACTTTCTCATGAAAAAGTAATAATGGCCATTTTTAAAAACATTATTTAAAAAACTACAACTTTGCTCAAAAAGATCCTAAGAGAGAGGTTCTAGTAAAGTTTTCAAGCGAATTTAAAAATGTGATCCGTTCTGGTCACGTGACCGATGACGTCATAACAATGGGATTAATTAAAAACTACTTCACATATAAGTATCTACCAACATGTAATTTCTTCCTACCTCGCATTTAATGCAACGCCAGATACCCACTTGTACCCAGACTCCCATTTTTTTGAAAATTGTGCATTGCTCCCTTAATTTTGATATTTTGTTCGGTACCTGGGCAGTCCGAAATGCCTCACACCAATGTGCTTCAAACTGCAATGACTACGTTTTTAGTAATAAACTATTTTCGTCACAGTGAGCAAAAACGAACTTCTGAGCAAAGTCACGTGACTAATGACGTCATTAAGCTACGACTTATACAAGAAGTAGTTTATGGTAAGACTTATTTCTATACGACTTGCTACTCCTGTTGATTTCAAACTGACCAAGTTATTTGGCATTGACGATTTTTCAGTTGCAAAGGATTTTGGGAAGGTTTTTATTATAATTATATATTGTTTTTATA